>NC_140941.1:143448591-143976091 GCF_014529385.1 Adiantum capillus-veneris | reverse complement strand
TGAAGGCTTAAGGGAGAACCAATGAGAAGGCTCTTAGGATATCACCTAGAGGGGGAGGAATGGTAGGGGTGAAGCCTAATTGTATCCCTCTTCAATGCTTAGTTCTTAGAGAGAGGTGGGAGGTAGGCTGGGGGGGGTAAATAGGAGGAGAGAGGTGTCATAAAAGAGGGAGGGACCCCAAAAAAAAAAAACGCGCATGCTTAAAAACTCTAAAAATTGAATTTTTAAAAAAAGTTCCAAAGTTGACCCATTTGCCTCCAAAACTGCCCCAAAACATAAACTAACTTTAAAAAGTCAAAATTTCCCCCCAAAATCCACTTTTCTCTCTCTCCCTCATTACTTTTCTCTCCCACACTCTCCCTCTTCTCCCTCCTCCCATTCTCTCTCTACAGTCAAGGCAGCCATAGCCAAAAGCTTTCCACCACTCTCTTCTTCTCTCTCCATAGCTCCCCCTTCTCTCACACCTCCATCAACCCTCTACAGTCCCACACTCCATAGCCCACAGCTCCACTATCCTCTCTACCTCTCACTCCTCTCTTTCTCTATCTCCACTGTCAAAGCCACCATAGGCAACTCACCTCACCCTCCCCTCACCTCCTCATTCTCTCTCCACAGTACTCAACTCTTTCAAATCCCTTCCTAAGCCCAACTTCCCAAGCATGTCCACGCATAGACGGCCCAAACCAGAGATAGAGGAGATTGTGTTGCACAACACAAAAGACTCAGAGGGGGTATGGATCCCACAAGTGTTCAAGAAGGGTGCATGGATCTACATGCAATTGTCACGTGCTGGACCTCATCGTGTACGGTGTCGAGGCGTATGGGAACGTCATTGGAAGGGCCGGCTATTGACATTCAAAGAAACAAAGTCCGGAATGGTGACCATCGTGCAACACATCTACAGTGCAGCTGAGCTCCACCTCAAGAGAGCTTCTACTCAATTTGCACCTCATTGTAAGTTTTCATGGTTTAGCTATCCCATGCATATGTCATGTTTACGTTTATGTGATCATTATGTTTAACTAAGGACATTTGTAAAGATGTATTTCCATCCAGCTTAGTTGAGGAGCAGCCGCTTGAGTGCCTCTCAGGCACGTTCATGGTTGTGCATGCTCACATTGGGGAGCTTATGTTTCCTAATGTTTCATCGAAAAAACTTACCGAGCAGCGAATATTCATGTACTCCCACAAGTACGTGGTGCCGAAGTCAAGCCAAAGCTATGGTAGGTTAGAAGCCGTGGAGACACCCTCATTGCAGAGTGCAGAATGGCCAACTCCAGACCATTGGGCTTTGCTTTCTTTCAAGCGCAAGGTGCTGCAAGATTTCCCAGGGTCCCTAAAGTTTGGTAAGGCAACCAGATCGGTGGGTCTCAGTTGGCATTGTCCCATTCATTTGTTTGTGCATGCATTCCGCTCTCTACCGATTGTAGAAACACCAACAATGTTTGTTTGCAAAGAAGTTGACATAGATGCAATGGACACCATTCTAGGTGTCAATTGGGGCTATGTTGACGGTTTGCATGATGGTGACCGTTATAAGTGCAATGTGTCCCCCACACAGCTTTGCCTTCGGTATTTGAAAGCAAGGTGCACCTTGTATGCACGGTTTAGCTATGAGAGGTGGATGCACAAACGTGGCAAATGGATACCCTTGCAGCTGACAGCCGAAGAGATTCAATCCTTTGAAATTCGTGTCCGCATGCCCAATAACGAGGTGGAGAAGGTTGCAGTGAATCCGCATTGGACTCTTGCCAATCTTCGGGAACACTCTGTCATAATAGGATTCGAGGATGTCGGTAATGCAAGTTTCAAACTAGAACAACGCAAGGTCTGCTTTGTGCTTCCTTAGCTACCTTTTCTTATTTTCTGTGGGTTTTTGTATTTTGATTGCCCATTTTTGGTTGTATAGATTGGAAGGCGGATGGAGGCTACTATGCTTGTTTACAAAGATTGGGCTACAGACGAAATCATCTTGTCTAAGTGAATTGGCTTGTAACTTTAATCGATTATATATTGGATATTTTATTAAAGATTTTGAAAAGTTTTAAGGTGTTGTACTTGAGTTTTAAGGTGGTGTAAATTTATTTTTTAAATCCATATTTTTTATTTTTTTCGAGATAGAATATGTCTATATAAGGAGGACCACCTCCTCATTTCACCATTTTCATCCCAGCATTGCAGAGAGACCTAGCATACCCAATCACGCAAAGAGAAGACATGGCTGCTACTAGTGCTTTAGATGCATTCCTTACTGAGTTTGGGCATACAAATCGCCCTAAGCTTCAAGCATTTTTCACAACCCAACCCGATTTGGAAACCACCTTGACCCTCCACTCTCAATCTCTTGAGCACATTACTTCATACATTTCCACGTGCATGGGGAGATTCATTGTTGAGTTACCAAACCAACCAGGGCAATGGGTCCCTAAAGGCCTTCTCCACCACATCTACCAAGGGGACAGGCCATTTCATCAGCGGCTTGCACGCTTTGCCACCATAGCACAACCCGCCGGACAATATGTGCGGCTTGAAGCTGATGATGTGCGAGCAATGCGTAAGGGAAGGATCGGAAACACTTTTTTCTCTGTTCAGGCCATAATGATCTTCCTCCTTCACGAGTGCCCAGCAGGCCCTGACGTAGTGCTACCTCACTTGCAGATCGGCGGGGTATTGCCTGATGTGAAGGACCCCAAGCCCGCGGCCATTGACTCATCCGCACAAGAGAGGACGCTTGCCTTGACCTACCCTCTAGGGATTCAAGGCCTCTTGGAGGCCTCTCCATGAGTCGGTTCATCCTCGAGACCGCCAGAAGGAACCACCACTCGGGATGCCATCCCTGAGGTAGAGATTACCCGCTTCTCCTCCATTGTGGTGGGTGGGGAGGAGTTTGTTTTTATGCATGATCTGGAGAAATCCTTTGAGCTTCGCATGGATGAGTGTTTCGCCATCCTTGATGCCCATGGAAAGTTTGAGCTTGATACCACCACCTCCCATGACGATGATCTCCTACTACCCATGGGGAATACTTTGGCGGACACAGTGGCGATCGCACAAGCCGAGGTGGCAGCGGCCGAGCAGGCCAAGGTCTCTGAGGAGGAGTTTGTGGCCGTGCAAGCCATGTGTTTGGCTAAACGCGCAAGAGTGGATTCACCACCACTTGCTGCAACACCTATTTTGCTTGATCCAAAGGGGAAGTCAAGCGTGGATCTTTACTTGCACCCGGATGCCGATGAGGAGGATCATAGACAAGAGGTATAGATGCTCACTTACATTTGATTGTTACAAATGATTTTGTTAATGTTATATCATAATTCTGTGCCATATCTCAGAAAACCTATGTTCTGCAGGATGTTCTGGAGGTTGACGCCTGGGCGCAACGGTCAGGGGGGAGGAGGACGCCGTTCGGACCTCAAGCGGCACTTGCTCACTACCTCGGCACACTTCCCACTAGTGTCGTGGTGTTTGTCCATGCCGACTACTCTCCCAATGGTCGCTACAACATTTTTGCTCTCCGTTCACTCTCCAAGGCGTTGTGTTTAACAACACTTGCCCAAACGGCCAACCTTGTAGTGCTTGTAAAGAAAGATTTTGCAATATCCACTTTCGGTGTAAACTTTCGTGGGCGCCTTATTGCCCATGTCGGCATGAACCAAGCTGTAGGGGTTAATGACACCCAAGAAATCACAACCACTTTACTTAACAGGGAGCAACCCCAAAAGGCCAAGCGCCAGAAAATTGTAATTAGAAAGATCCTAAAGCAAAAGCCGGATATCATGTAAAGCATTGATTTCTTTAATGAAACTACTTTTTCCTGTCTATGACTCTCTTTCTTGCAAGGTTTTGAATTTCTTATATGTTGGGCTTCCATTGTATATGAGAAGCACCATAATTTTTGCTATGACTACTAAAGGGTTTGGCAGGCATTAAAATTTTAAAAATGTATACTTTGTTATTTCTGGGCTTCCAAAGTTATGTATGTGCCTAGTAAAGGGCTTGGAAGTGCCTAAACAATGCTGCCACAAGGGCGCGCATTAGGGCTTTCCATCAGCAGATGAAGTGTGCAAATGCGCGCCCTTGTGGTAGATGAATTTGGACACATCTAAGAGCATACCCAAGTACAAAACAAAGTTTCAAGGCATTAATACCCAGTTACAAAAGAGAAACACATGGATACCCAGGTAACCTAAAGCCCATCTTGCCCCAGATACCTAAAGATGTATTAACAAACCACAAAACTGTGGCAATATCTAAACCCTTCTTGGAGAATAGGAGCATATCCAGTTACAAAACAGAGTGAGAAGACAATAATACCCAGCTGCAAAACAGGAAGACATGGATACCCAGGTAACCTTAAGCCCATCTTGCCTGAGATACCTAAAGTTGTATTAACAAACCACAAGAGTAAACTTTGTGGCAATATCTAAGCCCTTTCTGGAGTTTAGGACTGACATGGACTAAGGGGGGATGAATTCCAGCAGCATCTATGCTAATTGAAGCATTGAAGCAAACAAAACATACTTATTGCTTGTCAAAATTGTCTGGAAACCACTGGAGAGTGTTAGCAAAGCACTAGGAGAGGCTGCCACAAGGGCGCGCATTATGTCCATCCATAGGCCTCTGGAAGCCCCAAATGCGCGCCCTTGTGGCAGCCAACTTGGGGGCATTCCAAGACATTTTGAACACTTTGTAGATGTTTTTTCCATGCAATAGTGAGTCACATAGCATGGATACATCAGGAAGTGCATGCCCCACTTAGCCAAGGTGCTAAACGTAGGCAATTTTTCACAATAACAAGCTAATGGCTACATACATACAATAGAAGGTAGACAAAACTTGAACCACTGCTACATTGCATGGTGTAGAATTAAAACAATACATTGCGCACTGGGGTATACAATAAAAGACGCTTATATTCAAATTCTTCCCAATACAATGCACAGAGTGGGATATAGAATCAAAAGATGCTTGTATTCAAATTCTTCCCAATCTTGGAGTTTCGTAAATACAAAAAGGTTGATGCCTAATTACAAGCTACTCCTCATGGCGCAAACGTCGAGCAAGCTGCATATCCTTGGGCATAATGGTTACACGCTTTGCATGGATGGCACAGAGGTTAGAATCCTCGAATATGCCAGTTAAATATTGCTCTGCTGCCTCTTGGACTGCCTCTATGGCCACGGAGCCCATCCAAAACTGAGTGTTGTACAATTGCAAAACCTCCCTACATAGCCTTGCAAAAGGGGCCCTCCAAATCAAGAGCTCGGTGCTCTTTTGATAGTGTCGAATCTCCGCAAAAGCACGGCTGCGCTTTCGTACCTTCTGAGGTCGACGTGGAGGTGCATTTTTGGCACGAGTCGGGGCATCTTGCTTCCTCTTCTTGTAGACAATGCTCTTTCTCTTTTTTTTCTGCACAGGCACTTCCAACACCTCATAATCGGATTCCACCCACTCTCCATCTGATTCGTGCTCTTCACTATCGACCGGATGTGATGGTGTAGGTCCACTCCCTTTAGGAAGTTTCTTACCCCCAATAGACATGTGAGCCTGATAAGTTTGTATTTGGACGCCAACCCATGGGGCATCTTCATCCGTTTGTGTCTCTTCGGAGCCTTCTGACGGCTGCTTTTGGCTGTTTGTTTCTTTGCCCTGGTCGCTCTCATCCTCCCTGTTGCCATCAGAATCGTTGGAGTCCGATGAATAGACAACAAGGCGATGCTTCCGTCTCTCTTTTGCTGTTGTAGAGGACTGGCCATGCTGATTTGAAGCTCCAGCTTCTTCTGTGTGGACTTCACCTTGAGCTTGTGAAGTTCCAGCTTCTGTTGCTGTACCTTTGAGTCGTTGGCCATCCGGCCCCTCTGGATATGCAATCCTAGCCATTTGTTTTGTTCGTGCCATGGTTGCACCTAGTAGGGAAGATGACAAAATGAGCCCCTTCAACCTTTAAATAGGTTTTTTTGAGATTTGGGTCCTTTCACACTATGCGGCCAATTGAGTGAAACTCAAATAAAGCAATTGAATTGAACAACTAAACCAAGATCATGCGGACAGCTGACGCGACGCCCAAACGCTACCTTTTCGATATTTAGTTGCACGCCAAGCTTCGTGGCCGAGGGACGCTCGCGAGCGTTTCCACTTCTCGGATGCTGCAGTACGGGAAGCGTTGCGTAACTGCTTTGCTAACATCGATTCTCTTGCTTTCTCAATAGTACGAGTTCTCCCAAAGGTGTGCCTAAAAAACCAATTAAACATCTCTTGGAGGTAGTTGGAGTGTGAACTACCACCACCATGCCGAGTATTCTTGAAGTAGACTCCTTTTGCTCGATAGTGGGACTTCTCCATGCCTTGTGTACTCCATATATCAAGCGAACCATAGCGGTCCATGAAGTATGCACCATGCGCATAGAGAATGTGCTAAAACAACCAAAAAGGAGATAAGCGAATAGAAAAGTTACATTTTCAAACATTGCATATGTATTAAGTCCGTTCAAACAAACCATGTAGTGTGTAATCTTGCTTTCAGACCATCCGTCCTTAGCGGCCTTTGTGAATTCATAAAGCACGTTCTTGAACTCCTCTCGCTGCTCAACGGTGGTGCTTGAAAGATTCATCAATTGCACAACCTTTTGAAAGGATGACCATACTAGCTTGCGTTGGTTAGCAACCTCCACATTGGGATCTTTGTCCGTCGTGCATGAACAAAAATCTTTCCACAACTCCCACCGCTTCTCACTTGCTAGATCGACACTTGCCTTGGATACCTGCATTGGAGACTTTGACATCTTCTTGAAAAATCGACGTGCTTTGGCTCCATTCATGGAAACCTTCTGTGCCACCTCATATGTCTTCTCCCTACAAGTCTCTGCTACAATGTTCACCCTTGATCGGTGACATCCAATCTCATTAAGGAGCGTCTCCACCCCCTGCAAGGAGTCTTTTGACCATTGAAGGGGCTTCATTGTGAAAGCATAATCAATGTGATGCTTTAAGATCCTATCAAATATTCGCATAAACGCATGCAATGTGCAAAAGTGAACATTGTTGAGGGAGAAGGGAATTATGGGGTTCCACCCAGGATCTTTACTATCCCTATTGGGCACCTGCAGCATATCACATGAAAG
Source organism: Adiantum capillus-veneris (assembly GCF_014529385.1). NCBI lineage: Eukaryota > Viridiplantae > Streptophyta > Polypodiopsida > Polypodiales > Pteridaceae > Adiantum > Adiantum capillus-veneris. The sequence continues at coordinate 143,968,973 of NC_140941.1, read as the reverse complement.
AACCGAACTTTGCCACTCCCTATTTATATGGTCATCATTATCATCGTCCTGACCTTCCACTTGAGTTGCTCGACTTGTCTTGTGCCCTTTCATACAGAATGGACAGGGAAGTAAAGAATTTGCACCTTGTTTGCATCCAAGCATGCACTTTATGGTCTTTAGATCACCACCTAAATGCCATTCAACATCAAACTCCCCACGTCTTGGAACCATGAGCTCCTCACCGTTTATTTGAGCTTTAATGACCTCTGTGACCCATGGGATTCTACTGAAAATCCATGCAAGGACTTCATGTGTCTCTTTCGGAACTTCAATTGCACCAAGCCACCATATATCCTTCTCTGATTGCACACTAAAAGAGGGCTTTGTCACTTCACTCGAACTGCAAGATTGCTTGGCATAAGCTAGGGCTTCATTCATAAGCGTGATGCTCATTCTCTCCAACTTTCTCCCTTTAACAATTACACACTCATCCAACTTCAGCACGAACACAAGCTTGCCTTCAAGAACTGCCAACAACATAAAGCCTCAGAATGCATGTTATGACACATCATAGAGCATGTAGGAAACTCTAAACTAACCTGCATCACTCAAATTGTAGAAAACAGCCATGGACTGCTGCAATCGTATCAAGTCCACAAAGATATTGTTGAATTTGGTGTAAACAAACCCTTCGGTCCGCAACACACTGTTAGAAACAGCACCGCTTCCCTTCCCGCGGCCCTTCCTTCCTTGTGATTTGCTACGGAGCGGCTGAAGAGGCATCGTGTCTTCAATATACAAGTAGTCCCCTAATCGGTGAACAACATCTTCATTTGACACCTTCTTGGCAATCTTCACTCTGTGAGGAAGTGGGAATAGGTTTTCCGTGACTCCTCGACTTCTTAATGCATCTTTTAACACTTGATGTATTGCTTGATAGCCCTTGGTACTAATCCCAACAGCATCACAAATATCCTGAACATCTAGATCAGTGACAATATTACAAAAATCTCTAAGAACTCTCTTAGTGATTGCGTCTTTCAAGTGTTTTTCCTCTGGAGCATCAAGCATCCCAATAAAATCCTCTTTGTTGAAACAAGAACGAAGTAAAGTAGCCCTAGCTGACGCATTCTCGCCGCCGCAGGTTTCTTGGACGAAGTTCCTATTGCCCAAAACAACAATGATGAGCCGTATTAAACTTAAACAACATGAGGGATAGAACATGTTACCTCATAGCTGTCACCCTTCGTTTTCTTGCACCTCCACGTGGTGCAAGAGTCTGAATTTCAGACAACTCTTGTTTCCTCACCCTACCTCCCATGGCAGTACTCTTCATGTGTGAAAGAGTATCCTCAAGCTTTTTAATTACATTTTCCTTGGTTGTGATGGTGCTCTTTGCCTCCTCAAGCGCACTAGTAGTTGTTTGCATCTGAGCTTGAAGATTGTGGAAACTCCCATTGAGCAACTGCCAATGACGCAAGTAGATCTCGAACCGCGCAATCTCGTGTTTGTTGAGTCTCTTGCAATAGCCCAACAAACCTTGCTCTCCATTTCCAACATATTGCAACAGTACTGGAATGTTTGTAAAAGACGGATGAACATTGAGAGAAGGATCCTTTGGATACAAGCATCCGTATGTCTAGAGATCCACATTCTTCTCCCCTTGAGCGCGGCGTTTGTTGGCTGAAGGTAATGTACCCAAGCATGTTTTCTTTGTCGGAACATACTCTTGAGGTAGGCGTAGGAAAAGCCCTGGAGACCTACCGCGTGAAGAGCTTGCTGGGACATTGGTCACGTCGTCAAGAGGCATTGTAGGATGGAGAGATGGAGCTTGAAGGATGGAGAGATAGAGCTTGTAGGATGGAGAGATGGAGCTTGAAGGATGGAGAGATAGAGCTTGTAGGATGGAGAGATGGAGCTTGAAGTATGCAGAGATGGGTGCGTAGGTGCAGCAGCAGGTGCAGGTGCAAGGGGGATGGGTGTAGGAGAGGAGCTTAGATTAGGAGAGAGAGTTTTCAATTTTGGGGGGAATTTTCTAAAAGTTTGGAGGGAGTCAAAAAATGTTGAATTTTGAGTAATTTAACTTAAAAAACTTTTTTTTATTATGTGTATATGTTGGGGGTACTTTTTAGGGGGGAATAGAGTTTTTTTAAAAGTTTTTTAAAAAAGTCATTTTTTTGACCTCTTTGACCCACGGAGTTGCTTAGGTGGCATGGGAGAGTTAAGAGGCCACTTACAAGTTGGCCAAAAAGGTAGAGAGAGAAGACCCCCTACCCCCCTACTTTCAAATGGTTTACCCCCCCCTTCCCTACTTTTTAAATGGTTACCCCCCCCCCCCCCCCCCTTCCCCCTACCTTTTTAGGGGTCAAAGGTGGAGGAGACCCTACCAAAATAGCCCCATTCAAAGCCTTTGTCCCCCTTAATCTTGGCAAGATTCCTTTAAATTAGGGATTCTTACAAGGCCCATGGAGAGTCCATTTTTTTCCTAATGGGTCTTTTAGCTCATTAAATTGTGCCATTATCTCTGGATTGATCCAGGTGGTTTCCTCCCTAAGCCACGAGGTTGGTAGAAGAGAGAGTTTCTATTTGAATATTCCCAATAATGTATCAGGAAGCACAGACTAAACGTTACTATCGACTTTTGGTAAATTGGCTATGTCACCCAAACAATGTAATATTGGAGCAAAAGCCAAATGAGGGTTCATTGGATGAAGTGGAATATGATTCAATCCCTTACCAAGTAGTCTTGGAGTAGATTTATATGTTATAATCCCAAGATTAGTAGTGCAAACATGTAACCCATACTCACGAAAATCTTTGCAATATTGAGAATACTTATGGCATTCACATTCACATTCACTTCCAAAAGGTTTTGATAAAAACTCTGTTGAGTATAAAAAAGATTTTAAACAATACTCATATTTCCAACCAATCCTAACACCTTCAAGAAGAGAGTGACTGTTAGTCACTCTATCAAAGCATTCTGAAACAATATGGATAGGTGAGAAGTACTCAAAAATTATATACTTGTAAATAGACAACAAACATACAGTTTTACATGTGAAGGCTCTTTTCGGACACGTATTCTGTCTACTAGAGTCCTGGTGACTTGTCATAAAAAAACTTAAGAATCATGGAGTTGTCGTACAAGATATCCCTTACCTCTCCCTCTAATGAAGCTTTTAGCTTGTCCACTCCCCAAGTTTGAATCCAGAGAAGACGAAGGTGTGAGGAAGGAAGTAATAGAGTGAGAAGGGGTGGATATGGCAAGAGTGTGTTTGAGGGTTGGTGTACCTTCCTCATCTAAGCTCGGTTCTAGGAGGCTAACAATATGTTTCACCCCTTTGAAGTTACCAAATGAGGTGATAGTGCTACCAGGGGTATCTTCCTTAAGATCCTTCTATACATCATACATGAGTGAATGGAATTGCACGAAGGCAATCTGAGCTTTAATAGCTTCTTTAGCTTGTCCACCAAGCCAAGAACAGATAAGAGGAAGATGGTAGACATGGGGGAGATTAGGAAAGAGAAGGGCAATATGGTTAAGCAAAAACCAGATTGCATGGTCAAACTAGAGAATGTTTGACTCGCAAGGAGCTTTGGGATCTTGAAATTTACACCCGCATTTGCCTGTAAACATTCCACACAGACTCACTGTAAAATTCACTATTACTTCTAGAGAAACTCATCGTGCCTTATGTTCGACGTAAATGCCCACCATTGGAGTACATTTTTTGTCATCCACAAAGCTCATGCTAAAAGGTTCTTTTATGAGTTTGCCTTTATCCAGGTGTTGTACGCCTTTGAGGATCTGAAGCCAACAATCTTCCAAAGTTGAAGAGGCCAAATTTGTAAGGTAGACCCAAGACTCCTTGGAAATCAGAGCCAAGATAGCTTTATTCTGTAATGTCCAAAGTTGGAAATTTACCCTTCCACCTTCAACTTCAATCTGCGGATTAGGTAGTAGAGGAAAAATTTTAGAAACCTTTGGAACAAGTTCTACAAGTGATGAGTCACTTATAGAGCATAAACCAGTCTAATAACCCTTAATAGCTTCCAGAATAGCAGCATCATTGCAAAAAATCCCACCCATGGGAGGAACAATGGGAATAGATTGAGAGGAAGCAAAGACTGGGTTCAGCCTACAGAGCTTCTTTTGTAAGTTGGCTAATTCAGATCGTTCTGAAGAGAAACTTACCAAGTCCTGATGATGGGACTTAGAAGTCAGACTAAGACCATTGATAAGGTTTGACAAGAATTTCATGCCTTCCCTACCATCTTTTGCTAAAAGAACGTGAATGGTGACCCAATCATTGAAGGTCAAAAGATGCATGACCAATTCTTGATGCTCAATTTGTTGTGTTGCGGGCCGGATAAGAGCGATGTGTGTGTGTGTGTGTGTGTGTGTGGGGGGGGGGGGGGGGGGGGGGGGGGGGGGGGGGGGGGGGGGGGGGGTTCCTTTTATAAGTACATGAGTCTACCTCAGGATTTCAACATAAGAATATTTTTAAATTCCTATTGGACACATGTTTTACATACAAAAATTATGGTCGTAGGGGGTACTTACATAGCAAATAGGAAAATTAGCGTAAACCATAATATTTCCTTTTTAGCCATCTCAAACTCTCCGCTAGATAGAGGAATTCAGATAATGCAATTGCTATAGACTTTCTCTTATTGTCTCCATGTTGTGTGCGTACATTTGCATATGGAATGTCAAACACGTGAGTGTTATGCAATGCTTTCTCATTGGGTCCTTGTTTATATGTGCTTTCACTATGGCCTCCTCAAGCGTCTTGGGGTCCTGGGTTTTGACATGCTTCTTAAGCTTTGGTTCAATACACGGATAAACCCACGTACTTATTGAAAGGTATCTGAAGCCTCCAACTTGAGAATCACATCACGATAGTGTGAGATGTGAAGGAGTACGAGCGGAAGTGCGACGCGAGAGAGAGTGCAAGAAGAAGAGCACGACGATATGGTGAGCTCGCTCTACTGTAATGTGTAGAGCATAGTGAGTTCTTATTAGGTTTTTACAAAAGAATATGTGTACATACCTGGCGGCCCCCCACTTACCTGGGCGACCACATTGGGCTTTATACCCCAACAACCTCCCACTTAAAGTCCAATGTGGTACTTTAAGTGTGAGAGAAGCTACTATAATAGCTACTATACAAGCTAATATACAAGAGATGTAGAGAAGTGATGTACTACCCTACACCTAACTGCTTGCAAAAATGCGCAAAGCTCTATGAGGGAAGTCCTTTTGTAAGTAGATCAGAAGGATTTTCTGTGGTGTGAACTTTGACAAGCTGAAGTTGCTTATCCTCGAGCATTTCCCTGATGAAATGATACTTCACATCCACATGCTTTGTCTTTGAGTGATAAAATGGATTGCGAGCCAATTGTATAGCACTTTGACTATCACAATATAACACAGGCATCTCTTCTTTGATTCCCAAATCTGTTACTAGTCGATTAAGCCAAATTGATTCTTTGCATGCCTCTGATGCTGCAACATATTCAGCCTCTGTAGTAGACTGAGTAACACAATCTTGTAATCTAGAACGCCATGATACTGCTCCACCAGCCAATGTAAAGACATACCCTGACGTAGACCTTCGGTTGTCTAAGTCACCTGCATAATCTGAGTCAGTAAAACCCTTTACACTTAGCTCCTGACTCCCATAGCATATACGCATACTCTTTGTAGCTTTCAGGTATCTCAATATTCCTTTCACTGCCTCCCAATGTTTCTTGCCTGGGTTTGACATGTATCGACTTACTACTCCCACTACAAATGCAATGTCTGGGCGAGTAGCAATCATTGCATACATCAAACTACCCACTGCAGACGCATATGGAATCTTATCCATTTCAGCATATTCTTCCTCAGACACAGGACAATCTTGTTTGCTAAGTTTCACATATGGTGGCAATGGGACACTCAGTGCCTTTCCCTTCTTCATATTGAAACGTTGCAAAACCTTGTCAATATACTCTGTTTGAGATAACCAAATCAACTTCTTTGATCTGTCTCTCTCAATGCGCATACCAAGTATATGACTTGCCTCACCCATGTCTTTCATGTCAAACGATTTTGCCATCTTTGACTTCAAAGCTGAAATTTCTTTGACTTCATCTTTGACTTCAAAGCTGAAATTTCTTCCAAGTGCTTGCCAGCAATCAACATGTCATCCACATACAAAATAAGGATCAGCCAACTGCCATCCTTAGCCTTCTTTGTATATAGACAGTGATCGAACTCACTACGTTTGTAGCCTTGAGAAAGCATAAACTTGTGGAATTTATGGTACCATGCCCTCGGTGATTGTTTTAAGCCATAAAGACTCTTTAACAACTGGCATACCCAATCTTCCTTGCATTTCTCAACAAACCCTTCTGGCTGCTGCATGTAAATTTCCACATCTAAATCACCATGCAAGAACGTTGTCTTGGCATCCATTTGGTGCAACACCAAATCTAATATGGCAACCAATGCAAGAAAGCATCTCAATGTAGTCATCTTGACCACCAGAGAGAAGACTTCATCAAAGTCAATGCCTTGTTCTTGCTTAAATCCCTTGGCAACAAGCCTTGCTTTGTACTTTGGTTGACTATCATGAGCGGTGATCTTATACCTGTAAACCCATTTACAGGGTAGAGCCTTTTTGCCCCGTGGTAATTTAACTAGCTTCCATGTCTGGTTTTTATGTAGAGCTGTACTGCATGGCCAATTGCCAATTCCCGGAGTCCTTCATTTGCATTGCTTCCTTGTAACATGAAGGCTCATTGCAATCAGTTAACATGACATAGTTCATAGATGGAACAAACCTATCAGGAGGTCGCGTGATACGTCCAGATCTATGCACAATAGGTGGCTCAGGCTCAGCCACAACCTGTGGTTCCACTCTATCCTATCCTTGCTCCTCTTGAGCCCTGACATGTTGTCTTGCACGTGCAGGTCCATCTTCTTGGAAGACAACTCTTCTAATCTCCTCAACCCTCTCTGGTTTAGAATGATATTTGGATTCATTAAAGTGAACATCATTGCTGCGGACAACCTTTCTGGATTCGGGATCCCAAAGTCTGTACCCCATCTCACCAGAATTACCATAGCCTAGAAAGATGCACTTTCTACTCTTTGGCTCAAGTTTGTTCCTAAATTCCTTTGGAACGTGAGTATATGCCTCACAGCCAAAGACTCTGAGATGCTTGTATGAGGGCATTTTGCCTGACCATACCATCTCTGGCACTGAATCCTTCTGCAAAACCTTGCTAGGAGATCTATTTACAAGATGAACAGCTGTTGATACAGCTTCACATGCTTGATAAGCCGACATCTCGTCTGCTACATTGAAGTAAACGCTTTCTGCCAAAGTCAGCATAATGGTAGAAAGTGCCAATTCATCCATTTCGCTCCATTCATCTTCGTCCATATCTTCCGGTTTTATCCCCTTGAGCTTTATAGGTTTTATCTGCTTCTTTTGTACCAACACGTGCCAAATCTACTTCTTCCACAATGGGAAATTGGTTCCATCCAGCTTCTTGATATTGTAAAGAGCAGTGTCCTGTGATCCAGCCATAGCTACGCTTCACAGTAGTTTACTTTTCTGGGAAAAATTCGGCAGAGTTTCCCCTGTAAACTGACCTCTGAACCAATATCAACCTGTCAAATGAACCAAGAAAGCTTCACATTCAAATTTTGGCAGAGTCTCCTTTGTAAAATGGCTCTGGTGTACTAAAAACAGACCAAAAAACAGCTCAAAAAACACTGTCTCTCTGACACTGTAAGCTGCGGCTAAACCTGTCCTGCAACTGTACTGTCTCTTACTGTCCTGTCACTGTCCTGTAAGCATAGACTGCGACAATGCCTCAACGTCAGTAAAGCAAAGATGCAATCCCAACTGTCTAACTCACAGTCAATACATCCTAGCTGCCTATCTAAGGGTGCTCGAGGGATCGCTCCAAGACCTGTATCACCGAAAGGATCTCAACATTCGAGAATACCCCAGCTCAATAAAACCTCACTCGACCCTCAACAAAGGCTGCAGTAAATCTGATAGTACATAGACTTCCCACAAAGTCATACATCCACAAATTTCCCACTGTATGTTGTAACCGCTGCGGCGGTTGTTTGCTGTGTGACTCACAGCCAGCAAACCCTCAACAGACATACATCATCTCTGACAATACATCCCATGTGGAAGTACCTGCAATGTCAGGATGAAATCTGGAATATCAAGCAGCAAACACAAGCTACCTGATGAACTAGTGGATGTCGCCTACAGTCTGTGTGTAGATGCGCCCGTGTCGTATGTGACACGCCTCCAAGAACTGTGAGCCGTCCTTCGATGTGTAGACAGCCACAAATCAACACTCTGGGAGTGTCGATATCCTCAGCACCTGCAGTCGTAGGCCGAAAACCCCAAATTTGCAGAGTCGGATCTGCACCCGTCGAGACCACGTAGTCGAAAATGGCCTGCGCAGACCTTTGTCGAAGCCGAACGGTGGCAGAGATGACCTCAGAATGAAATTCTGACAACATCGAGCCCTTTGGGCTCGCCCACGAGATTTTGGGCCGTGTCTTCGCCTGTCGAATTTCACTCCAATCTGAGTTGGTGACTCTAGCCTCCTGCAGTGCTGCCCCGAGCCTCGATCTGAGCTCTGATACCAGTTGAAGGAGTACGAGCGGAAGTGCGACGCGGGAGAGAGTGCGAGAAGAATAGCACGACGATATGGTGAACTCGCTCTACTGTAATGTGTAGAGCATAGTGAGTTCTTATTAGGTTTTTACAAAAGAATATGTGTACATACCTGGCGGCCCACCCACTTACCTGGGCGACCACATTGGGCTTTATACCCCAACAAGATGTACTCCAATAGTGTCTTATGTTGATGCATAGAGCACCTGTCCCATGCAATCCAATTTCTATTCGCTTCATTTGTGGGCATAAATTCTTTTCTACACACGGTCTTGAAGGCTACCCAAGTCTATGGTATGAGGCCCTTCTCCTTGAGAGACATCCACCATTTATAGACCTTGTCTTCTAGTGGCGGACTTATTTACAGTGCCTTGACTGCATCTGGAGAGCGTCTAAGATCATGAATCCCATCCCATTTGCTCAAGAATATATTCACAGTATCTTCACAAAAATCCCCTTCCTCTCCTCTAAAAATCGGTGGCTTGGTATTCTTTAACAATTGATCCACCTCTTTTGAGAGAGAAGATGCAACCCCTCCAGTTTGGAGTCGTGTTCGAGTAGACCAAATGTGTTCCCGCTAGGCATGGGAGACGCAGAAACCCAAGTCTACTCATAAACTTGGCCTTTAGTTGTGAGGTCCCCAACCCGTCCTCACTGAAGTCGAGATGGGGTCCTTGACAGGTCTCTAGGCCTATTAAAAGTTAGAGTCTCTAAATAACAAAGGTCCAAGGAATAGACCTTTAACATTGACAATGGCTTGGGTCTATAGCCCTAGAAGAAGACCTAGTCTTGTCTCACAGCGAAAACGGGACAACATCTTAAAAATCTAAGACTATTTCAGTCCTATAACTTCCACAATTTGGGCTAAGGTATTCCCAACCAACACTTTTTTCCCCCTAATAGATTTGAGGGCACAGCCGCTGGTGAACTCCTCTTCGTATTGGAGAAGTTTTCTAAATGTTTTTGGTGCACGAGGATGGATAGTTACCTGACTAATCGGGTCCACCCGTCCATGATTGACAACCTTAATCGATCCCCACTTACCACCCCACACTTACACATGATTCTTTTGTTTTTCTAATTACTACCACATTGTTTTAACATTTAAAATAATGGTTTCTTTCAACTTTTCATCACAGTGATTCCTTCAATCATGTATTAAAGACAACATTGAAAAGCATTCTTTTAGCAAACAGACATCTTTAAACTTAAGACAGGGTACTGTCAATCAAAAACATTGACCTTTATAACTATGATTAGTACTCTTCTTGTCTCAAGACCACCTAAGGGTGAAAAAACGACACCCATTCCTTATTCATAATCCAAAGTGGAAACCCATCACCCAAAGTTCGGGGTGCCCATACACCAAACCAGTTGCCCATACAACCGGACGGCTACCCTAGGATACAAACAGTATCCTAACTTATGTAGAAACATCAAGACATGACACGGAGTAGAAACTCATCGTTCATGGGGTCCGTGGCTGAAAAGCCATCATTATTCATCAATTTATACCAAGGAGTCGGAGGTGTCTTGAGACAAGCTATCTTAAGGATGATCAATCATATGTTTCCTAAATCAACCAAAATTAACCCAAAAAAAATCTTCCTTATTTACAAACAATTGCACATTAGTTTCTTGGAAGATGTCTTCCATTTTCATCCAGTTTTACTTTTCCCTAATTCCTTACTCCTCTTTTTCGTATGCAATGTTAATACTTAGAGAAAAACTTGAATTATTTAAACTTAGATATAATGAAGATCCACCTAGGACTGGTCGAGCATTTGTTATAGTGTCGGGGTCTAAATGCTTTCATCAGTAGGCCTACTACTAGGCCCGGCCTCATCATCGTGCGACGCTCTAGCTCTTTTAGGAACACTACCCTCATCATCAGATTGAGGATTGGCTCGAGTCCTTTTTGGTGCCATGACTTCTTATCTTTATGAAAAAGGACGTCTATTTATGAGGAAAATCATCCAAAAACTTGACTTAACCTTTGTATTCAATGTAATTCCTCTTTTTAACCCACAACTAAGGTTAAGTTAAATTTCTAGTCTTAGATGATAATTTCTTGACCTAGTAATTTCTTATCTGCTTATATGGGTGAGATAACTTTATCATAGCCTTCTTAAGGGTTTTCTAAGCTCTCTTAATTTTCTTATAAATTTCTACATCTTTTTCCTAATTTTCCATCTTTATTAAGCTTGAAATCTGCTTATTTTAAGCTTAAAATTTTTATTATGCATTTTCTCTTAAATATTAAATTTTCTCAACTTTATGAAAATGGTTTAAAATTCCAATAATTTTTCTAGAGATTATTAACAATAATTTCTATTTATCCTAATAATATTTTAGCTTAAAATAGGACTTTTGATCTATTGTGATTACTTAAACTAGTTAAATAATTATATTATAATTAGAAAAGGTACATAATAATATTTTATAGCTTTTGGTAATTACCTTGTAATTATCCAAGTTACTTATCTAATTTTTTTCTTTTATTTTTAACTAAGATTAGTATATTTTGGCTTAGTTAAATAGCTAGATTACCTTTTTGACTATAAGCTAATTATCACAACTTAATTATGATGTATACTAACTTTGATAAATATTTTATATTATCTAACTTGATTGGCTGATTTCCTCCTTTTATTTTTAGCTAAAATCGATCTATTTTGGCTTAATTAAATAGTTAAATTATCTTTTTAACCATATTTTAATTATTACTGCTTTCTCATAATCTATAGTAACTCTGATAAATAGCACATAATTATCTAGCTTTATTAGATAATTTTTTCCTTTTATTTTTAGCTAAAATCAATCTATTTTGGCTTAATTAAATACTAAGACTAATTTTGTGGTAATGAGGTAATTGCTCACTGTTCCCAATAGTGTTTCCTAACTATGGTATTCAATTTAGGAATATTTGAGTTAAATAAGTAGGTTTCCCATTAGTGTTTTGGTTAAAAACGCATAATTTTTGCCTAATTAATTATACAAACTAATCAAAAAATTATGATATAATTTTCCTAGCTTCCTAACAATCTTTTTATATTTTTTTAAAAGGTATTCCTAATGGCTTCAAAAAAATTAAAAGGTAATCCTAATTCAAAGATTCTCTCAACAACAACAAAAAACGATGCACTAGTCTATAGCATGTAGCAAGTGGCAATGACGAAGCATGTAGATTTGCAACAATATTTGTTGGGAAGGACGAATACAGTATGCATACATAGAGAGAGAGAGAGAGAGAGAGAGAGAGAGAGAGAGAGAGAGAGAGAGAGAGAGAGAGAAAGAGAGAGAGGACACTTTGAAGAGAAGAAAACACTAAAGGAAAAATAAAAGAGAAGAAAACCTCTTTATATGGAGAGACAAAAGTCTTTTGACTTTCCACCTTCATATGTCTTTTGATTTTCCACCTTCATACGTCTTTTGACTTTCCACTTTTATCTATCTTTTCATTTCCTAAACTCACCCTTCACTTATGCACTTAATATGTTTTGAATGAATTTTTATTTTTCTGAGATTGGGGAGACTTAATCAAGCTATGATCTTGTCCTAATCTAAGTTTAATTAGTATAATTATCCTTAATTTAAGATTAAAAAGATTAATTTCAATCCTAATATGGTTTAATAATTAATTAGATTAATATCCCTAACCTTAGATTAATATCCCTAATCTTAATCTAAGTAATCAGCAAAATATTAAGAGTTAAGAGAGTAATTTATAATGTAAAGAAGTTTAATCTTTTTAATTAGATTAAATTAATTAAGAAAGTAGAGGTAAATTAGCATAGTTTTACTAATTAAAAAGGATTGGACTAATTATCGCTGATAATCAGCTAGAGGTTTTGCTCTCTAGTGATTTTTGAGTAAATAGCCAGGTCTCCGAGTCTGAGAGAAATTGTGAAGTAACGTGGTCTTATTTATAGGTTTCTAGCACTCACAGACTGCAAATGGCAGTAGCTTGCATCCCAAGGCAGCCCAATAGCTCGCCTAGCACCCCTTGCTACTATTCCTATCCCTGGCAGTTCAGTGATGACCCCTCCCAACACCTGCCAGCTTTAAAAATCAAATTTGCTAAATTTTGACCTATTTTTGCTTGATTTGGAAATATCTAATAAATATCTGTAAAATGTCTGGGAGGCCTTAGTAAAAGTTTATGCTTAAATGATTACTGCAACCATCCAATTTTTCTTAGAAAATTAATTGACATTGAATCTTTCGGAGGGACTAGCGGGGTCGGTTTTTGTCTGAACTTAATTCTGAAAATTTCTAGCCCTGGGTTTGTTGTGCTTAAGATTCAAAAAATACCATTTTTAATTGCTTTTGAGATAGTGTTTTACTTGTTTGTATGTCCAATGCTTTCTCCTAAAGCTTTGAGTTCATTCCTCTGCAGCTAGAAAGGTGGAGATCTTACATTGGCTGACTGTTGCATGATGAATTACACAAGCATATCAAAAATTTGGGGACATTCTCATTCAACTTTTAGAATTAGACTCTAAAATAGCCATGCGTGTTCGTAGTGCTCTAAACTTTTTGATGTAAAGCAATTCACATAGCCATCATCGAATCTTGTTGTTGCACAGGTATCCTCTGTGAGAGTAGCCAACTGTAGAGCAGTAGTAGCAGGTGGAACTTTTGTACTATTTTCAAAATCAAATGTATGTTGCATGTCAATCTATGAATCCATGGTGATTTCGTGTTGTGCTAGCAAGAGAAAAATTGTACCTTAGAGAAAATTATCGATTGAGAGTACATTGAAATCGACTATGAACCATTGCAATCAAAATTAATTAGCCTTGCTAATTTAATTTTGCCAAGTTGTAGATAATCATGGATGTCGATGTTGAACGTTTGAAAGCATCTTCCAAACGCGGGCTTTGCCAATTTTGAAATGCCCATCTGAGGAGATCATGTCTAATCAGCCCTTTAGAAACTAATGCCTTGTAGCTAGTAACAAGATATTGGTGTATTTGCCTTGAGAGCCTCGCCAAATCAAGAGCCACGGAAAGAAAAAGGTGGGTTGGGGGGGATGCCGGCCATGGACACAGTCATTTTCTTATTGTTTTTTTTTTTTAAAGAAATCAACCCTTAGGTTGCTTTTGGGTGCCCAAAGTGAGAACTCAATGACGTCTATAGAGAATTAGCAATAGTGGGAAGCATGGGGAGGAGAAAATAAAGTTACCACACTGGTTGCAGGTCACAAATGCCTATGCGACTATGACAAAACTTCGTCCTTTTGCCAGCGTGAGCTCAACAAACCTGATCGCGCACGATTTCACTATGGTCGACCAACTCCTCCCTCTCCTGCCAAGCAGCTTTGCACATGTTTGTGTTCCAATCGAGAGCCCAAATTAGCACTGCTTCATGCACGCTTTGTTCTAAAATTAGCTCCATGGCTAACCTTGCTCTGATACCAATCTCAGATCATAGGGAGTCTAAATGCCTACTCTCCACCCGACCTTGCTCTGATACCAATCCAAGACCATAAGGAGTCTAAATGCCTACTCTCCACCCAACCTTTTTCCTTTTTAGGCACCCCTCAACTGCATCCAGACCATCCCCTGGCCTCTGGCCCTTGGCCTGACACTAATGGTAGTGTTAAACATGTCACCCAGTGTAGGCAAAGAACATAGCAAGAAAATTTCTTTTGTTTCATCATCAAAATTGAGTCCCTTAGATGTAAGATGCGTAACAAGGAAGCTATTGAACTCATTCAAGTGTGAACTAGCACTATTCCCCTCTTTCATGTTCAAATGCACGAGCTTTTTTGTATAAGAATAACGTTATTCAAGGCACTATTTCCATTCCAAGCTGAGTATAATCATTCCCACAATTCCTTTGCAGCAATCGTGTCCATAATTGTAAAGAAAATAGACTCACCAAGGTGTAGGAAAATGGTCACCATAGCACGAGCATCAAGTTCCTCCCACTGATCATCAGTGTAATCACCCTCTTTACGCTCTTTCAATGGCACTGAACGTTTACATTCTTTGAGGATCATCAAGCACTATTGTATCTTGTTGACAAGCCACATAATACTAGACATATCGTCTGATGGTTCATAATAATGTTTGAGTTTGGCTTCATGATAGTGTTCAAGAAGAGGATTACTCATCCAATATCATATCATGTTTCTAGGATCTTAAATGGTGAAGAGCCAAAAGGAGTCAATGAAAGCCTTCAAGATGCTTATTTTTTAAATATTGAAATGGTGACTTGATGGAGCAAAGAGATGATACCTCTTTTGATGTATGGAAGTCTTGAGAAACAAAAGCAATTAATTGAAATTGAGATTTGATGGATTCTTAGATTATGCATTTGATAAACTAAAGTACAATGTTACACCAATTTGGAATCCACTACTAAAAAAAGGTAAACATACCAAAGATTAATGAAATTTGGATCCTTTTGGCTAAAAATGCAAAGAGATATACATGTATATACCAACAAGTGTGATATATATAAGGCTAATCCATCAATTGAGTATGAAACGCTATTTAATGTCTTGGGTGCACCAAAGTGGGAAAGATATGTCAGTGAATTTTTAACCAATAAGACTTTTCCTAAAGGCATGAGTAAAGCTCAAATGAAAGAGATTGAAAATAAATCACATGATTATGTGATGATAGCAAACCAACTCTATAAGAGAGGAAAGGAAACCATTTGAGGTTGTATGCAATTGAAGGAGAATATCTACCAATATTAGGA
This sequence comes from Adiantum capillus-veneris, assembly GCF_014529385.1. NCBI lineage: Eukaryota > Viridiplantae > Streptophyta > Polypodiopsida > Polypodiales > Pteridaceae > Adiantum > Adiantum capillus-veneris. Next base: position 143,953,572 of record NC_140941.1, on the reverse strand, counting down.
TAGGCACATGTGGGCCACGTTGAAGGACACTTTTTAGTAGACAAGGATGTTAAAGCTGTGATGATGCATGGGATATGGTGGCCAACATTCTTTATGGAGGTTGAAGCTTATATAAAGAGGTGTAATGATTGTGAATGAACAAATGTAACACAACTCACAAAGCACCAAATTCCACTACAACCTATGATGGGATTCTTAGATTCCACCACCAAAAACGGTAATCATACCAAAGATTGATGAGATTTGGACTTTTTTGGCCAATAATGCAAAGGGGTGTACTTGTATATATCACCAAGTGTAATGTATGCAAGATTAATCAACCAGTTGAGTATGGGAGATTATTAATGTCTTGAGTGCACCAAAATAGGGAAGATATATTGGTGAACATCACCAGTAAGACTTTTCCTAAAGGCATGAGTAAGGCTCAAATGAAAGGGATTGAAAATAGAGCACATTATTATGCGATGATAGATGAGTACAACTCAATTGATAACTATGAGACATGGGACTAGGTTGTACTTTTAAAAGGCAAGCAGTTCTTACCTTGCATAATGGGTTTACAAGAAGAAGTTTACATCTAATGATCCCAAGCCTACGTACAAGGCTAGATTGGTTACTAAGGGATTCAATCAGCAAAAGAGAATTGATTTTGGCAAAATCTTCTCGCCCATGGTCAAGGCGACTACACTATGCACAAGGCTTGGCCTAGTAGCCATTGAGGACATGGAGTTTTTCCAAATAGACGTGACGAAAACCCTTCTTCATGGGGATCTAGAAGAGGATGTTTACCAATAAGACTTTTCCTAAAGGCATGAGTAAAGCTCAAATAAAAGGGATTGAAAATAAGGCACATGATTATGTGATGATAGCAAACCAACTCCATAAGAGAGGAAAGGGAAATCATTTGCGGCTGTGTGCAATTGAAGGAGAATATCTACCAATATTAGGATAGGGCATGTGGGCCATGTTGAAGAACACTTTTTAGTGGACAAGGATGGTAAAGTTGCGATGATGCGTGGGATATGGTGGCCAACTTTCTTCATGGAGGTTAAAGCTTATATAAAGAGGTGTGATGATTGTGAATGAACAAAGGTACCACTCACAAAGCACCAAATTCCACTAAAACCTATGATGGGATTCTTAGATTATGCATTGAGTAACAAAAGTGTAATGATACACAAACCTGAATTCCACCGCCAAAAAAGGTAATCATACAAAAGATTAATGATATTTGGATTTTTTTGGCGAAACAATGCAAAGGGATGTACTTGTCTATATCACCGGGTGTAATGTATGCTCCACTTATTGAGTATGAAAGATCATTTAATGTCTTGAGGTGCATCAAAGTAGGGAAGATATATTGGTGAACATCACTTGTAATACTTTTTTGAAAGGCATGAGTAAGGCTCAAATGAAAGGGATTGAAACTAGAGCACATTATTATGTGATGATGGTTGAGTACAACTCAATTGATAACAATGAGACATGGGACTTGGTTGAATTTCTAGAAGGCAAGCAGTTCTTACCTTTCAAATGGGTTTACAAGAAGAAGTTTACATCTAATGATCCCAAGCCTATGTACAAGGCTAGATTGGTTACTAAGGGATTCAAGCAGCAAAAGCGAATTAATTGGAAAAATCTTCCCACCCATGGTCAAGATGACTACGCACAGTGATGGGCATAGTAGCCATTGAGGACATGGAGTTTTTTTTAAATGGATGTGAAGACAACCCTTCTTCATGGGGATCTAGAAGAGGATTTTTACATGAAGTAGGCTAAAGGTTATAAATAGCCTATCATGGAAGAGCTTGTATGCAAAGTCAAGAAAGCACTTTATGGCTTAAAGGAGGGTTCAAGGCACTGGTATCAAAAGAATGACACTATTATGTGGTCCTTGGGATTTAAAAGTAATCAAGAGGATCACTCTTGTATACAAAGAAACTCAGTGTTGGTTCTTTGGTCATTGTCATTTTATATGTAGATGGCATGCTCATTGCGGGAAAGTCCATTAACGAGATTGCCAAATCGAAGCAAATGTTGAGCAAAAACTTTGCTATGAAGGATTTAGGCAAACCAAATCATTTTTTTAATATGTTTATCAAGAGAGATAGGATAAAGAGAATTCTTGAGGTGTCGCAGGAATCTTATGAGTCCACATGCTATTGCAGCATTTCAATATGTAGGGGGAAAGGTAGTGAGTACCCATTATTGTCATATTTGAAACTAAGCAAGGAAGATTCTCCCAAAGTACATGTTGAGAGAGTAGAAAGGGCTAGCGTGTCCTATTAATCAGCTATAGGTAGTCTTATGTATGTTATGGTAGCTACAAGGCCAGACATTGCATTTACATTGGAAGTGGAAAGTCAGTATATGGCTAATCATAGCAAGCAGCATTGGATAATGTTGAAATGCATCCTCGGATACTTGAAGGGTACAATGAGTAGGTGTTTATGCTTTGGTAATAGCGATGCATCTATTGTTGGTTACACAAATGCAGATTATGTAGGTTGCAAAAACATTAGGAGATCTATGTCTGGCTAAATTTTTATATTTGTAGGAGGACCCATTTTCGGAGATTATTTCTACAAGATTGTACATCTTCTTCCACGATAGAGGTTGAGTATGGTTGCAATGTCGGATGCTAGCAAGGAAGCTATATGGTTGACATGTTAAGTGGAAGATTTACACATTCAACATGCCCCATGAGTGCCATTGCTTTGGCAAGAGATGGCGTGTTTTAGTCCTTATCAAAACACATTGAGGTGAGGTATTATCTCATTTGGGATGCCTTGACACATAAGCAATTTGAGCTTGTTAAGATCACACTGATGAAAAACTAGGAGAAGCTCTTACAAAGAGCTAGCTATGGAGCACTTTTCACATTGCATTGAGTCAAAGGGTGTAGGGTGAACAGATTTGTACAAGGGTGAAACTGTCATGCTTCACATATGTACATACTAGCTTTAGACATAGCTACTTACGACCACATTGGCCTTTAACTGGGTGATTATTGGGATTAAAGGCTTGTGGCCACCCCCCTATGACTAACACCCTCCACCTACTAACTCACTAACACTATTTTACCCTTCTCATATATACACAAAAAGGTAACACAAACTTTCTCCTTCTTGTGTGTTGTTTCTCCCAATTACTCTTATCTTCTTCTTTTCCTTCTCACAACACACGTGCACAGACACATCGTCTCCCTCGCATTCATTTCTATAGCCATCGGGATGTTGTCTACTGAGTTGTGGCATAGCCGGCTAGGCCATATGAGCAAAAAGGGAATGACAACTCTAACATGTTTTGGTTATTTGTTACTACCAAGTTTTATTGACCTTTATTTGTGTAAACATTGTCATAAAATCTAACATCTAACCAACCCAAATGATTTTCTCATATTAAAATGATCATTTAATGTGGGAGAATAAACGGGAACAATGGTTAGAATACAGACATGTGCTTATGGATCTGTCTCAACATGGGGCCACGATGAAAGGGGTCCAAATGAGAGATGGTCTATTAAAGAGCAATGCTACCTAATGGAGCTTAAACACCTTAGGGTTAGATTCATAAAAGACCTCCAAACGTTAATGTTAAAAAGTCCTTTGACCTTAAGCAAACCTTGAGATGGGAATCCTACCAAAGCATGAGGTGCTTGTCGTGCTTGCTAACTAAGGTGCTTAAGGTATTTGTGGGAGCCTTGCCCAAGCTCGAGGTGCTTCTCATGCTTAAATGACTAAGGTTCTTGAAGTGTTCAATTCAAACATGATCTATCAAGAGGGATAAACAATTTTCATGCTTAAATGACTAAGGTGCTTGAAGTGTTCAATTCAAACATGATATCTTAAGAAGCATAAAAGACACATGTCAAGATCCTCCCCATTTGGCTCTCATGATGTGCTTGAAGCCTATTGGATAGGCTTTAAAGGGGCCCAATGAGAATTTAGATGCATAAAAATAAATAATTAAGTTCTTTCTCTTAAAGAAGAAAAAGATGACACATGTCCAAATGATATAGCTAAATAATACAAAAGAGAGAGAGAGAGAGGGGGGGGGGGGGGGGGGGGGGTAATACTCTCCCCACTCTCTCTCTCTCTCTCTCTCTCTCTCTCTCTCTCTCTCATTGTGTGAAGTGCAAAGTGCAAGAGCTCCATATCCTTCTCCAAGCTTGTTGAGAAGTTGAGAGCCTACACCAACACTCTTGGCTATGGAATGCAAATCCAACCAAGATTCATGCTTCAATGCTTAAGCTTGCCATATTCATTACTATGCTATTATGCTATGCTAAGCAAGAAGATTAATGATAAGTGAGGAACTATTTCTTTCTCCTATGAATGATTCTTCTTCCTCTTCCCTAACTTCATTCCCTGCTAGCTCTCTCCACCTTCGAAGGTGTTTGAGGCCTTGGGACTGAGGCTTGGCATAGTTAATGCTTTTTGCAAAGTTTATGTTATGCTCGTGATGCAGGAAGCTTTCCATATTCATGGCAGCACCTAGGTCACAAAAGGAACACAAAGATTGTATTGTACCAAGTCTCTCTTGATGGGAGAATCTATAATACAAACGCCTTTTAGAGGGGGGACCGGCTCCAAGTAAATCTGGTCCACAACGATGGTCATGTTCTCTAGTACTCTCTCTTTCAAAAGTATTGTTCATGCCAAGTTAATTAAGTACTATGTTTATGTTTCTACCATCAAAAAAGTTCGCCATGTATGTTCTCAAAGTAATCTCACAAAAATGCTCATTCTAATTCTCTTAATTCCACTATTCTCAAAGTTCATAGGCCATTTCCATTACAAAACATTTTGTATATGGAAAGAAAACTAGGACTATTCATTTGCCATCAAATCCAAGGTGCATTGAGCCATTAGAGCTTGTACATAGTGACGTATGTGGTCATATGCCAACCAAGTCTTTAGGGGGAGGCACTTAGTTTGTAATGTGTAAAGATGAATCTACTCCAAAGGTATGGGGTTACCCTTTGAACTATAAGGATGAGGTGTTCTCTACGTTTCAAAAGTTTCTTGCACTTGTTGAGAGTCATTCATGTAATAAGCTTAAGGGCTTGAGGACTATTAATGGTGGGGAATATGTCTCAAATGACTTGATAGACTTTTGTGCAAAGAGAGGGATTTGATGGCAGTTTATCATGCCGTATACACCTACACCCAAATGGAGTTGTCAAGGGTATGAATTGTACAGTTTAGGGGTGTGTTACAACTATGATTTCTATGGCAAACCTTACACAAAGTTTGTGGGCTAAATCTGTTTTGATAGCCATTCATATCATTAGAAAATTTCCTATTATGCCATTGAATCACAAGATTCCAAAGGAGTTGTGGTCATGCAAGAAACCACACTATGATCATTTACTTGTCTTTGGTTGTAAAGCATATGATCATGTGCCAAAGCAGCTCAGAAAGAAGCTTGATCCAAAGTCACAAAATGCATCTTTGTTGGATATGGCACAAATGGAGAGATGGTCTATCATCTTTAGCACTTGGTATCTCGTAGTATTTGCAGTTCACACATGATCTTCTTATGAATCAAAGATGCATAAGAAGCCTGTCAAAGAGGTTTGCAAAAAAGTCACATTTGTGCATGTTGCCTTAAATTCGTAAGAACTCAAAATTTTAGTGAAGAGACTTCCTAGCAATGCCCCAAAGATAGTTGAAAGTAGTAGTCAAGGTTTGAGACGCTCTAGTAGAGCCTCACATCCACTTGAGCAGTTCCAGCTAGGTGTGCATTATGTCATGTTGACTGAATGTGGAGAATAATCTTGCTTTTGAGAAGTAGATAGATGATTAGCTGCATTGGGAGCAAGTTGTGCAATCAAAATACGGTTAGAGACTTAGAAATTAGTCAAATTACATTAGTGAGGGAAAGCTTTACCTTGCAAATGGGTTTACAAGAAGAAGTTTGCATTAGAAGATCCAAAGACTACGTATAAGGTGAGATTAGTTGCTAAATATTTCAAGTAGGAGAAAGGTGTAATATTTTGACAAATTCTTTTTGGTCAAGATGGCTAAGTTGTGTACAATGCTTAGACAAGTAGTCGTTGAAGACTTGGAGTTGGTCAAATGGATGTGAAGACAATTCCCTTCATGGTAATCTCCAAGAGAATGTATACATGCAACAACCTAAAGTGTTTGCTAAGCTAAGCAAAGAAGAGCTTGTGTGTAAACTCAAAAAAATTTACACAACTTGAAGCAAGGATCCAGACAATGGTATCAAAAGCTTGTTATGCAATCTCATGGATATACAAAAAGTCAAGAGGATCACTGCTTGTACACAAAGAAGCTCAATAATGGATCACACATTCTATATGTTGATGACATGCTTATTGTTGGGAAGAACGCTCAAGAGATTGCCAATTTAAAGCAATTGTTGGGTCAAACTTTTGCTATGAAGGATTTGAGAGAAGCTAGTCACTTTCTTGATATGCATATAAGATGTGATAGGTCGAAAGACATTCTTGAGTTATCTCAAAAATCGTACGTACATCACGTCTTGCATCATTTCAATATGCACAAGGGGAAGGCATCTAGTACCCCAATGCTGACATATGTGAAACTTAGCAAGGATGATTTTGCTAAATTGGATGTTGAGAAGGCCAAGATGGCTAAGATTCCATATTCCTAAATTGTGGCCACTCTCATGTATGCCATGGTTTCTATGAGGCCATACATTGCATTTTAATGTGAGTGGTGAGTTGTTACATGGCTAACCCTAACAAAAAACATTGGGATGCAGTAAAGTATTTCCTCAAGTACTTGAAAGGTACAATAAGCAGGTGCTTATACTTTGGATATATTGATGCATCCTTGTTGGATACATAAATGCAAACTATGCAAGGAATGTAGGCAACAAGAGGTCTACATTTTGCTATGTCTTTATATTTTCTAGAGGGGCTATTCCTTGGAATGATGCCTTCAAGATTGTACTTCCTCTTCCACTACAGATGTTGAGTATGTTACAGCCTTAAGACTAACAAGACGGCTTTATGGTCGCTACATTTAGTGGTAGATTGGACCACGGGTTAGCAGATTCCAGTGTTGCATTGTGATAGTCAAAGTTCCATTGCTTTGGTACAAAATCCCATGTTCCATTCCAAAATAAAGCAGATCGAGGTGAGGCATCAATTCATTCGAGATGTGTTGGCAAACAAGCGGATTGAGCCTATCAAATTCCATACATATGAAAACCCTTTGGATGCTCTTACGAAGAGTTTAGCCATGAAGTAGTTTTCACATTGCATAGAGCTCATGGGTGTGGGGTGAAGCCACTATCATGCTTCACGATTGTACATGTTTGGTACATAGTTTTATTTTACTCCACTTAGGCCACATTGGTCATTAATTAGGAGGTTGTTAGGGTAACGACCAAGTGGCCGGCCGAACAACCCACTAACCCTTATTTATATTATCTGAATAGAATAAGAAGTGTAGCATACTGCTATCAGATCCACCCAAAATCTGTGTCTCGTTTTCTTCTTCCCATAGCACACTCTTGTGCACACTAACCCTTATTCATATTAGCCTAATAGAATAAGAAGTGTAGCATACTGCTACGAGATCCCCCCCAAAATCCATGTCTCGTATTCTTCTTCCCCATAGCACATTCTTGTGCACACTTTTCATATTCTTACTAGGGAAGTGACAAACAAGCTAGCTGACTTCTCACAGCCTTCCTTTATAGTTGTCAGTGACACTAATGGGGCTAGTGGCTCAGGCATAGGAGTTGTTCTTATGACAATGACCATCCAATTGCTCTTGAATATAGAATACTAAAATCATCAAATGCTTTAGAATTTTGGAAACACTACCTTATGGGATTGAAGTGTTACTTAAATGATCAACAAGCAATAAAATGCTTGTTGACTCAATCCATATCTCAGATCACCATATAAAATGGATTGTTTTTATACAAAATTCTCCTTTTGTGATCTAGTATTAGCTTAATAAAACCAATGTGGAGCAAATGCTTTAAGTCACAAACCTGATGTGAATCAATTGTCTATGACTCGTTCTTGTGTTTTTCATAAAATCAAACATGTTTATTTAAATCACTTTTTTGTAGCTAAAGGCAAACATTTAATATCATGCTTGATAGATATTCTAAAGATTCTCATTTTGCAAGTGCATGGTTTGTTATTCATCAAAGTAATTGTTTACTCTTGGGACATTACATGCTTGCAAATGGATTGCTCTATTTTCAAAAGAAACTTTGCATCACATCTCCATTTAGAGAATTGGCAATTAGTAAGATGCATGCTCCACCATACATGGGTCATCACGGAATACAATCCTCTCTCTCTTTCTCTCTCTGCATGTAAAGATTGCTTCTTTTTAACATGACATGAAGCATGATATAGTTAAATAAGTTTCTAATTGTTTCATTTGTCAAAAAGTTATGAGATGATGTGCTAAGTCTTATGGCCTTTTAATGCCTATTTTGATACCTACTGAGATACCTAATGGTCCTTGGAAGCAAATTTCTATGGATTTTGTGATAGAGGTCCCTACCTCTTCCTCTCAAAATGGCTTGATTTGGACCATAGTAGACCATTTTAGCAAGCAAGCATATTTCACACCTTTCAAAAATACCATGTAGGTTGCTAAGCTTCTTCTTGAGACCTTATTCCCTTACCATGCCTTTCTAAAGTCAAATATTTCTCACAAGGATGGGCATTTTTGTATGCGCTTTTGGGTTGCACTCACTAAGAACTTAGGCTCTAAGATGGATATCACTTTTTCTTTTTCACTTTGACAGTCCTGGCTAGACTGGGGTGTGACCAATAATACCATCATGGACCTCCTTAGATCTTACACTACTAATTGGAACCAACACCTCCCTATGCTTTAGTTTGCTTATAATATTATACCTTATTTTTTCCACAAATTGAGATCCTTTTGAGATTTTTTATAGCAAGAAATTACATGTACCACTAGGAGTCATGTCCCCATCACTAACTCCTTGGCATGAGACTATGTCAAAATTTTAGAAGAGCTTTAGATTATAGTAGAAGAGCACAACAATGGTACACATCATGGAGAAATTAGAAAAGAAGACCTTGTTTGGCTTAGAAGAGAGTAACAAAGATTGAAGAGTGTACAAAAGCACTGTAAAGTTAAGTTAGCCTCTAGATTTTATAGTCCAATTATGAAAATGCATTTTGCTTGGACATATCCTCTCACTGGAAGATACACAATTTGTTTCACGTCAGTTTAATAAGACCACACAATGGATCCATTGACAATAGTTCTATCACATATGACCCTTCCATTATTGAGGATGAAGAAATTATAATTCCCAAAACAATTCTTGATCATGGCCTCACCACTACCTATATGAATAATCAATACAAAAGATACTTAGTGAACCATAAAAATAATTCCTTAGAAGAATGGCAATGAATATAAGAAGCATCCCTGAGTCTGTCTGCACTACCACCACTTGGTGGTGGATGTTGAAAGCATCACTAAGTCCACCCTACCACCACCACTTGGTGGTGGATGTTAGAAGCATCACTAAGTATGTACTACCACCACTTGGTACTTTCTTATCACTCACCTTGGATCACAAATTTATCGGTTTAGGTAGTGATCCCCTTTTAATGCAAATTTTTTGATTTATATAGCATGACATTGTGCATGTATGCAAGTTTAGGCAACACAAGTACAAATTTTGGGATTTAGGTAGCATGACCATAGTGCAATATGCCACCAATTTTGGTAGCACAAGAGCATATTCACCAATTTAGGTAGCATACCCATTGGTGTAGATTCATTGGCTTAGGCAACATTAATAACAAAACCAAATATGCTAGTGGTGGGTTGCCACTACCATTAATTTTGTTTTGGTAACAATTGAGGACAATTGCTTGTACCTTAGGGTATGCAATTGAAAGAAATATATGGATATTTTGAATGTTGTTTAGATTGGATTTGTCTCTATTCATGGTGCATTGAGGAGTAATATGATTGCTAAAAACATCATGTATGGTATTGTTGTATAGCAGACCAATGAGTGGATAGGCATAGGATGTATTGGTGATGGATTCTATTTTTTTATTGTGCCGCCATATTTTGGATACGATTGGCAAGCATGAATTTCACATATTTTATGCCCTTAGAATATTTAGGAATTTTGGCAAAGATTTATTATTTTTGTGAGCTCTTCACCATGAGCAAAGCTGTATATTGGCCAAGTGAATATTGTAGATATTTTGAACGTGAACTTTGACATATAACTTAAATACATGCAAGAGGGACATGCTCACTCTTGCATGGGGGAAGATTGTCTTAGGTTAAGGTGGATGTGTTAGTGTGCCATTCATGGCATAAGCATGCTTAGAGAGGGTAGTGTAGAGCTTGAGAGAGAAACTATTGCACAATACAGTATAGAGTATAATTGCAAATGATAAAGCTTACATATATTCAACCGAGTGTGCTACAAATAGACAGCCTTTTGATGCATGGCTTCCCATGCACAAATACAAGTGGTTGCTCTTTACACAAAGGTTGTAAGAGGTTCTTCACATGGCTTGACACATGAGATGGAAGAGTTTGTTCACACAAGAGATGCAACAAAACCTTGCATCCCAACAATCCTCCCCTATGTGGGTTTTGGTTGCATATCACTCACACAATCCTCCCCTCAAAACACACTAGGGTGAGGCACACGATTCACAAGCCTCCCCTTGAACACAAAGTTGCCTCCCCTAGACACAAAGGGTGTAGGCATAGAAATCATCAGGGTGGAGGCACACACAACCCTCCCCTGGCACAAATAGAGGGTAAGGTACAATTGAGAGAATGCTCACATCACAATTCATTTGTTGTTTGTTAGAGGATTTTCTCCCTTGCACATACTGCAGAACTTGTTGTAATGTCATCGTTATTCTGCCACATTGTGATGTTGTTGTTGTCGATATTTTGATCCAATGCAGAATGCAAAAGGAAGACACAATGCACATATATGTACAATGGAGGGAAAACCACGTGGGAAAAAGCCCTCGAATTATTTTATGCTATGCAAAAGGACTTTGAAATTATATTGAATATATTGGAGAATGTCCCCCAACTGCTATCCCTTTGTCTTGATGTTGTGAGCTTCATCGTGTGTTGACGCTTTCTTCATCATTTTCATGTTGATGTTGATCTTCTTTATTCAGGTTGTCGGTCCGTCTTGACAAAGATATAATTTCCATGGCGAATGGGGTACAATGTAGTGCATCACAAGTGATTGATGCATGTATAGGCATAACATATGTATCATGTGTGCACAAACTTACAGCCCATGAGGAGGATCTTATTGTCATGATGACAGTAGTGTCTAATCCTCTCACAAGGATGGGCAATATACATGCGAAAGCATAAATGTAATCATACATATCATATGTGATGTGACAATGGTGCAGAAGGATATCATACATAGCTTATTTCATGGTGTACTGCTTTAAAGCAAAATACAATTACGCTCAATAGTTGCCACATACTCAAGTCTAGTGTTAAGGAACACTTAAGGCTAGAGATTTTCACACTGCAACACTGGTTCAAATGGTGTGAAGAGGCTCTATCAAATAATAATAAAAGAGAGCACTTGTTTTCATGTGAAAATGGCCCCTTGGATAGTGGCAAAGGGGCTTTGGGAAGCTTCCTCTATATTAATTTATGAGCTTGAGGTGGTTAGTGAGGTAGCCCGTGGGAATGAGGCCTTTTAAAAAAGATGCTTAATGTTAAAAATAAATGTTAATCACTAACTCCAGATGCCGACGAGGGAGGTGGTGTCATGAGCAGGAGCGCGGGCCAGAAAGGTGGTGTGCAACCACGGCTTGTGAGACAAGCAGTAAACTGCGTATTGAGTGTGAGCTGCACAAGGCAAGGTGATCGGGTAGGCCGGGTAGTGATAAACGTCAATAGCTACAGATGACAAAAGGGCTGTGAGTATTAGTGGTCAGTGTCGCAGGTGGTACAGGCCTTAAGGTGCAGAAGAGAGAGGGGAGCATGGAGTTGAAGATGATGATGAGGGTCAATGGAGATGGGCGAGCAGAGAGTAGGGCCGATGAGGCACAAGCAAGATGAGGCTTGTACGTCGGGTCTGTGAGTACTCAACTGCGAAGGTGTGATGGTAGCCGAGAACGGGCAGGTAGGTGGTGGGTGCGTTGGTATAAGGATGCTTTGGGCGGTTTGATGACCTGCAGGGCCTCAAATGGGGTTTGGTGACGTTAAATGGCTGAAGAGGTTCGTCACATGGCTTGACACATGAGGTGGAAGAGTTTGTTCACACAAGAGATGCAACAAAACCTGACATCTCAACAGATGGTACCCATTGATTATGTCCTCTCTCTCTCTCTCTCTCTCTCTCTCTCTCTCTCTCTCTCTCTCTCTCTCTCAATGCTTGTCTTAGTTGTTTTTTTATACATTGCCCTTTCTTGTTGCAGCTTAGTCTCAATTTTTACAACCACAATTGAATTTTCCTTGTTCTTCTATGTGTTTTACCTCTAAAGATTATAACTCAACAACATACTATTTAATGTGAAAATTATTCTATGATAATACCATTATACACATCTATATGCGCTAGAAGGTGGTTTACAATGCCACACTTAATATGGATGTGAAAGATGCCATGAAATTTATATGTATTTGCATAAGCATTCACAACATTCACTCAAACATATAGCTATGAATGTTATTTCAGATGCACATGAATCGTAAACCATGAAGAAACCTATATATTTCAAGGATACACATATCAACTTGGTGAAAGAAAAGAAAATTAGTTATGATTTACTCTAATGTATTATATTTGCATGAACAAAGAGTTCAATGTAGCCCTCATGGGCTGATAGATTGCTAACAAAAGTGTGCAATAAAATTTAGAAAAAGTTCTTTGCTATCTCCACACAAGGCATTTGTTTTGGAGAGTTTCTAGTTGAGATTTTGCTTAATCCAAAATGGGTAGTCTAATCAACAAGACAAATAACAGTCTTCGGGTCTAGCTCAATATTGTACTAGATACAATGAATTTAGCATCATATGAATAGTTGACTTCCTAAGCTAAAGATAAATGTTAATTTTATATAATTTGGATACTTGCATTAATAGATGACCATACAAAATTATGCAAGGCCATCGACACAATTTTGTTATTGGCGTCAACTTGACATTTTTTGCAACGCCACTATAGTGGAGATTTTTCAATTTAGGCACCACAACCTTAGTCCAATTGATCGGTTTACATAGCATGACCGTAATGCATATTCATCAATCTAGGTTGCATCTTCATTGATATAGGTAGCATGATCTTAGTGCAGATTTGTCAGTTTATGTAGCACATCTATTTGGTGTTGATTTGCTCATTTAAGCAATACCAACTGCAAAATCACATTACATTTGGCTTGGCCATCACTACTATTGATGTGTTTTGTTATCCCAGGTTCGCTATAAAATTGATGTGTCAATAATAGGTACATTAACACATTTCATATTGATGATGCATTTAGGATGAAATGATTTTATGAGAACCCTATCATAGTGTTGATTGATCTTTACTTTGGGATGATGATTGTGATCAATGATATCTTGATGCATCATGTTATGAAAAATACTACTATATGACACTTAAGGCTAACCCAAGATTGTTTAAGTCTTTAGAGCTTTTTGATCTTATTTAACTTTCACTCTAGTTTCTAAGAAGCTATGAATTGCAAGTAAAACACATAGCAATTAAGGGAATTTTCTTTTTTAACGAGACGAAGTATGCTATGGTATTTACTCATGATACACTAACATATATTTTATTGTAGGGACAATTACTAGAGTACTTGTGAATTTGTGGAAACTTCCAAAAAACCCACACACTTTTAACCCAATATACCCCACATATTATTTCAACATTTCTAAGAGTGCCCCTAAAATTTTTGAAAATTCCTAAAATACCCCTTGATGATCTTGTAAGTCTCCAAAAAAATTATTCTAGCAACTCTTTAAAGGAAGAATCGTTCTTCCTCAATAAGCGATGATAGAACGAGGATTTTAAATGGGCTCTTGAGATGAAATCCGTCATTATCGTGAGACAAAAATGCCTCTATTTCTTGGCTTATTTTGGTGAGATTTTTGTCGTGAGATTCTTAACTATTGTCAAAAGCATAAATGATTGTGAAAATGGAGAGATCTATCCAAAATTGACACAAGTAGATTTGATGAATTTTTGACATTTGAGGGCTATATATTCAAATATTCATGGTATTTTGGTGAAATTTCTTTTATTGTATGGTTGATAATTGAAAAGAAATCTCTATCATAATTTAATGGATGCTGTCAAATGCACATTGATAAGGCTCTATTCTTAATGATATTGATAACAAGACATCTCTATTTTCAAGCACACTCTCTTTATTTTTGTATCTCTTCTAAAACTAACAAACAAGTTCACATGGCTTCATTGAGAGACCCATGTAGGGAGGAATAGCTTTTGTCCTAGTCTCATGTCGCTCTTCTCTCCTCTCTACCTCTCATCTTCTCTCTTGTGTGCATATGTAACACTCTACTCTAGGAGGTCCACATTTCACGTTCTCCCTTCCTCTCCTACTCTTTGCTTATGTGTCTTCATGTATAGCCGATAAAACACCACTCGCCATATCTTGTGTTTTGTAGGGCTACTGTGATTCCATTGATGCACAACTACTCATCGTCTAAGTTTGAGATGAATAAGTTCCACCATGTGAATAGCACATGTAGACAATGAGTAGTGCTAGGCTCTATTTGAACTGCTCAGAGGCATTGTCTACAGTAATTGAAATGGCCTATGAACTTTGAGAATAGCAAAATTAAGAGAATTAAAGTGAACATTTTTGTGAGACTACTTTGAGAACATAAAGGGTGAGTTGAATTAGCGGTAGCAACATAACCATTACACTTAATTAACTTGACATGAACAATACTTTTGCAAGAGAGAGAATTAAAGAACATGACAACAATTGAGGACCGGATTTATGTGGAGTCGGTCCCCACTCCACCAATAGGCTTTTGTATTATATTCTCTCATTAAGAGAGACTTGGAACAATACAATCTTTGTGTTCCTTGTGACCTAGGTGATGCAATCAAGATGGGAAACTTCATGCATCACAAACATAACATAATCATTTGTAAAAAGCATTAACCATCCCCAGCCTCAGTCCATAAGAGAAAGAAATAGTTCCTCACTTATCATCACTCTTCTTGCTTAGCATGGCATAATAGCATAGTAATGAAGATGAAAAATATGGAAAGCTTAAGCATTGAAGCATGGCTCTTGGTTGGATTTGAATTCCAGAGCCAAGAGTGTTGGTGTAGGCTCTCCACTTCTCAAACAAACTTGGTGAAGGAGATGGAGCTCTTGCACTTTGCACCTCACACAATGAGAGAGAGAGAGAGAGAGAGAGAGAGAGAGAGAGAGAGAGAGAGAGAGTGTTTGTGTGTCTGGGGGAGAGTATACCCCCCAAGCTAGCCCCCTCCTTGCTTTGGTCGACCCTCTCTTCTAGGTCATGACAGAAGCTCATTGGACCCCTTCAAGCGTAGCCAATCACATGCATAGTGCATATCAAGCAAGCATGATAGCCTTGGGACAAGTGTCCTCCTTTCCCCTTTGAAAGAGAGGGCTTGGAAAATACTTTAAACAATTAATTAAATAACTAGATGCTCATTGGACCCCTCTTTAGCCTAGCCAATAGGATTCAGGCACCCCATGTGGCTAAGCATGTGTCCTTGTGTCCCTTGAGGAAGGGGTGTCCTTTGGATGAGTGGGGGGAGTGGGGGTTTGGTAAAATAATTCCCCAAGCTTTGGGGCTCGCCCCCTCTTTTGTAGGGTACGTTTTGACTCAAGCTCATCAAGCACCTTACCCCCCAAAGCATGGGAAGCTTCTTAAGCACCTTAGAAATCAAGGGCAAGTTGGGCTCTCTCTCACTCATGCCCCTAGCTTCAAGGGCTCGCTTCCTCCTTGTAGGGGTTGATTTGACTTTTCAAGCTCATGACTAGCTTAAGCATGCACCTTAGTCATCAAGCATCACATGCATTTTAACCATCAAGCACCTCAAGCATAGGCCTAGCTTAACCTAAGGTCTAAGGAATTTTAAACTAACCATTGGAGGTCTTTAATAAAGCTAACCCTAAGGTCTTACAAGATCCATTATGCAAGAATTGCTCTTTGACAAACCATCTCTCATTTGGACCCCTTTAACCTTGGCTCCGTGTTGAGATAGATCCATAAGCACATGTCTATATTCTAACCCTTGTTCCCGTTTATTCTCCCACATTAAATGATCAGTTTAATATAAGAAAATCATTTGGGTTGGTTAGTTATTAGATATCATGATATTACCTCTCTCTTGAAATCATAATCGTCCTCGAATATGAGGTAGAAGAGATAAAGCCTTAGTCATTAGTGGATGTTGCTGAGTGGGTAGAGGATCTCTTTTCACCCTACGACATCATTCCAAGATGGATGACTAATCCATTTGGTGCTTGGGAGATGTAGCGCAAGCATGTCTGGTCTTTAGTCCATTTCATTCTCCCAAAGTAGAGTGACAAATTCTACTTTGTGTTTTAGAGACGTCTTCATCACAAACATGATTCTTAAGCATGCATACTATTTAAATTTTTGCACAATCAAAAGAGAATTAGTCTTGTAAGACAAAAACATTGGTCATTTAAAAGAAACATGTACATTTTCTTACTCTAATGTAGCATTGTAAGCATTGACAAGGTTCATACTATCCTTGAGCTGTATTCCTTTCCTTGCATCCATCTAGCATCTTCAAAAGGATAATTTTTGAACTTAATAAGATACCATCGGATAATCTTACCATGTCGTAGTACCTTGTCTTCATGCCGAAGGATAGCTTCGGGTTGTAGCACCTCTTCTTGGTCTTCGGTTTTGGAGGGTCTTCAATAATTGGTTCTCTTGGTGGCTCTGCTTTGTAGGGCTTAGGTAAGCTTACATGAGAAGAATTTTGTATGAGCCAATGGTTGGGAAACTTGAATTGATAAGCTATGTCATTAATTGGCTTCAAGATTTAAAAAGGACCATAGTATCTTTTTGCTAGTTTAGCATAATACTTTTGATAGCCCGTAGGATTTTTGCTCGTCGTTTGCCTCAATCGAGCCATGGGAAACTTAAATAAGACCCAATTATTTTCTTTGAATGTTAAGGCCCTTCTGTGCTTACGAGCAGCAACCTTTTGCGTTTGTTGAGAGATGGATATAGCCTTCTTAATCTTTTGGAAAGATTATTGTAGGTCACGGTGGCTATACTCATTATCGGGGCAAAGATCTTCCCATGTACTTTAAATAGCAAGAAAGTTTTAGGTCTTTCCTCTCTAATTTCAAAAGGTGCCTTTCCCGTAGTAGTATGGACAATATTATTGATGCATACTCTACAAGGGGTAAGTACTTTTCCCATTGTGAGCGTTGATCTACTTCTGTAACATAAGTCTTTAGTAGATGGAGAATCGTAAGATTGGCTATCTCAATTTGGCCATCCATTTGTGGGTGATAGGCCGAAGAGAAATTCAATCTTGTACCTAGATTTTAAAAGAGATTTTTCTTTCCAAAAATTACTGGTCATTCTAGGATCTCTATCTGACATGATGGATGTTGGCAATCCATGGTGTTTGAAAATTTGAGATATGAAGAGAGTTGCCATTTGGTGTGCCTTAATAGTCATTTTGACGGGAATAAAGTGTGCTTGCTTGCTAAACCTGTCAACTATTGTCCATATTCACGTATTCCCATGGATAGACTTGGGTAATCCAAAGAAAAAATCCATGGATATACTCTCCCATGGTGAATTAGGGATTGGAAATGGCTGGAGTAATCCAGGTTTCTTCCCTCTATCATAGTTGGTCTTTTGGCATATCACACATTTTGAAACATACTCTTCTATGTTTACTTTGATGGTAGGCCAATAAAAGTATGTCTCTACTCCTCAAAGAGTAGGTTGAATGCCTCTATGTCCCACATAGGGAGGAGCATAGGATTCAAACATGACTTTCGAAGAGAATGGGTAACACATAGCCTACTGCTATGGAGAAGATAACCATCCTACAAGGTGAATGGTTCTTCTTTCTTTCCCAATGCAAGGGCTAACATTATCTCTTGGTCATCGTGAAAGTGCGTCAGCCACTTGATTGTGCTTACCAGCAATGTGAGCAATATGAAAATAAAATTGTGGAAGAAATTTTTCCCACCTAATTTGTTTGTCAAAAAGCTTGGTGTTCGTCATGAAGTACTTGAGACTTTGATGGCATGTTTGATGGAGTCCTCAATAGATAGTGCTTCCATGTGTCTAGGGTATGTGGAACAAGTAAAATATCTTTTTCCTATATGCCCAAGACCCGTTCATCGGCATTGAATCTTCGGATCTCATATGCTATGGCATGCTCTTCTTGAAGCAAGACTGCTCCAAGGCAATCACCACAAGCATCACATTGGACCTCAAATGGCTTTGAGAGATCCCGAAGCATAAGGACTGGTTGGGAGGTAAGCTTCTCTTTGAGCTTGTCAAAAGCATCTTTCTCTTTAGCAGTCCATGAGTACTTAACGTTATTCTTTGTTAAGTCATGCAATGGTCCTGCTATTTGAGAGAATTTGGCTATGAAGCGTCTATAGTATGCACACATACCAATAAAGATTCTTAGCTCATATAGATTCCTTGGATTAGGCCATGCCTTTATTACCTCTAACTTGGATGGATCCATACGGATACCATCCTCTAACTTATATGGATCCATATGGATACCATCCTGAGAGATAATATGACCTAAGTATTGAATCTCTTGAACGAAAAATTTGCTTTTTTTTTTTAATTTGCTTTTTTTTTTATTGATAAAAAACTTGTTCTCCCTCAAAGCTTGAAAAATCACATGGAGATGTTGCTTGTGCTCCTCCAAGGACTTGGAGTAGATGATGATATCATCAAAGAACACTCCAGTGAATTTTCCGTATGGTCTAAAGATTTTCTCCATTAAATGATTGAATGTGGCCACTACATTAGTCAAGCCAAAAGACATGACTAAATATTCATAAAGACCGAACATTGTATGAAACGCGATCTTTGGGATATCTTCATTCACTATCCTTATTTGATGATAGCCACTTTTAAGGTCAATCCTATTGAAGTAGGTTAAGCCTTGTAGCTTATCAAATAGATCTTCTACCCACCGTATGCGAAATCTGTTTTTGATAGTGATATGGTTTAGCGCTCAATAGTCCACACACATGCAGTATGTACCGTCCTTCTTTTGCACTAAAAGGAATGGAGAACAAAAGGGACAGGAGATAAACCTCACTATCCCTTTGTCTACCAATTCTTGTACTAGCCTCATGATCTCCTCTTGTTGAGCTTGGGAAACTCGATAAGGAGGCTTGTTAGGCTTTGAGCTTTCTGGTAGGAGCTCAATTCGATGATCATCATCCCCTCGTTTCGAGGTAAGTCCGTAGGGATATCATCCAAGAACACGTCTTGGAATCCGTTTAGAAAATTAGTCAAGTCTAACTCTTCTTGATTCCTACCATTTACATTTGATCAAACATTAGGACCTTTTAGGGACTCTTTGACAAAAATCATGTACGCAAAAATTTAGCTATTCATTGATTTGTCAAAAGGAGTAGTACGATCGGACTCATTAGCATCTATACATGCTCTTTTCCCTATAGTTGAAGTAGATTCTCCTTTCAGGGAGCTTCATGTTGGCAACCATGCGATTGAACCATGGCACCCTAGGATAACATCCTCATGTTAGAGAGGAGACATGAAAAAGTCTTCTTTGTCGACGTAGCTTTGGACATGAACCTTAACTTCCCAATCAAGGGAGTAACGGAGGCTTGCTGTCCCTTGAAAACTCCATCGGCAGTTAGAGTATCTCCCATCTCAAAAGCTTGAATGCCCAACTTAGTGGGCAACTCCATTGATATGAACTTGTGAGTAGAGCCAGGGTCAAACAAGATGAAGGCATCATGCTCGCTTACCTTTCCCCAAGCATAGGAGAGAGGTGATCCTTTGTGATGAGCATCCTCTTTTGGAGCTTTGATTGTTGAAGCTCTACGAGTCTCATTGCACTAGGCATTTGTTTTAAGGCAAGAACGATAGCCATGTCCTTGCTCCCTACACTTGAAGCATTTGTGGTCCTTACGAAAAGCTTCAAGCTCTTCAGAAGAGAGTTTATTTTTACCTTTCTAAACTCCCTTCTCCTTGGACCGACTATTGTTGTTGGAACTGTCTTGGGAAGAATTTTGGTATTGTTTTTCCCCTTTACATCACTTTTGTCTTTGCTTTCCATGGGCTTGGAATTTCTTCTACCCCCTTGGTGGAGATTGATGTGTGAAGCATCCATGGTGTGGTGGATTACTTCAATGATAGAACTAGGCCATTGAGAGTTGACGGTACTCGGCCATCTCTTTAGGTAATCCCACATAGAATTGTTGCTTTTGATCAGCAAAGTCTATCTTTTGAAAGACAGTAGCCTTGAGATGTAAATCCCAAAACTTGCCACATATGGAGAGCAGCTGCAAGCTCTGCCATTTGATAAGCACTTTGTCATTTGCATCGCTTGCAAGGAATTGCTTCCTGATGGAAACTCATAGAGTTTTCCATGTCATTGGGGATTCATCTTTGCCACGAAGGCTAGCCCACCATTGAAGAGCATATTTTTGGAAGTGCATAGCTACATGGCGTAGCTTGGAGAACTCCGTGAAGCCCTCTTCTCCAAAGGCAGCATCAAATTGTTGGATGAAGGCCAATACTTTGTCAGTAGCACCAAAGTTGCCATCATAGGTGAGAAAAGAAATACTCTTTCCTCCCTCTATGAATTTCTTAAGCTTTTGGGACCTTCTCCATGCGCGGTAGGCTTTGCGATGTCTTCTCCTCTTGTATTCTCTAGGAGAATAGCCGTTGCTTTCATCGGATGGGAGGAAGGTGAAGAAGAAGGAGAAGAGGGGGACCTCTTTCTTGCCTTTTTCCTCCTTTGTTTCCTCTCTTCTCTTTCAAAGTGACGAGGGGCAGGACTGTGGGCTGATCGTTTCCTCTTGGGAGGAGTTGGCGATTGTCTAGACCATCGTCTTCATGGAGCTACATCTTCAGAGGAACTTAGGGATTCACTTCTTTCTCATTCTTTGGATTCCTCCTCTCTTATGGGAGAGAGTCTTCTTTTGGGAGTCTCATCAAGAGGCCTCCTAAGCTCTCTCTCCTCTTGGAGAGGAACGAAAATCCCATAAGCACGAAGTTGTTGGGTAACTTCGGCTTGCAAAGCAGGTTTGCCCATAGCTTGATGCAACCTAGTAACAAGAAGATAATTAACAAACATGGGGGCATCATCATTAGCACCTTCATGTGCAAATCCACAGTTAACAATGTTCATTCTACTCTCTTGGTTATTGTCAGCCATGCTAAATAAACTTATGTATAGTATCACTTTGTGCTTTGGTACCCTCAAAAACCTTATTCGCTACTCTTCTTTACCTTTGAAAATTAGTTCTCAAGCAGCCACACCCATGGTTTAGACACTGTTGATTGCAAAGACTACTAGAGAGGGTCTAACATTGCTCGGTTGATTATGGTTCTTGTTGAGCTTGCTCGTAGATCAATAATGGTTAAGCCAAAGGCAAAAGCCCCGAGAGACTCCATTATTAAGACTATAGTTCCCAATGGTGTACCTTGAACTAAGTCCTTCTCAACCAAGATAATAGATCCCTGTCCCACTTACCCTATTGCAATGAACATGTCCAACCTTTCATGGACAACTTAGGGACCTCTCTTCTTAAGCAAGAAAAGAGAAACCAATAGCTCTAATACCAATGTAATGGAAATGGACTATGAACTTTGAGAATAGCGGATTTAAGAGAATTAGAGTGAACATTTTTGTGAGACTAACTTGAGAACATAAAGGGTGAATTTAATTAGCGGTATCAACATAACCATTATACTTAATTAACTTCGCATGAACAATACTTTTGCAAGAGAGAGAATTAAAGAACATGACAACAGTTGAGGACCGGATTTATGTGACGTCGATCCCCCCTCTAATAGGTTTTTTTATTATAGATTCTCCCATCAAGAGAGACTTGGTACAATACAAGCTTTGTGTTCCTTGTGAACTAGGTGATGCAATGAAGCTGGAAAACTTCATGCATCACAAGAATAATATAATCCTTTGTAAAAAGCATTAACCATCCCCAACCTCAGTCCCAAGGCCTAAAACACCTTCAAAGGTGGAGAGAGCTAGCGGGGAAAGACGGTAGGGAAGAAGAAGAAGAAGCATTCAGAAATAGTTCCTCACTTATCATCACTCTTCTTGCTTAGCATAGCATAATACCATAGTAATGAAGATGAAGAAGATGGAAAGCTTAAGCATTGAAGCATGGCTCTTGGTTGGATTTGCATTCCATAGCCAAGAGTGTCGGTGTAGCCTCTCCACTTCTCAAACAAGCTTGGAGAAGGAGATGGAGCTCTTGCACTTTGCACCTCGCACAATGAGTGTGTGTGTGTGTGGGGGCGGGGGGGGGGGGGGGGGGGGGGGGGGGGGGGGGGGGGAGTATACCCCCAAGCTAGCCCCCTCCTTGCTTTGGTTGACCCCCTCTTCTAGCTCATGATGGAAGCTCATTGGACCCCTTCAAGCCTAGACAATCACATGCATAGTGCATATCAAGCAAGCATGATAGCCTTGGGACAAGTTTCCTCCTTTCCCCTTTGAGAGAGAGGGCTTGGAAAAAGCTTTAGACAATTAATTAAATAATTAAAAATGCTCATTGGACCCCTCTTTAGCCTAGGCAATAGGATTTAGGCACCCCATGTGGCTAGCATGTGTCCTTGTGCCCCTTGAGGAAGGGGTGTCCTTTGGGTGAGTGGGGGGTTGGTAAAATAATTCCCCTAGCTTTGGGGGTCGCCCCCTCTTTTGTAGGGCACATTTTGACTCAAGCTCCTCAAGCACCTTACCCCCCAAAGCATGGGAACCTTCTTAAGCACCTTAGTCATCAAGGGCAAGCTTAGCAAGAGTATGGGCTCTCTCTCACTCATGCCCCTAGCTTCAAGGGCTCGCTTCCTCCTTGTAGGGGTTGATTTGACTTTTCAAGCTCATGACTATCTTAAGCATGCACCTTAGTTATCAAGCGTCACATGCATTTTAACCATCAAGCACCTCAAGCATAGGCCTAGCTTAACCTAAGGTCTAAGGAATTTTACACTAACCATTGGAGGTCTTTAATGAAGCCAACCCTAAGGTCTTCCAAGATCCATTATACAAGCATTTCTCTTTGACAGACCATCTCTCATTTAGACCCCTTTAACCTTGGCCCTGTCTTGAGATAGATTCATAAGCACATGTCTATATTCTAACCCTTGTTCCTGTTTATTCTCCCACATTAAATGATCAGTTTAATATAAGAAAATCATTTGGGCTGGTTAGTTATTAGATTTCATGACGTTACCTCTCTCTTGAAATCATAGTCGTCCTCGAATATGAGGTAGAAGAGATAAAGCCCTAGTCATTAGTGGATGTTGTTGAGCGGGTAGAGGATCCCTTTTCACCCTACGACTGCTGGCAGCAAGCTAACACGGACACCACGAATACCATTTTTTGGAGCTCTCATTGTAAAAACACTTAATATTTTGATAAATCGAGAATATTTTAACTCCTATTTTTTGGATAAAACTTGTAATTGATGAGCCGGGGCTACAAGCTTCTAGATTGTATCAACATGTTATTGCCTATCTTTAGTTACAGCTCCCAGATTATTAGTTTTGACCACCAAAAACCTTGGCTAAGGTATAAAAGCCAATTTTTGTAAGTTATTGTAAGTTTTGGATAATGAAATACACAGTGTGAGCTAACGGTGCTCACTTATCTCCTTCTCGCACTTCCTACTCCCTCCCCGGTTGTCACATTGCAGTCGCGTTTGGTGCATTACAATCGCATGTAAGAGCTCTACGCATTGACGTAAACACATCACAGTAGTTTGTAGCTTTTGGTGTCGCCAACCCGCGGCCTAATTTCATCATAAGTAGGAATTTATACTTCAAAATCAAAAACTAAGCATAGGCGAGGTATTGGGGTAGCATTGCTAAGCATTTAGATGCATTCTGAGTCGAAAACGGCTAGGTCAAAAATCCATTGCTGTTAATAATCGTAATTTTGGCACTTGACCTAAAGTGGGGTTTGAGACCATAAGCATATGTGCTTAGGTCTTATAAACGTGTCCTAAAAGTTTTGTTACGTTTGGATGTCATTTGATGCTGTAATGGATGTGATTTGTTTGCCGATGAGTGATTGGCTTTTGGTGATTTCAGTCGCTTGAGTGTAGCTTGAGTTAGATTCAAGTTGTTAGTTGTTTTTCGAGAGATTGACAACCTCTAGTAGCCTCTATGCACTAGTCGAGTCAACTTCATCCCATGGATTGACAATTTAATCGTGGTTCTTGCTAAAACTGCAATAAGATAGCATAGTGAGGTTAGACACCCGTCCCACATTTGGTGCCGTTGTCGGGGAACAAAGAGACCTAAACTTGGGAAAAACACGAGGTCTTGTGAAGTTATCCTTTAACTTCCTCTAGGATCTCCTAGAGTTAAAAACTTTCTTTTAGAAACCGCATAGCTTAAGATTGTCGCCTTTTGCTGTGTAGAGGTAGCCTGGAAGTAATCATACTTGTCAAGTGCCTTTAGGATTGAAGGATTGTAGATTGGAGTAGGATTTTGAGAATGATTGATAGACGAGACAAGTCTTAAGATCAATGCTCAAGAAACCATAAAAACAAGAAAACGAGTGTTTGTGGACACTTTCCACAATCCCATTGCATGAGAATCTAGGAGTAGGGTAAGTAGGATCCGAGGTGGATTTCAGAACATTGCTCTCTCCGAAAGAATCATTGTGAGTTGTTATTGGAAGTTGCAAAATTTCAGGTCTACGGCTAAAAATAGCACGGAAAGACTCCAAACCACTCAATCCGACTGGAGAGTAAGCTTAAAAGTTGTCTGAACCAGTGGGTAAGCTCAAGGACACTTTGAGGTAAAAATTTCAAGAGTTGGCCAAAACTCAGATTATTTACTTTTTCTTGGCATTTTAGGCCAAATTAAGTTTTGACTTGATTCATAGGCTTAAAATAACTCATAAAAGGAGTGTCCTTGAAAAAAGTGCAAAAAGTGGTTCATTTCAAGCCTGAAATTAATAATCGTAATTATTAACGTTCAGCTCAGATTTGACCAAGGTTCATATCATTGACTCATTACATGTGTACAAACAACTTTTCTAAAGGCACAAAAGATTTGGATCACCAAACTGGCAAAAAACTGGGTAAAAACTAAAGTTTGTACTTACTTTTTGAATGAGTGCCAATTGGAGAAAAATTTGTCCAAACTTGATGAAATTCGATTCATAGGCTTATATTGATGTGATAAACATGTGTACATGCTCAGTTGACCAAAAAGATGCAAAAAGTTGCCAGTTATAAATAATCGCGATTATTTACATCTGCCTCATTTTTCAACTTCTTTTACCAAGTTAGCATACCACTAGTTTTAACATGTTGTAATAAGCCCAAAAACCAAATTTGGTAAGATTTGGATAATTGGATTGAAAATTGTGACCAAATTTGCAAAGTTAGTCTGCGGACAAAAAACTGATGACCATTTGACCAAAAACTTGTCCAAACTTGATGAAACTTGGCTAGAGACCTTAAATTGAGGTGCTTAATAGACATGTGTCAAGGTTGGGACAAAAATTTGCAAGAATATAGCTGGAGTAAATAATCACGATTATTTACATCTGCTTCAAAAATTGATAATTTGCAAATTCGAGTATACCACAAGGTCAATCATATCAAGTAGACCACACAAATCAATTTTGGTGAAATGGATTACAAAAGTGAAACTTAAGCCAGACTCTTGAAATCAGAGTCTGCGAACACAAAACATTTGATAAACTTGAACAGAAATTGTCCAAACTTGTTGAAACTTGTCCAGAGACTTTAACAGGATGTATACTTGGCAAACCAATCCAAAAATTACAAAAAATTGGTAAAAGTAAATAATCACGATTATTTACTACTACTACACAGAGCCACCATTTTTTACTTTTGAACTTGTACAGTGTTAGACCAGCATAATACAAAGCCATCGGGCAATTTTGGGTTCAATCGGATCCAAAATGATACATGTTCACTCAGTTTCCAGGCTGCAGATTAATCCTTTGATTTTTGTCAAAGTCGAGTTTGAAAATTACAACGGTTGACCCAATTAGCTCAATTTGCAGTGATACACATAGACCAATCACAACAGCTAGCAAAAAATATATTGTCTTTATAGAAAAATAGCTAACTTGATCAAATTTATACAGAAATCAGGTTGCAGACAAGGAATCGATAGCTTGACAGGAAGTGCAATCCAGTCAAGTGGAAGAAATTGACAACAAGTCAATCCAAAGGTAAGTACTCTATCCAGGGCTTCGCAAGTCTTTATGAACCTTAGATCTGGTCGTGTACTAGGAAATCATGGCATATTTGGAGAAACCTCCAGTAGAATATTCACTCAAGAAAGCGTGAATCAAAGCAATTCCTTGCACACTATCCCTGAAAAGTCTCACACACTTTTTCAGATTAGACATCTGAAATGTCTTCCTATTCGACTCACTCAGAGACTGGAACGACAGTGCGCTTTAAGCATATACTCTCATTTTATAAGATTAATCGCCATGGAGCTCAGGTTTACCTGGATCCTAACGAAGAGTATGCCATTCGCATTGGATGACCAAGGTATTGAGTTCGAGGAAGAAATTAGGGCAAACAAACAAGGAAAAATGTACATGGACAGAAACGGAACTCAATATTTACAAGTTGAAAACACTGACGTGATAGACAAATGGGGGTTAGAAGTAAACACCATAATCCCAGATATGTCAGCAAAAGAAGGACCACCAACCTTAAAATTCGAGGGATACGATCAAGTTGATTTGAAGCCCTTGAAATGGCTTAGTACTGATAATCTTAGGATCGGAGTCTATTGTTGGGAGGATAGAAACATAAAAGATCTTCTGTGGACTTCGCACGCCAAATCAGGACAACTGACGGCCATGAAGATTATCTATATCTTCAAGATCAAAGATAAGGGATCAGCAGACCTACCAATCTACCTGTTAAGGGATTTTTATAACAACAACTTTGTTATGATGATTCCTGAGGAGGTAGAACAAACCAACTACCAAGGGTATTCCATAAGGGATTGGATATCGGGACAAGGACCACAAACAATTCCAAGAGATGAACACTGTGAGAGATCTTCTAAGAGTAATGTTCAGAAACCAAAAACCACCTCATCATGCAGAAAACCGGGTGACACTAAAAGGCCAGTCCAGGGCTACATGAGTCACTATTTCCAACAGACTGGTTTGAAAGACTCAGAACAGGACCAATTTCCAAGAGACCGGGAGTTGAACCAAACAGACGCGTCAGACCAGCTGATTTTCAGAAATGGGTCAAAAAATACAGTGGATCAGGGAATCCATACGACCACTTAGCAAGCTTTAAGCAAGTGCTAAGAGCAGAACATATATTCGATTTCCATACTCAATTTGAGGGGTTTGGAATGACATTAGAAGGAAAAGCATTGACATGGTTCCAAAACATTCCACCAAGGTCAATCATGGACTTAAACACATTAGCTCAAGGAGTTGTAGTAGCTGCTTGTTCCAAAACGGGGATCAAACATAATATGGTAGCTCAAATCTACAGATTTAAATAGAAACATGGTGAATCTATTAGGGATTGTGCAACTCGAATGAAACAATATTGCCAGATGCCCAGGGCTAGAGATACCTGCAGAAGAACGACTCGTATCTTTGTTTCTAGAGGGACTGCTAAACAAAGAACTTCATGCTATACTCTATAGCAAGAAGCATACAACCCTAGAAGAGTGTGTGTCAGATGCAATTGACTTAGGAGACAATTGTGATATTTTCAACGAAGAAGATGTCCCTCAGGATGACCAAAGTGAGAAAACAGCATCCACTAAGCCAGCACAAGTGTGAACAGCTACTGCAGCACCACGTTCAGCCATAGAAGACATGCTCAAAAGGATGAACGACATGATAAATAACATGCAGAAAGCACTTATAAGGGGACCAGGACAAGGGATACCTCAACAAGGACGACCAATTAGGCCATAAAATTGGTGTGCAATTGAGGGTAAATGGACCAACCATGAGACCAACGAGTGCTACTTCCGACCAAAGTATGATGGGAATGTTTAGTACGTGCCCATGAGGACACAAGGACAACCCATGTACAGATGTGAGCCCAATATGGCCCAAGCTTAAAGACCAACAATGGGTATGGAAAGACCTCAACCTATGTTGGGTCAACAATCTCCGTATCCAGGACATAATGAAGTGCCTGTAAAGTACATGCATCCCGAGGGAGTCATAGATGAACAAGCACTAGTGCCCGTTACACCCTATGTTGAGCCTAGTCCATCTACAGTAATGGTAGAAGGAGATTGGTATAATTCACATCCACTACCAATAGAAGAACCTGTGAATTATGCTCCACCAGAGCTCGCACCAATGTATTATGTAGTTAATCAAGGTGTTAGACCTCCTATGGTAAGACCCATGATTAAGCCAACAACGGGAAACTCTCACAACTGTGGTGCAGATGATCATTGGAAAAATGAATGCCCAGAGCCTGACAAGAACCTCAAGCCAATTGAAGTTTATTGCATACAATGTTGCAAAAAGGGAGGACACTTCCCAGAAGATTGTCCCAAAAATCCTTTAAGCAAGGGTAAAACAATAGTAAACGTAGTCCAAGTGATACCTAGTAGCTCATCTGAGAGTGAACCGATTATTCCAATCAAGGTAATCACTAGAGCTCAGGCTAAGAAAAAGAAACATAACTCCTCTAATGATTTTGAGAACACAAAAGCTACCTCTCAAAAGACCAAAAGAAGCAGAAGTAAAAGATATTAGATGAGAAAACAAAAACAACGGGCTGAAATCGAGGAGAAAGCAAAAAAAGCTATTCCAGGAAAAGGTGAAAGAAACTGGAAGCGAAACCAAAGAAACAACCATGAAATCTGGAGGATCAATTTTGGTTGATAAAATTTTTGAGCCTATTAATACAGCCTTGGAAGCTTACCAAGCAGGACTTAAGGCAGGCCAAAACATGAAAAACAAATGGAAAAATTATCCCTCTCTAGACATGGAAGCAGCTAAGCTTGAAGCTTATCAAAATTTGATAAAAATCATGCAAGAAATGCTGGAAAAACAAAAACACAAGCTCGAAAGTATGGAAAACCTAAGGAGCTTGTGGTAAGAGACACTAAAGAAAAATCCAAAGTGGTGGTAGAACCCCACCTTGAAACAAAAGAACCGGAACTTATAGTGCTGGACAGCGAAGATGCCTTAGACGGAATTCCCTTCGTGGAGGAAGATTGGCCAGGACACTTAAGGGAAAAAGTTAGAGAAATCAATGATGGGAGCCTAACTCTAAAGTCAGCTCCTATAGAGGAAGTTTGGTTAGACAACCTACCTCCTGATATGTACATAGACGTACAATCCTTGTATAGGGATTGCAGATCTGAAGCTTCAGGAATGTCTAAACCATTGACCTTGAAGCATTACCCTCTTACTTGGGAGATAACGAAGATGAATCCATAGTGTGCAAGACCACTCAAGTAAAAAGAGCGGAGCAAACCCTAGAAGTAGACAACATTCATTCAATCATGTCTACACCCATGCAATGCACTCTTACTTTGGGAAAACTGTTAAAACTCGAACCATATTTATGGAATGATGTACAAAAAACCCTAGAGAAGGTGGGGATAATGGGGCTAATCGCAAAAATTTTGGGAAAATTGAAACACAAAATGGACAACAAAGTGATTCGATCTGTTCCAATGAACAAAGTCAGAGAATACTATGAATGGGAAGAAGAACACACCACCTTCCAGTGAAATATAATGACATTGAAACCATGGCAATACTGGATAGTGGAGCAGGCATAGCGATAGCCACAAAAACAGTATGGGAATCCTGGGGACAACCAGCCATTAGACAAACTCGAATGAAATTGCAATTGGCTGACGGACATATTGAAAGACCCTTAGGACTGCTAGAAAAGGTGATAGTTAATTTTTGTGGGATTGAATATCAACACACTTTTGCAATAGTAGACTTTGGGAAGAAACTCAATTACGAAATCATATGTGGGAAGACCTTTCATGCGACAGGTACAGCTTATCCAAGATTGGGAAAACAACTATCTGTATTTGAAGCAAGTGGGATCTATAACAAGAGTTAATTTAAAAGATCACACTTATAGAGATGTCTTGAAAACGCCCATACAAGAGTTCGATTCAGCCTCTTTGGTTGAAACTAAGCTTCCTTCTTGGTTAAACAAAGACATCCTATTTGGATGTGCGGAGCTTCAGAAAACGGGAGCTTAAAAAGAGGAGAATGTACCTTAGAAAGTAATTGCATACACGAAGCCTATGTACCTGAACCCTTTCCAGAACATTTGTTTGAGCCATTAGAGTGGACTCAAATTTTAGCAACAATGGATGTATGCGTGAATACGTCTATGCCTACTCAATTTTGCAATGAGGATGGCTACGACATAATTCCCATCCAAATGATTTCAACCCTTCACATTGATGATGAAAGTGAGGAACCCAAGGACTTGATGAAAGCTCAACAAGTCTTTTCAGACCTCTACTACGATGCAACAAATGAGTTAAATGAACACTCAGCTACCTCAGAAGATTCTGGGTCAAAAAAAGAACATGTGAGAGCTAAGCTACTCTTGAAAGGAGGGGAGGAAAAGTTTTTTGACTTTCCTAACCAGAAATCGAGAAGACAAAAATGGTATAGACGAAAAAGAGACACCAAAAACATGAAAACAAGACCTATGCCATCAGTCTCCAGTAGAACACAATTCCTGATGCAGATAGATGCACATGATTGTGTCAAGGACAAAATCACTGGCAGATATCCTCCAAATGACAATCTAGAAATTTCGAGAACATTGAGAAAAACAAGGAAGGATTCTCAAACAAAGCCGAACAAACAGGACAAGGAGCCAACCATGACACGAATTGAGCGGAAAAAGAAATATCAAGAGTTGAAAAAAGCTCTAAAGGAGATATATACAATCGAAATGGAAACCACAGAAGAGGATGGTAAAGATGTAATGTTTGTTCTATTCCATTACAAAAAGTATACTCTCCAAGATCAAAAAATCATTGTCGAACAACCTGTTAGAGAACTACAAAAATAGGGTGAGTCCTACGAAGGGCATGAGAACGCGAAAAAGATAGACTTGGCTGAACCAAGGGAAGAACCTAGGCCTGCCTACATTGCAAATGACCTAACAGAAGAAAGAAGAGCTTTTACTAAGCCTACTAAAAGAATACCAAGATAGTTTTGCTTGGTCTTATAAGGATCTCAAGGGTGTTGATCCAAAAATTTGCCAACATACCATACCCATGAGAGATGATGCAAAACCAAGTCAACAAAGGCCATACACATATAAAGAAACATTTGTCAGGAAGATCAAAGAAGAGATTGAAAAACTAAAGAAAGCCGAATTCATTTACGAAATTGAACACACAAATTGGGTGTCTATAATTGTGGTAGTACCCAAGAAGAATGAACAATAACGAGTGTGTGTCAACCTCAAAAAAGTGAATGTAGCTATCATTAGGGACAACTTTCCTCTTCCAATCACTGAGCATAATTGAAAATGAGTTGCAGGAAAAGAAGCTTACAGCTTCTTAGATGGCTTTTTGGGATACAATCAACTTTTGGTTGACCCAAAGGATTAGCATAAAACTGCTTTTCCAACGGAATGGGGTATTTTTGCCTATCGGGTTATGCCTTTTGGGTTAACTAATGCTCGTGCCACCTTTCAAAGATTGATGACCCATGCTTTTAGAGAATATTTAAGGAAATTCTTGAAAGTGTATATGGATGATCTATGTGTACATTCATCAATCCGAGATAGTCATTTTGAACACCTCAAAAAGGTATTCAAAAAATGTAGACTTTATAGGATTTGCTTAAATCCTGAAAAGTGCACATTCATGGGTAGACAAGGAAAAATTCTTGGACATATAGTGTCTAAAAATGGCATGGCTACTGACTTAGATAAAATTCATGTTATTGATGATTTGCCTAGACCAACAACAGTCAAGGGGGTTCAAGCCTTCATGGGGCATTGTGGATATTACAAACGGTTCATTTACATGTACGCTATAATTGTAAAACCCATGTATAGCTTGATTACACACTTTGAGTGGACTGAAGCATATGAAGAATCCTTCATGAAGCTTAAACAAGCTCTCACTTCAGCTTCAATATTGAAAGCACCAGATTGGGATAAGATATTCCACATACATGTAGATTCTTCCAATTTTGCCATAGGGTGTATACTAGCTCAATGAGGAGACACGAAAATTTATTTTCCTATTTCTTATGCTAGCCGACAATTGAACATGGCAGAAAAGAATTATACCACCACCGAAAGGGAAGGATTAGGAATGATCTATGCCATAAAAAATATAAACATTACCTATTAGCGAACAACTCTGTGTTCTTTATGGACCACCAAGCTTTGTTGTACTTGGTCAAAAATCCATGCAACACAGGAAGAATAGTGAGATGGTTCATCATTCTTCTGGAATTTGATTTCATTGTGGTTGTAAAAAAGGGCACTACACATCAAAGAGTAGATCATTTGTCAAGGATTATTTCAGGAGAATCACCTAAAGGGGTAGACGATGATCTAACAGATGCCTATTTTTTCTGTGTGGAAATGATACCTCAATGGTTGGAAAACATGGTATCATCGATGACAATAGCTCAAGTGGATTCGCAAATACCACTTCCTATTACAATTGGATTAATCGAGCAATCAGCTATGTATCAATTACTAGCTGGTAAGCTATACGAAAGAAATCGAGATGGAATATTGCTCTTATGCATTAATCCTGAAGAGAAAAACTAGTATCTAAGTCAAGCACATATTACCATAGTAGGAATTTACTTTGCGGAAGACCAAACTATGCAACAAATTTTGAGACTTGGAGTATTTTTGCCGACTATGAGGAGTAATCTTCGCTCTTTTGTAAAGGATTGTCCTCAATGTCAAAAACAGACACCCATACCTCACGTAACATTGTTCCAAATGTCGCTTGTTCCTAAGTCGAGTAACTATCTAGTTACTTACTTATCAAGCCGAACATTCCCTAAGGATATGAGTAAACACCGTCAAAGAGAATTGAAACGAAGCAAGAGACTATGCTCTTATTCAAAACCAATTGTATCGGAGAGGTAAGGATCAACATTTGCGTCTTTGTGCAAATGAAGACGGATATATTCCAATTATAGAACAAGCACATGCTGGATTAGCTGGAGGTCACTTTTCTAGTGAGACCACCGCAAGAGCAATCTTGATGGCAGGCATATGGTGGGCCGGTGGCCAACACTTTTTGCACATGCCAAAGAATATGTTCGAAGGTGTGATGCTTGTCAATGAGCAAAAATTCCAACACGAGTAAATAGCATGCCCTTTAGACCAATGATGGGAGCTAGAGCTTTTGTAAAATGGGGTATAGACTTTGTTGGGCCAATACAGTCACCTGCTTATAGAACCCAAGCTCAATATATCATTGTAGCTATGGACTATTTGACCAAGTGGGCCGAGGCTAAAGCAACTCAAAAGAATGATGCCAGAACCACTGTTGCATTCTTATATGAGTATATATTCACGAGATATGGACTACCAATAGAAATTGCTAGTGATCGGGGAACTCATTTCCTCAATGAGGTAATTGAGTATTTGCTTAATGAGTTTATTGCCATCCATAACAAGTCAGCTCCCTATCACCCACAAGCAAACGGACAAGCTGAGCATACGAACAAGATTCTTAGCTCGGTTTTGACTAAAGTGGTTAGTTCAGGAAGAACAAACTGGGAAATGAATCTCCATGCTACTCTATGGGCTTATCAAATTTCATTCAAAACAGCTTTAAATGCTACACCCTTTAACCTTGTTTATGGTCTTGATGTCATACTGCCAATAGAATTTCTATTTCCGACATTAAGGGTAGATAAGGATCTTGAGTGGACTGGATATGAATTGTCAGAAAGACTAGAAGATTTAGAAAAGCTAGATGAGCAAAGGCTAACAGCCATAGCTCACATCTATGCACAAAAGCGGAAACAAAAACAGTTTGTTGATTCCCATCTCATCACAAAAATCTTCAAGAAAGGGGACTTAGTTTTAGTCTATTCCCTTAAGCAACACATTCCCAAGTTCAAGAAAAAGGGAAACGGACCGTTTATCATTGAAGATGTGTCTCCAAGTGGAGCAGTTAAGCTATCCACCCTAGATGGTGAACCAATGGCTAATTGGATTAGTGGATGTCATTTAAAGGAATACAATTTGCCGCTAACCAATGATTGCTAGAAAGAATGCATGCAGCCAAGCAAAGGAGGATTAAACGATAGCATGTTATTGATGAAGCCCAAGAGGAAGCTCGGCTTCGGGTACTCAAACGGAAAGCTGCTCTCAAGAATCAACAGATACCAATTCCCATCAACACTCTAGAAATAGAGGACCGACAATGGGAATTGCCAAAAGATGTCGTATAAACAGATGATGAATGGTCCTTTGCATCAAAGTACAGCTAAACAACCATAGCACAAATGCATTGATCGATACAGGAGCTAGAGTAAATGCAGTCAGTTATTCCACGTACAAGAAAGCAACAAATCAGTCTTTGACAGCAGGAATAGCGACAATCAAAGGATGCAACAAGAACCCAACACCAACATTGGGAGTAGTCAACTTGA
Organism: Adiantum capillus-veneris; assembly: GCF_014529385.1. NCBI lineage: Eukaryota > Viridiplantae > Streptophyta > Polypodiopsida > Polypodiales > Pteridaceae > Adiantum > Adiantum capillus-veneris. Next base: position 143,918,691 of record NC_140941.1, on the reverse strand, counting down.
ATGTGATAGTACATGGATGTTCATGCCTTCATCAGTTTGTATGCTTACCGGATAAACACATGAATGAGACAATGATTCTAGGAATCTCATGGATGCAGACATGCAAAACAATACCAGATTGGGATACAAATCAGCCGAAGCTATCACCTAAAGGCAGGCAACTCATTGTTCCAATTGCACCAAGCAAGGAGGAATGGAAAGGCAATTATCAGCAAAGAAAACCACGAAGCGATCAATCTTCTCCATCCTCTTGACAATCAAATGCTACAAGTATCATGCAAGGAGTCAGGCAAATTTGGATACCAAAAGCACAGCTTAAGGATAAGCCGATTCAAATATGGGTGCCCAAAACATCATCGACAGTACCAAAGGTTGTTTGAAAGCTCAAAACACAGAGACGAGCTTCTTCGAGCAAGGAACCTAACATGAAATGGATTTGTAAGAAAAAAGAGCACTAACCTTCTCCACAAACCATAAAACCAATCAAGCAATGGAGAGTTAAGTCTCAGAAGACTCCACCACACCATTCTGCACCAGGCAAACAAAGCTACCAATGGCGAGAAAAAGCTCGACAACAACCATTGTTGGTACCAAAATCTCAGGCAATCAGCGTGCTGAAGCATCCTGATGGCACAATCAAACAGAGAGCACACAAGCTACACGATTTGCTCTTTGGAAGACAACATCAGATAGCCTCGACATCAGAAACCCTTGAGTTAATCACTCAAGACCCACCTCTTGCACAGCATAATGGTTTGAACTGCATTGATTTTCAAAGCATGGTAGATCCAACCAAGGCTATGCATAAGACACGATTGTTCAACCCATGCACACAGTCGTCCCGGAGTACGCCATTTGGGAGGGGTGGAAGGGCACTAAGTAATTAAGGGCAATGTTTGAAGAGGGAGGAAAAAAGTTTGATGTTAACGTGTGATTTTTGCAAAATTACCTACTAATACCCTTATAATTCATCAACAGGGGAAAATTCACTGATAAAATTTTCCCGATGAGTATAAATAGTATATATACTATCAAAAAATCATCAAAAAATAATCCTTTTTTGTTATTTTTCATCATTTTTTTGTGATATTGAGACTTAAAAATGGAGAAATCCAATAAAAAACAATAATGTTGTGTTTTTCAATGGATTTTCTCAATTACTGGATTTTCACTTTGCTTTTTTAGCGCATTTTGTTATTTTCTTTGATTTTTCTCAATAAACATGTCAAAAATTAATAATAAATAGCAAGGAAGCTCATATGGAAAAACTGAAGACACTGTACGGTGGTGATAAAAAAGACAAGGCGGGCAAGCACAAAAATTTTCAATGAATTCGGAAGATGGAAGCGGGAAGCCTAAATTAAGCGACCAAACCTACTTTTGCAAAATTCTTGCAGAATGAGCTACAAGAATCCGATTGGGAAAATTTTCGAGTCTAACATAGATTTCACGACCTAGTAGGACTAACAGGGGAATCTGGGAAAAATTGGTTCGGGAAGTCTGAGTATAGATACCCAAGGTAGGCTAAAATCGCCTCATTTCCACTTGTTGCCCTTGCATTTCGACTTCTTCGCACGTACTTTCTGGAGCCTACAGTCACCCGTTTTCAACGCCGTCTCACACGAGACATGAGGGGTAAGTTCTTTACTCATCAATGCATTTTGTACGGCCAGTAGCTAGTCTAAACCCCTAGAAAAAAACCCTAGAATCCGAGCAGTGCACGAAGACCTACGACCAAAAATTGACCATAGCGGCTTGTCAGCTCAACCAAATCAAATGGGATTTGAATTGTAGCATGCCCTAACATAATAGAACCTTTCTATATCATCAGTTGACCATTCGGCAAGGGTCGAGGGGATCCCCAATAGAAAAGCTATGTTTTTGGCAAATGCCAGAATTCGATTCTGACTCCATAGACAACTTGCCTACGAGGTTTACATACAATGTATATGATTGGTTTTGTGAAATCAATCAAGCAAAGCCCTCAAAAAGCAGAAAATGGCTCGAAGGCTACAAAGCGTCAAATTCGACATACAAGATCAAACTGACTCCAAATGGGCCAAAATTGGATGAGTTGCTTCACAACTATGTTGCAGACAAGTCCATAGCCAAGTCCATAGCCTTAGAGGTGACTAATCAACTTAACCAGCAGTGTAGTCACAGAGATCGGTGATTTTAGAGTCGACAAAGCACAAAGTGATGCCAGTAAGACCAAACTTTACCATATTCAATTTAGGACTTGTTTTAGGTGTATAGAATATGTTTAGGTCAAAAATTTTAAGTTTTGCAAGAAAAATGTGACTGCTGCAAATAATCGCGATTATTTACTTTTGCACTATTTTTGCTTGAAAGTTGCATCATCACCTCACATATCATTTGTACACACCTCATACATGCCAAAATTCAAGTGTGAGCCAAAATGATCACATATAACTGGGAAAATCGCCAAAAAAACGCAAAGAAGTCTTTGCAAGCCAAATTCTGAGTTATGAGCCACATTTCTTGATCCAAATCACCTCATATCCTATACACAAGGTCTATACAATGCCTAGAACCAAGTTGTGCCAAAAAATGTTGATTGTGGTAGAAAATTTAATAATCGTGATTATTTACTTTCATGCCAAAATGGGGGAATTTTGCTATTTTGCCATCATACATCCAAAGTACATGATGTGCTAAGCCCACTAGCCAAGTTTGAACAAATTTGGAGCTCAAAATTTCAAATTTCCTTTATATCTACTGTTTCAGAGACCTAAAGCCAAAAAAAGGTACCATTTTCATCCTATGCATCCAAATGAGCCCATACTTCACTTAGAGTATCTATTTGGTATATATACTTCAAGCCTGTAATACCAAATTTGCAAAAAGTTGAAAATTTTACTTAGTCGTAAATAATCGCGATTATTTACTTTTGTTGCAATTTTTTGTTTGGACTTTATAATTTTGTTCCTTGCATGTTTTTATGCATCTATGCTTGTCAAAACTTGATTTGAAGCAAAGTGGACCAAAATTGTCAGCATTTCAGACTGAATGACATTTCAGAGAAAAATCTGTCAAATTTGCTAACTTTGACACTCTATTCACTGAACAGGAGCCATGCAAGCGGCAGAGAGAGCCAAGAAGAAGCTCAACCAAAAAGAAAAGTTGCAAGAGCTATCAGCATATCAACTAGACCCCGATTCAGTCAAGAATGCAAAAGCGACCTATCTCTCAAAGGAACAGCTTGAAGAGCACAACACCACAGTGTTCACTGGCAAATTCAAGAGCGAGGAAGGACATCAGGTAAAGCTGCAACTTCTACCAGAAGCCGATAGAAGGCTAGGACTCAGAGATTTCTATGAACAAGAGCCGTGTGCGGTGGACTTCCAAAAGGCTTACGAGCTTTTGTCCACGATCAAAGAATATGGAACTACGCAGATCTCTGACCCACAAGGGAAAAAGGTTGAAGTTGTGATTACCAAGGAGATAGTGGCAGAAGCACTCAGACTGCCAACAGAAGGAATGACAATGAGGGCAAGAGATAGGAAGACGACCGGAACTTTTACCAAAGAAACTGCCGCGGCCACATTTGCAGACCTCATTCACAAACAGATGGAAGAGCCTACAAGGTTGTACCGCCAGCACTTCCACTTCCGTGCTAAGATGCCGCCAAGGTATACAACACCCAATCATGCGGTTGTCACGAACTTTACGCAAGTCCTCAAATCAATGACCAGGCAACCAATTGACCACGCACAATATGTTTTGTCCACATTGAAAGGGACAAAGAAAGAAGGAAAAATCGCATACCTGGGTGCACCAGAGGTTTTGACCAGGATTGCATACCATGCCATCGGCATGGCCGACAACTTGCCACCTATCCCAGATCAGAACACTTGGATAGTGTCAGCATAACCTTCTCCTCGAGCTACAAGATCTGACAAGAGATCCTACAAGTCTGATGAAGAGTCTGCTGAGAGCTCACCATAATGGCACAGTAGTGAAAGCTCGGATAACGAGGAAAGGAGAGCGCGGATAGAAGAGATGAAGCGAAAAACCGTGGTAGCACACCAGGAGGAGCCCGTACAAAAGCAAGCCCGATTTGAACGAGAAAAACACTCTTATCAATGCAACCGCCAAGCACAAGGAAAGGATCCAAAAAAGTGGGTGCCTATTGGGCTTAAAGGACAAAGAACCAAGCATCACACCATGAAGTAGGCCGAAGATCCCACCAAATCCCTGGAACAGATGTATCAAGAAGCAGAAGCTTTAAAGCTGAAAGAAGCACAAGAAGCGGCAAGTAAAGCTAAAGAGGAGGTAGCACAGCAAAAGCAAGCAGAGGAAGCCACTGCACAAGGAGAAGCACAACATGCTCAAGGTGATGTACCTCCCCGCATCTCTTCTCCTGTTTTTGAACACCAAGATCACCCCATGCCGAGCCCGTTACCATAACCAGCAGTTAGAACCACAGCAACTGAGTAAACAGAGCCTGCACAACAAAAGGCAGCTGAATCTACACAAGAACATGAACAAAAAGAGGCAATTGAATCGGCGGAAAAGGCAGCTAAGTCTACACAAGAACAGGAAAAGGAGCACGACAAAGAGCCAGAAAGGGCAGTCAGTCCTGCACCATCAGGGGACAACAAGAAGTTTGAGCAGCAAAGAGATCAGGAGGCCGAGGAAACACCCTCTACTTCAACACAGCAAGAGAAGGCCAAGGCACCACCCTCTACCTCAACGAAAAAGGATCAGTCACAGCCACAAGGGCAAACAACAACCATCCACCATGACGCAGCCAAAGGATACACAAGAGACTGCAGAAACATCAAGTCAGTTGGCATGAAATGAAGACTGGCAATCAAATGACGAAGTCATCCTGCAAGTGAATGAATATGCTAAGCAAATGCAAGACATGATTGAACGACTTCGCTCAGTAGCACTTGGTCGTAGCACAAGGGCCAAAGAGTTAGACACGGTGATTGACACACTCCAAGGGGAGTTAGACAACCGACTCAATGTCATCACAGATCTACAAAGGCAAGTGCATGAGTTGAAAGCAGAAGCTGAACAACATCAGCTCACGAGGGATAAGCAGAAGAAAGAAATGGAGAAACTGGGTGAATTGCTTACAAAATTGTCAGATGCATGCAAAGCAAAGGATGAGCAACTGACAGAAGTTACAAATGAACTTCTAACCACAACCCTCTCAGTTCAAAAAATTCAAGTACAGTTAGATGTAGCCAATGCTTCCCTATAGTACTCAGAACAAAGAATAAATGATCAGGCAATATTCTTGTGGCAAATACGAGAGAATCCAGTTGTCGCCTCGATCAAAGGAACAGACGAGTTCGACAAAGCATTAGAGAAGAAAAATAAAGACCTTGAGCTGGAGCTAAAATTGGAGCAGTCTCAGCGCAGAGATCTGGTTTTGATGCGGGTCCAAAGAGAAGACGAGCTGCTGAAAGAAATAGCTGAACTCAAAAGAGTCAACCAGCTACTGAGAGAGGGACGGTTGGAAACACAAGAAGAGGCAGGCACTGCAAAGCAACCTCAATTAGAAATCCCCTCAATTTCATTCGTTGAGATGGAGACACAGTCATCAATAGAGCTAAGTGGCGAGGAGGAGTTTCAAGTACCCAGTACTGAAGCAGACACAGTGCCAATGGTCCAGCTCTCAAAGGCTGAGGAAGATGCACTGAAGGAAAAAATTACACAAGAGGTAGATGAACAGTGGAAGGCAGCAATGGATTGGGAGTTGAGAGTACTTCATTCCGTCAATGTCACATAACTCACTCCCAATCAAATCAATGCGCAATGGCACCAACAATCCCTGCCCTATCCTCTAATTAAAGTGGAGTTGCTACAAGTAAAAGAAAGGCTTTACACCAACATGAAAATCGAGGGTGCAGATCAAGACCACCCGAAGTGGAGGCTAAGATGGTTGAACAAGAATCCAAGGTACTTGATTCTGTTCACAAGAGCACCTGCGGCCCTGCAAAAGGATCCAACTTTCTGTCATGTACCAAGAGTAAGGACCACCTGGATAGCACATGAGGCACTACTAAAGAAGCAGCCAACTTGGCTGAATTACCCCAGATTGCCTGCTCCAGAAAAGGGACCACCGACGAAAGAATACATGGTGAAAACCCTAAAGGGCGCCATGTCATTCTTTAAAAGTCTACCAGATTTGTCATGTGCAACGTTATACAAAATCTACCAAATGCTGCTCACCTACATCAAAGTGTTCCATGAGCCAGATCAAGCAAGCGCCCCTTGGATGCCATTCCTCGAGGGTAACAAAAGTTTGTGCTATGATCTCAGTGGCCAACCTTCCGAAGAAGTCCTCTATGGCTTCTACGCCAGATGCATGTTTTTAACGTCTCACAATATGCTGGCGTTCGAGGAAGCGTTCTACACAGGGGTTTTCACTTGGCGAACGAAAATATTTGGGCCAGTGATGAGCAACCTAACATCACGCTTTGCAGGCTACTTAGCAGTGGAGCTGAAGAACAAAGTCACCATACACTTTTTGCAAGTGCCTGATAAAGAGAGAAAGATCAGATACCAAAAGGCACTCAATGCGCTTAAAGATCGCCTCGCCAGCCATCAACCCGAAGACTACTTCAGCCCATAAAGCTGTGTCAAGGGACTACACAGGCAAGGAGGGGAGGAATGTTAGCAGCAAGCTAACACAGACACCACGGATACCATTTTTTGGAGCTCTCATTGTAAAAACACTCATTATTTTGATAAATCGGGAATATTGTAACTCCTAATTTTTGGATAAACCTTGTAATCGATGAGCCGGGGCTACAAGCTTCCAGATTGTATCAACCTGTCATTGCCTATCTTTAGTTAGAGCTCCCAGATTATTAGTTTTAACCACCACAAACCTTGGCTAAGGTATAAAAACAAATTTTTGTAAGTTATTTGTAAGTTTTGGATAATGAAATATACAGCGTAAGCTAACGTCGCTCACTTCTTCCGTCTCGTGCTTCCTACTCCCTCCCCGGTTGTCACATTGCAGTCACGTTTGTTGCATTGCAACCGCAGGTAAGAGCTCTACGCATTGACATAAACACATCATAGTATTTTGTAGCTTTTGGCATCGCCGACCCATGGCCTAATTTCATCATAAGTAGGAATTTACACTTCAAAATAAAAAAACTAAGCATAGGCGGGGTATTGGGGTAGCATTGCTAAGCATTTAGATGCATTCTGGGTTGAAAACGGCTAGGTCAAAAATCCATTGCTGTTAATAATCGTGATTTTTACACTTGACCTAAAGTAGGGTTTGAGACCATAAGCATGTGTGCTTAGGTCTTATACACATGTCCTAAAAGTTTTGTTACGTTTGGATGTCATTTGATGCTGTAACGAATGTGATTGTTTGCCGATGAGCGATTGGCTTTTGGTGATTTCAGTCCCTTGAGTGTAGCTTGAGTTAGATGCGAGTTGTTAGTTGTTTTTCGAGGAATTGACAACCTCTTGTATCCTCTATGCACTAGTCAAGTCAGCTTCATCCCATGGATTGAGAATTTAATTGTGGTTCTTGCTAAAACTGCAATAAGATAGGATAGTGAGGTTAGACACGCGACCCACAACGACATCATTCCAAGATGGACGACTAATCCATTTGGTGCTTGGGAGACGTAGTTGTCGCAAGCATGTCTGGTCTTTAGTCCATTTCATTCTCCCAAAGTAGAGTGACAAATTCTACTTGGTGTTTGAGAGACGTCGTCATCACAAACATGATTCTTAAGCATGCATACTATTTATTTTTTACATAATAAAAAGAGAATTAGTCTTATAAGACAAAAACATTGGTCATTTAAAAGAAATGTGTACATTTTCTACTAATGTAGCATTGTAAGCATTGACAAGGTTCATACCATCCTTAAGCTGTATTCTTTTCCTTGCATCCATCTAGCATCGTCAAAAGGATAATTTTTGAACTTAATAAGATACCGTCGACTATTCTTACCATGTCGTAGTACCTTGTCTTCATGCCAAAGGATAGCTTAGTGTTGTAGCACCTCTTCTTGGTCTTCGGTTTTTGGAGGGTCTTCAATAATTGGTTCTCTTGGTGGCTCTCCTTTGTAGGGCTTAAGTAAGCTTACATGAAAAGAATTGTGTATGAGTCAATGGTTGGGCAACTTGAATTGATAAGCCATGTCATTGATTGGCTTCAAGATTTCAAAAGGACCATAGTATCTTTTTGCTAGTTTAGCATAATACTTTTGATGCCTGTAGGATTTTTGCCCGTCGTTTGCCTCAATTGAGCCTTGGGAAACTTAAGTAAGACCCAATCATTTTTTTTTGAATGTTAAGGCCCTTCTGTGCTTATCAACAACAACCTTTTGCATTTGTTGAGAGATGGATTTAGCCTTCTTAATCTTTTGGAAAGATTCTTGTAGGTCACAGCAGCTATACTCATCAGTGGCGAAGATCTTCCCATGTACTTCAAATAGCAAGGAAGTTTTAGGTCTTCCCTCGAAAATCTCAAAAGGTGCCTTTCCCGTAGTAGTATGGACAATATTATTGTATGCATACTCTACAAGGGGTAAGTACTTTTTCCATTGTGAGCGTTGATGTATCTCTATAACATAAGTCTTTAGTAGATGGAGAATCGTAAGATTGGCTATCTCACTTTGGCCATCCGTTTGTGGGTGATAGGCCGAAGAGAAATTCAATCTTATACCTAGATTTTAAAAGAGATCTTTCCAGAAATTACTGGTCATTCTAGGATCTCTATCTGACACGATGGATGTTGGAAATCCATGGTGTTTGAAAACTTGAGATGTGAAGAGAGTTGCCATTTGGTGTGCCTTAATAGTCTTTTTGACAAGAATAAAGTGTGCTTGCTTGCTAACCTGTCGACTATTGTCCATATTCCCGTATTCCCATGGATAGACTTGGATAATCCAAAGATAGTCCATGGATATACTCTCCCATGGTGAATTAGGGATTGGCAATGGTTGGAGTAATCCAGGTTGCTTCCCTGTATCATACTTGGTCTTTTGGCATACGACACATTTTGAAACATACTCTTGTATGTCTACTTTCATGGTAGTCCAATAGAAGTATGTCTCTACTCCTCAAAGAGTAGGTTGAATGCCTCTATGCCCCGCATAGGGAGGAGCATGGGATTCATACATGACTTTCGAAGGGAATGGGTAACACATAGCCTATTGCTATGGAGAAGACAACCATCCTACAAGGTGAATGGTTCTTCTTTCTTTCACAATGCAAGGGCTAACATTATGTCTCTAAAGTCGGGGTTAGTAGCATACTCATCTATCATAGAAGATAGATCATTGTAAGCTGCTATAGACACCGCATTAACTCTTGGTCATCGTGAAAGTGCATTGACCACTTGATTGTGCTTACTAGCAATGTGAGCAATATGAAAATAAAATTGCGAAAGAAAATTTTCCCACCTCATTTTTTGGTCAAAAAGCTTGCTTTGCAACATGAAGTACTTGAGACTTTGATGGTCTGTTCGATGGAGTCCCCAATAGATAGTGCTTCCATGTGTCTAGGGCATGTAGAACAACTAAAAGCTCTTTTTCATATATGCCCAAGATCCGTTCATTGACATTGAATCTTCGGATCTTATATGCTATGGCATGCTCTTCTTGAAGCAACACTGCTCCAAGGCAATCACCACAAGGATCACATTGGATCTCAAATGGCTTTGAGAGATCCGGAAGCATAAGGACTGGTTGGGAGGTAAGCTTCTATTGAGCTTGTCAGAAGCATTTTTCTCTTTAGAAGTCCACGAGTAATTAACGTTCTTCTTTGTTAAGTCATCCAATGGTCCTGCAATTTGAGAGAATTTGGCTATGAAGCGTCTATAGTATGCACACATACCAATAAAGCTTCTTAGCTCATGTAGATTCCTTGGATTAGGCCATGCCTTTATTACCTCTAACTTAGATGGATCCATACGGATACCATCCTGACAGATAATATGATCTAAGTATTGAATCTCTTGAAGGAAAAATTCACTCTTGTTTTTGATTGATAAAAAGCTCGTTCTCCCTCAAAGCTTGAAAAATCAAAGACATGACTAGATATTCACAAAGACCAAACATTGTAGGAAACGCGGTCTTTAGGATATCTTCATTCACTATCCTTATTTGATGATAGCCACTTTTAAGGTCATTCCTATTGAAGTAGGTTGAACCTTGTAGCTTATCAAATAGATCTTCTACCCACCGTATGAGAAATTTGTTTTTGATAGTGATATGGTTTAGCGCTCAGTAGTCCACGTACATGCAATATGTACCAACTTTCTTTTGCACTAAAAGGAATGGAGAACAAAAGGGAGAGGAGCTAAACCTCACTATCCCTTTGTCTACCAATTCTTGTACTTGCCTCATGATCTCCTCTTGTTGAGCTTGGGAAACTCGATAAGGAGGCTTGTTAGGCTGTGAGCTTTCTGGTAGGAGCTCAATTTGATGTCATCATCCCCTTGTTTTGAAGGTAAGTCCATAGGGATATCATCGAGGAACACATCTTGGAATCCATTTAGAAAATTAGACAAGTCTAACTCTTCTTGATTCCTACCATTTACATTTGATGAAACATAGGGACTCTTTGACAAAAATCATGTACGCAGAAATTGAGCTTTTCATTGATTTGTCAAAAGCAGGAGAATTTACAAGTGGAATAGTACGACCGGACTCACTAGCATCTATATACATGCTCTTTTCCCTATAGGTGAAGTAGATTCTCCTTTAAGGGAACTTCATGTTGGCAGCCATGAGATTGAACCATGGTGCCCCTAGGATAACATCCTCATGTTAGAGAGGAGAGATGAAAAAGTCTTCTTTGTCTTTGTAGCTTTGGACATGAAGCCTCAACTTCCCAATCAAGGGAGTAACGGAGGCTTGCTGTCCCTTGAAAGCTCCATCGATGTTACAGTATCTCCCATCTCAAAAGCTTGAATGCCCAACTTAGTGGGCAAATCCGTTAATATGAAGTGGGTAGAGCCAGGGTCAAACAAGATGAAGACATCATGCTCCCTTACCTTTCCCCAAGCATAGGAGAGAGGTGATCCTTTGCGATGAGCATCCTCTTTTGTAGCTTTGATCATTGAAGCTCTAGGAGTTTCATTGCAACGGACATTTGTTTTAAGGCAAGAACGATAGCCATGTCCTTGCTCCCTACACTTGAAGCATTTGTGGTCCTTACAAAAAGCTTCAAGCTCTTCAGGAGAGAGTTGATTTTTACCTTTGTAAATTCCCTTCTCCTTGGACCGATTGTTGTTGTTGGAACTGCCTTGGGAAGAATTTTGGGTATTGTTTTCCCCTTTGCATCACTTTTTTCTTTGCTTTCCATGGGCTTGGCATTTCTTCTAGCCCCTTGTTGGAAATTGATGTGTGAAGCAACCATGGTGTGGTGGATTACTTCAGTGATAGAACCAGGCCGTTGAGAGTTGACGTACTCGGCCATCTTTTCAGGTAATCCCACACATAATTGTTGCTTTTGCTTGGCAAAGTTTATTTTTTGAAAGACAGTAGCCTTGAGATATAAATCTTAAAACTTGTCCACATATTTGTGGATAGACTCGTTGGAGAGCGGCTTCAAGCTCCGCCATTTGATAAGCACTTTGTCCTTTGCATCGCTTGCAAGGAATTGCTTCATGATGGAAACTCATAGAGTTTTTTATGGCTTTGGGGCTTCGTTGTTGCCACAAAGGCTAGCCCACCATTGAAGAGCAGATTTTTCGAAGTTCATAGCTACATGGTGTAGCTTGGAGGACTCCGTGAAGCCCTCTTCTCCAAAGGCCGCATCAAATTACTAGATGAAGGCCAATACTTTGTCAGTAGCACCAAATTTGCCATCATAGGTGAGATAAGAAATACTCTTTCCTCCCTTTTTGAATTTCTTGAGCTTTTGGGACCTTCTCCACGCAGGGTAGGATTTGCGATGTCTTCTCCTCTTGTATTCTCTAGGAGAATAGCCGCTTCTTTCGTCGGAAGAGGAGGAAAGTGAAGAAGAAGGAGAAGAGGGTGACCTCTTTCTTTCCTTTTTCTTCCTTTTTTCCTCTCTTCCCTTTCAGAGTGACGAGGAGAAGGACTGTGGGTTGATCGTTTCCTCTTGGGAGCAGTTGGCAATTGTCTAGACCGCCATCTTCATGGAGCTACATCTTCAGTGGAACTTAGGGATTCACTTCTTCTTGTTCTTTGGATTCCTCCTCTCTTATGGGAGAGAGTAATTTTTGGGAGTCTCATCAAGAGGCCTCCTAAGCTCTCTCTCCTCTTGAAGAGGAAGGGAAATCCCATAAGCACGAAGCTATTGGGTAACTTAGGCTTGCAAAGCAGGGTTGCCCATAGCTTGATGCAGCCTAGTAACAAGATAATTAACAAACATGGGGGCATCATCATTAGCACCTTCATGTGCAAAATTCAGGTTATCAATGTTCATTCTACTCTCTTGGTTATTGTCAGTCATGCTAATTAAACCTATGTATAGAAGTACTTTGTGCTTTGGTACCCTCAAAAACCTTATTTGCTACTCTTCTTTACCTTTGAAAATTAGTTCTCAAGTAGCCACACCCATGGTTTAGACACTGTTGATTGCAAACACTAGTGGAGAGGGTCTAACATTGCTCGGTTGATTATGGTTTTTGTTGAGCTTGCTCGTAGCTCAATAATGGTTAAGCCAAGGCAATCCCCGAGAGACTCCATTATTAAGACTATAGTTCCCAACGGTGTACCTCGAACTAAGTCCTTCTCAACCAAGATAATAGATCCCTGTCCCACTTACCCTATTGCAATGAACATATCCAACCTTCCATGGACAACTTAAGGACCTCTCTTCTTAAGCAAGAAAAGAGAAACCAATAGCTGTGATACCAATGTAATGGAAATGGACTATGGACTTTGAGAATAGCGAAATTAAGAGAATTAGAGTGAACATTTTTGTGAGACTACTTTGAGAACATAGAGGGCGAACTTAATTAGCGGTATCAACATAACCATTATACTTAATTAACTTGGCATGAACAATACTTTTGCAAGAGAGAGAATTAGAGAACATGACAACAGTTGAGGACCGGATTTATGTGGAGCCGGTCCCCCCTCCAATAGGCTTTTGTATTATAGAGTCTCCCATGAAGAGAGACTCGGTACAATACAATCTTTGTGTTCCTTGTGACCTAGGTGATGCAATAAAGCTGGAAAACTTCATGCATCACAAGCATAAAATAATCCTTTGTAAAAAGAATTAACCATCCCTAGCCTTAGTCCCAAGGCCTAAAACACCTTCAAAGGTGGAGAGAGCTAACGGGGAATGAGGGTAGGGAAGAGGAAGAAGAAGCATTCAGAAATAGTTCCTCACTTATCATCACTCTTCTTGCTTAGCATAGCATAATAGCATAGTAATGAAGATGAAGAAGATGGAAAGCTTAAGCATTGAAGCATGGCTCTTGGTTGGATTTGCATTCCATAGCCAAGAGTGTTGGTGTAGGCCCTCCACTTCTCAAACAAGCTTGGAGAAGGAGATGGAGCTCTTGCACTTTGCACCTCACACAATGAGTGTGTGTGTGTGTGTGTGTGTGTGTGTGTGTGTGTGTGTGTGTATGGGAGAGTATACCCCCCAAGCTAGCCCCCTCCTTGCTTTGGTTGACCCCCTCTTCTAGCTCATGATGGAAGCTCATTGGACCCCTTCAAGCCTAGCCAATCACATGCATAGTGCATATCAAGCAAGCATGATAGCCTTGGGACAAGTGTCCTCCTTGCCCCTTTGAGAGAGAGGGCTTGGAAAATGATTTAGACAATTAATTAAATAACTAAATGCTCATTGGACCCCTCTTCAGCCAAGCCAATACGATTCAGGTACCCCATGTGGCTAAGCATAGGGAGAGCTTGACATGTGTCCTTGTGCCCCTTGAGGAAGGGGTGTCCTTTGGGTGAGTGGGGGGTTGGTAAAATAATTCCCCTAGCTTTGGGCTCGCCCCCTCCTTTGTTGGACACTTTTTGTTTCAAGCTCCTCAAGCACCTTAACCCCCCCCGCCACCCCACCCCAAAAAAAGCATGGGAAGCTTCTTAAGCACCTTAGTCATCGAGTGCAAGCTTAGCAAGAGTATGGGCTCTCTCTCACTCATGCCCCTAGCTTCAAGGGTTTGCCCCCTCCTTGTACGGATTGATTTGACTTTTCAAGCTCTGCCTAGCTTAAGCATGCACCTTAGTTATCAAGCATCACATGCATTTTAATCATCAAGCACCTCAAGCATAGGCCTAGATTAACCTAAGGTCTAAGGACTTTTACACTAACCATTGGAGGTCTTTAATGAAGCCAACCCTAAGGTCTTCCAAGATCCATTATGCAAGAATTGCTCTTTGATAGACCATCTCTCATTTGGACCCCTTTAACCTTGGCCCCGTGTTGAGATAGATCCATAAGCACATGATTTTTGTTCCCGTTTATCCACATTAAATAATCAGTTTAATATGAGAAAATCATTTGGGTTGGTTAGATATTAGATTTTATGACAGTCTACACTCAACGCATTTCAAGAGTAGGATGTTCACACTATGCGCAAACAAGGTTAATACATAAATTGATGAGACTTTGATAGCAACCAACAACGACTTCGTGGAAAGATCAAACGATTGTCAAAGGCGACATCAAAAGATCAATTTGTGCCCGTGTTATGTGCTGCAAAAGTGCATGAAATCTCTTGTTATGGGATGTGGAGCTACGATGGTATCTTGTATGGGGTCTTAAATGAACTCCAACATATGGGATCTATGGTGGACAGACTTTTACGAGGATCTCGAGGAGAATGGATGGGGTACAAAATGTCGTATGCGTTGACTTTTTAAGTGGCTGCTCGGGTCTCAAACTTTTGACCTTCGTGTTGGCTGGCATGCAACTACTCTCACCGTGTGCTCGCGTGGGTTTTGCTTGTCCAGCCATCCACTTCACGGCTATATAAACTAAACCAACGCAGACAAAAGTAAACTTGGACATAACACGTAAACTAGGACCCCATCCAATGGACCCCCACAATTGTTACCATATACATGTGGTAGTGATGTGTGTGAACACACTAGGAACGCTGAGACATTTTTTCCCTCTGTAGGAGGTTTTTCCCCCCGAGCATTGTATACGCCCATCACTCTAGGGCTATCCATCTTTCCATTGCACACTAAGTAACACACTCTCTATTGTGTGCCTTGAGCTTCCTTCGTCTTCTCCAAGCTGTGTGCGTTTCTCTGCAACCCCAATTCCAACAATTGGTATTAGAACAGGTTACGTCCTCCTGGGCTTAGTCGCCAGCAACTCCAGCACACGCCTGCTCGCTTTCTTTGATTTCTGTGAGCTTTGGTGAGTGTTCGCAGATCGACAAAAATTTTGAGAAAGCTCATAGAACTTAGTCTGCTCAGATTTTTTGATTCGGGCTCATTTCTGCCTCCGTTTCCACTATAGGTAGGTCTGCACAAGCAATTTTGTCATTTTGTGCAAAATTTTTGTCAGTGCCGTTTTTTGCATAACAGGTCTTATACAGTCTATTGCGGGTTGTGCTATATAGTATGTGCAGGTCTCACTCAGTTTCTCCTCATTTTGGGCAGTTTTCACATCAGGTGCAGACATTTACCATGGCTGACAACAACACAGATGTGTTCAAGATGTTTGCTGCTGAGGACAGATTGGATGGGGATAATTACCCTATGTGGGCTTATATGATGCAACATGTTCTTGTGTCAAAGGGCGTATTGTGCAGGGCATTGATGTATGTCCTGGTTCTGAGGATGCAGGCGATGTTGAGGATGTTGTAAGTCTTGCTGCAATAATTGCTGCTATTAGAGTTGTTTTGCCTACAACAGAACAATCTCGTTGGGATGTAAAGGATGCACATGCTCATGCATTGATTGCGTTGTCTGTGAAGTGCACCATTGTTCATCACATTCGTTCACCAAAATCTGCAAAACAGGCTTGGGATATTTTGGCTGGCCTTTATGCACGTCGCAATGAGGCTAAAATTTCTTTGCTGCGTAAATAGCTGGAGTCGAAGATTATGCATAAGGAAGATGATATGGACACTTTCCTTGCTAGTGTCAAGGATATCAATGAGCAACTTATTTTTGTAGGTGAAGTCATTTCAGACAGTTTCCTTGTGCAGACTTTTCTTGATGCCTTACCAGATTCTTACCAAACTTTTGCTAGTACTTGGAGACTTATGACCCAAGGAAATCATGAAGTTGTCAAGTTTGATGCATTATGCACATTACTGTTGCAAGAGTCATTTTCAAGAAAAAACAGGACTAGGTAGCGTGCAGTTGAACAGGATTTTATTGCTTCTCAAAGAAAGGGTGGTAACAACAATGCAGCCACTTCTTATGGTTCTGCTGCAAGTGGCAAAACTTTTGTTCCTAATGCTTCTGCTGGTAGCAATTCATCTGGAAATTTTGGTGATAAGGGCAAAAAGAAGATGCGTTGCCATTATTGTAGAGATAATGATCGTTTGATCGAGCAGTGTCCTAAGTTGAAGGCCAAGGAGGCTAAGAAAGAAGAGGGTGGTTCCACTGCAAATGCTGGTTCCACTACAAATGCAGCCATTGTTGAGTCTTCTGTAAAAGGAGACTGTGATGTTGATGTTGATGCAGAATGGGCATTTAGTGCAGAGTGCACGTACAATCCTGCTGTCCATGATGCATGCTTGTCAGTTGATGCAGATTCACATGTGTAGTATTTCGACAGCGGTGCTACAAAGCACATTACTTCACATCGTGAATTGTTCACCTCTCTTGAATCTGTCCTTCATGGGAATTCAGTCACTTGTGCCAACAATGCCTCTTATCCGGTTCAGGGAGTTGGAAAGATTATGCTTATTGCTGCAAATGGAAGTTCCTTCACACTTGTTGATGCACTTTATGTACATGGGATCAAGAAGAATCTCTTGTATGTATCCGCACTTGCTAGACTTGGACTTGTAGTCAAATTTGTGGATGACAGATGTACAATTCATGATCTCAGTTTTGGTGATGAAATTGTTGCATCTGGCCTTTTGTGCCGTGGGCTGTATAAGCTCACTTTTTATGACAAGTGTGGATAAAATTTTGCAAATGCAATTGCAGATTCAAGGGCATGCACGTTTTGGGCATCTGACTTTTGCCAGTTTGCTGCATTTGCAGAAATCTGATATGGTTGCTTCTTTGCCGCCTCTTGAAGCACCTGTTAAACATGTTTGTGAAGGCTGTATTTTGGGTAAAATGCAGTGTTCTAAGTTTCCAAAGGATGGTTCAATTAGGGCCACATGCAGGTTGCAGCTTGTGCATAGTGATGTTACGGTGGGCCCATGCAAACTCCGTCCTTGGGCAATTACCTGTAGTTCGTGACTTTCATTGATGATTACTCCAGGCATGCATGGGTATTTCCGCTTAAAGCGAAGTCCAAAGTTTTTATGTGCTTCAAAACAATTTCTGGCTATAGCTGAAAATGTATCGAAATGTACTATGGGCACCCTCCGTTTCAATCGAGGGGTGGAGTATATGTCTCATGAATTTAATGCATTTCTGGCTAGTCGTGGGATAAAACACCAATGTACAATGCCGTATATGCCTCAACAAAATGGTGTTGTTGAGAAAAAAAACAGGTCTCTTACGGAAATGGCAAGATGTATGGTCAAGAGTCAAGCTTTACCACATTCGTTTTGGCTCGAGACTGTCATGTGTGCCACTTATGTACTCAACAGGTGTCCTACAAAAGCGTTGCAGTCTATGACTCCATATGAAACATGGCATGGTAGAAAGCCATCTATTGAGCACATGCGTGTTTTTGGTTGTTTGGCTTATAGTTTAGTGCCACAAGTGCAACGTAGAAAATTGGATGATAAGGCTGTCAAATGTATTTTTGTTGGTTATAGTGTTGAAAGCAAAGGTTACAGGTTGTATCATCCGAAACAAAGCGTATTTTGGTTTCACGGGATGTAGTGTCTGTGGAAGATTCTGTTCAGCCCTTGATGTCATGTACTAGAGATAGTGATGTAAGCTCACATGACATTTATGACACTTTGTTGCCTCTTTTCAGTGGTGGAAGTTCAAATGTAAATTCCAATGAGGCAAATGTACAACCTATGGGGGTTTCCAAAAATGTTATAGATCAGCCTATTACTGATGCAGATGTACATGATGTACTTGATGAGGAAAGGGATGAAAATGAGCAGGCTAAAGGTATGCCAAAATGACTGGTGCACACTTTGCGTGACAGTAAATTGGATGCACCTTTGTCTAGTCGTACTTGTTCAGGCTCTCACCATGCATATTATGCATCAGATTGTTATGCTTTGGGCGTGTCTAGCTTACATGATGTTGAGGAACCTCTGTCTTTTGATGAAGCACAAAATTCAAAAAATTGGATGGCTGCCATGCAATCAGAATATGATGCACTTATAGAAAATGACACATGGACTTTATGTGATTTGCCTCCTGGCAAAAAGGCCATTGGTACGAAGTGGGCTTACAAGTTGAAACGCAAGCCGAATGGTGAGATCGATCGCCATAAGTCTCAACTTGTTTGCAAAGGGTTATGCACAACAAAAAGGCATAGATTATGAAGAAACTTTTGCTCCCACTTGTTGTATGACTACTGTTTGTTTTCTATGTGCATTGGCAGCTCATTTTGGTTGGGATGTACATCAATCAGGCATTGTTACTGCTTTCTTGAATGGTGACATATTTGAGGAAGTTTATGTAACGCAGCCTAGCGGTTTTGTCAAGAAAGGACAAGAGGACAAAAATGTAACAAGGCTTTGTATGGGTTGAAGTAATCTCCTTGTGCTTGATATGAGAAAGCTGACACTCATTTGGTCAAACAAGGCTTTCGTAACAGTCCAACTGTATGTAAAGCGTGGGGTGATTTACTTCTCATTGTGGTTCTTTATGTAGATGATTTGCTGATCATTGGACCAAATGAGAGACATATTGCTGAATTTAAGGCTGATTTGAATGCTACTTTCAAGATGAAAGATTTGGGCCTGATGCATCATTACTCGGGTATACAGTTTAAGCAGTGTGATGGTGGTATTGCTTTGTGTCAGAAAAGTTACATAGAAACATTGCTATGTAAGTTTGGACTTGAGGATTGCAAACCTATTGCCACTCCCATGGAAACAAGTTTGAAGTTAAGTCTACATGATGCTGGCGATCCTGCAGATGCCACTCTTTTACCAAACTGTCGTTGGCTGCCTCAATAATGTATGCAACACGAGGCCGGATATTCAGTTTGCAGTCTCACAGATGAGCAGATTTATGCATAGCCCAGGGTTTAAGCATTGGCAGGCTGTTAAGAGGATTTTTCGCTACCTTAGTGGCACTTTACATCTTGGCTTGTTTTATCCCAAGGGGGGATCATTGCCGCCAGACATACATGCTTTTTTGGACTCAGATTGGGCTGGTTGTTTTGAGACACGCGAGTGTCCACAAGTGGTTTTTGTTTCATGCTTGGTAGTTCATGTATATCATGGTTGAGCAAGAAGCAACCTACTGCGGCCACTTCGAGTTGTGAGGCTGAGTACAGGGCAGTCTTCACAACTACGGTCGAGTGTGTATGGCTCAGACGCCTTATGGATGATTTGGGTGTTGGACAGAACACTGCCAACACTATCTACACTGACAGTCAGAGCGCATTGGCAATTGCGAGGAACCCAGTTTTTCATGCTCGCACAAAGCACATTGAGGTGCATTACCACTATGTCAGGGAGAGGCTCTCAGCAGGAGAGATCAGCTTGGCTTATGTGCCAACACAGGACAACATTGCAGATCTTTTCACAAAGGCATTGTCTCGTGAGAAGCTTGAAGCTTTCCGCAAAGCTTTGGGCTTACTCCCCTTTGTAGACTGATCATGTCCTCAGGGCATGGCACTTCCCTTTACTCATGTGCCATCTCTCGTTCACCGCATCACTCCAGGGGGGATTTGTTACCATATACATGTGGTACTGATGTGTGTGAACACACTAGGACCGTCGGGGCATTTTTTCCCTCTTTTAAAGGTTTTTTTCCCCCCGAGCATTGTATATACGCCCATCACTCTAGGGCTATCCATCTTTCCATTGCACACTAAGTAACACACTCTCTATAGTGTGCCTTGAGCTTCCTTCGTCTTCTCCAAGCTGTGTGCGTTCTTTGCAACCCTAATTCCAACAACAATCACAAAAAGTGTGTTGGAGTTTTTCATCGTTGATCCCACTGCTCGGTCTTCATTCAAAACTCCGTGGTATATAGTGATTGTAGGTTTGAAAATGACGTCGCTCGATAGACACATCCCCGTTCCTCTTCTCTGCCACTGATTACTTTGAACTTAACCTCAAGTGAGCATATGTAGAGGTCCTTTCTTTACTCTTTATGAAAGAATTGAGCTTCACTTCATAGAAGAGCTTCCAAAACATTTAAAATGCAAAATGAAGGGTAAGATTGTAAGAAATGGTCTTCTTTAGAGGCCTAGTTTCTTGTCCATGCAGTTCTAGTCCATGCAGTAAGAAGACGTTCCAGTATTCAGAGAATGGCGATGCAATTCCTGAACGGTTTAAGAGGAGTGAGGGTGAAGGATGTGCCACAGCACATAAAGCCGCTGCTGAACCGAGAGAAGGCGAAGAAGGCTGTGGAAGACTTTTTTCTGGAGTACAAGCGCAAATACATTGAAACAGGCAGCATCAAGCCCCTGCATCACGTCCTCCTTGGTGTGGGTGTCTTTTCTTACTTCCTTGCTCTGCCCCACGAGCGACGCCACCTGGCTCACCTTGAAGAAGAGGCCAAGCATGGAAAAGGTCATAATCACTAGTTCTTCAGGTATGTGACCCTCCACTTTTCCTGCACTATTTTCAATGTTTCTTCACAGATCTGCATGGAGGCTACGGAAATGCATTATTTTGTCTTACTTTAGCACTACTGTCTAATATATTCTATTTGAACAGAGAAGTCTTTCCCTAGCTCTGTCTAAGAAGGCAATTGAGACTTCATATTCTGGGTTCACTCACAAAAATGCTAGTTGAAGAAACTGATAGAATTTGTTGTAGCATTATCTGGCTTGATGGATTATCTGGCCTTTAAGCAGTCTAACTAGTGCTTGACAGGGGCATGACTGCTTTGCCCTTGTGAGTGAGGGCTTCTTTGTGGTTGTGCCCGGCCTTGTGATTTTTGATGTATTTTCCATTTCTTCTCCAAACTTGGTTTCTGGGTGTTCTTTAAAAAAAATCAATACGTGGGTATATTCCCTCCTACCCCCCCCCCCCCCCCCCGGGCGTTCCACCACTTTCTTGCCACAGGCCTCCCCTCCTTCCTCCTCTTTTGCAACTTTGCCACACAAGCTTGTCTTGCCTACCTAATGTCTTCAAAAGGCCAAAATGACGAGAGAGAGAGAGAGAGAGAGAGAGAGAGAGAGAGAGAGAGAGAGAGAGAGAGAGATGAAATGAAATGAAATATAATATTAACGTCTTCAAAAGGCCAAAATGACCTATGTGACCAAAAGGTTACAAGTGGTGAATCTAATACCAGGTCTGTGTACAAAATGTACAAAGAATTGAAAAGAAAATAGTGGGTAGGGTGGGGTGGAAGCTGATACAAAAAGGGGGTGGGGGTGGGGGTGGGGGTGGAGTGATACAATGGGGCTCTCTGACAATAGAGACATCAGTATCCAAAAGGCCGTAGGGGTTCAATGTTCTCCATGGTAAGCACTCTGTTGGGACGGCTCCTATGTCGCGCCAGTATAGTATGGATCCTCTGTCACAATCTGCGTCGATGTCGAGAGGGTCCCCTCATTCGTGGGTGACGGGACCGCCCTCCCAACTCTATTACTCGATCCAGCAATGTCTCTAGTGCTGCTATGTTGTGGGGGCTGCTCGAACTCCTCTGTCTGTGTCTGAAAGAAATATGTAATATTCCGCTGTTGCTGGTTCTCTCTCATTGCCCCTCTTCAAGAGATCTTCTCTGTGTTTGCGAATCTCTATTAAGTATAATCCGAGGCATTTCTGATCTTGG
Organism: Adiantum capillus-veneris; assembly: GCF_014529385.1. NCBI lineage: Eukaryota > Viridiplantae > Streptophyta > Polypodiopsida > Polypodiales > Pteridaceae > Adiantum > Adiantum capillus-veneris. The sequence goes on along the minus strand of NC_140941.1, from coordinate 143,896,723 downwards.
TATTTCTGATCCTGGTATCTCATGACTCTAGAAAATGGTCCAAAACCCTCTTTGAATAGACAATGAAAGTGGTCTCCTATCTCATAGTATACTAAGCATTGACATATGTAATGAAGCTCTGTCTCGGGCTCTATCTGGCACACTTGACAAATCCTGGACTTAGGGGGTACTCCTCTAAATCTGCATGTCTTGATCTCTAGTTGATGTGAGGAGAGAGAAATGAAATGAAATGAATTGTTATATTTACATCTTCAAAAGGCCAAAATGACCTATGAGACCAATCTGTTAGAAAATAGTGAATCTAATACCATGTCTCAGTATAAAAGAAAGAACTAGAACAAAGATACTACTCTAGAATCCATCCTCATCTGCACTCTGGATAGATTGTCCTCATAAAGCATCCAACGAACCGAAAGAACCCACAACACCAACAACTACCATAAGCACTTTAGTCAACCACACTGATTCTCCACATGTCTCTGACACATACATTGATGAGTCTCTCTTGAAATGTTATGGTCATGTGAATGGTCAACGTTTTGTCATACTGTTTGATTCAGGCAATATGCATGATGTGATTAGTGACTCTCTTGTAGAAAGATCCCGCTTGGAGGTTAGTCAGACAACTCCTCTCAAGGTGTCTGCCTTCGCTCTCGGTGTGGACTCTCTCATTACACTAGAGTGCCTTGATGTGTTATTCATTGTTCAGCAAGCTTCCTTTTGTAGAAGATTTGTTGTGTCTCCTCTCAGAATGTGATACGATTCTGGGCATTTGATGGTTACATGAACATAACCCTCTCATTAATTGGACAGACAATACGCTCACTCTAAATGCCAAAAGTGACTCTCCCATGATCATTCGTAGTGAGGAGGGTCTTCATTCTTTACCTCTTATTTCTCATGTGCAGGCGAAGCTTGAAAAGAAACATGAGAAGGAGACTCTCTCAATCCTTTCTTCTCCGAAGCATGACACACATTTTTTGCATGATAGAGATGTGATTTTCGCAAGGATGATGGTTTGAATGATGATGTTTCTAGTGAAGGGAACCTCATTGTATGATCAATCACGCAGGATCGATCTTGGCTCTCGAGTCGAGGTTCAAAGAACCCACTCAGGAAGTATTGCGTGTTTGCATGATTAGTCAGCACGCATTGTTCGAGTTTCTCATTCGTGACGGTTTCTTGTATTTTTGTCACTGTCTTTATGTGTTCCCTTTTCACAGGCATGCCGTATTGTACGATGCACATGATTCACTTACGGATGAGAGCGGATGTATGCAGATCACTCTCGAAAAGAAAAAAAGTTTACATTTAAGGAATTACATTGTTTCCCGATTGTCCGTTTTGTCAATCGCTTTTACATGTTTCTTCCTTGGCATGACACAGTCTCAGAAAGAGCACGAGCAAGATTGTCCATCAAGCATCGACATTTCCGTTGTGATTTGCCACAGTTGATAGGTTTAGGTCGAAAAGTCAAGTTTCGATCTCACTTTTGCGTGTGTTTGGTGAATGGTTTGGCACTTCGTCACTTTGTTCATCTGCATTGCATCACAGTCATTTAGGGAGAATAGTATTTTTCCAGTCGCTTTACATGGAATGGGTATGTTTATGGTTTTGTGTCGGAAATGGTTGCCATACAGCTCGGTACCAATACCTTACTTTAAAAAGGAGGGGATGCCACGTGCACGTCTAACCCTATGTGCATGTGGACAAGCTATCCCAGTTCTAGGGTTCAGGTTAGCCTAGGAAGTGTTCTGGCACCCTTGTGATCATTAGCATGACATTCAATACCCATCATGAGCATTTTCCAAGCATAGAACCCTTTTTGCCAAAGTACACATTTTTCACTTATGTATTAATAAGTGACTTTTGTTGGAAAAGTAAGTAGGGCAATTTGCTAAAGAACTATAAAAGAAAATCAATAGGCACTCAGTAGAAGTAGAAGAAGCAGGTACACAAGGAGGCAGGCACCTAGTCAGGCAGCACCTCAGCAGGAGCCCTAGCGTTTTCTCAAGAAGAAGAAGATCAACGTTTTCAGCCACTACCACCAGCATTTTCAGTTTTCAGCCTTAGCCTCGCCAGAACTTGCTCCCACTTGGTTGCAGATCCTCGCTAGATTCACCATCTAGTAACAGATCAGCCCAGCATTTCAGAATTCAGCTGATCAGCCAGCGTTTTCAGATTTCAGCCAGATCAGTCAGCGTTTTTCATTTCAGCCCTAGTCTTGCGAAGCAGTTTCAAATTCCGGCCGCAGTACCGCCACAGTAGCAGATCCCTAGAAGAGCATCTAGCGTTTTTAGTTTTCAGCCTTGACGCCGTCGTCATTGACACCATCGTCGTCGTCGACATCGCAGTTCCTATCTTGACAACGACACCTTCGTAATCGTCATCGCAGATTCCTATCTTGACAATGACACCTTCGTCGTAAATCGCGGACTTCGCCATCGCCATAGTCTCCATCGTTGTCGTCGACATTGTCATCATCAAGTTCACCGCATCTAGACCATTGTACCAGATTTGTGCAATCTATAGCATAGACCTCTCGCCATAGAGAGGGGGGCCCTTGGAGGAGGGTTTGAGAACTGTTTGGTGTCGTATATATCTCTCTCTCATTCTCAGCACTCTCATTCACAGTAGCATTCACTTTGTTTGCGATCATTGCACTTGCACTCTCTCTCTAAGGACGGAAGGCTCTCCCTTCCGTAAGTAAAAGGAACCCTTGAGCACAGTTCGGAGCACTCATCCTGAACACTATCAACATTCACTTCCGCTGCACCTTACAGTCCATGTAGCTGGGTCAAATCACAAACACCTCCTGTGAGGTGGAGAAGATCTCTCTATAGAAAGCCATCTTCGTGCCCAACTCCTCTGGCGGCTCTATCCATGTCCTCCTGGTATCCAGCTGGATCAGGTCCTGACGAATGAGTCTAGTAATCTCCACTCGTGTAAAGAGGCATCGGGGGTGCCTGCAGAGAGTATTGAAAAGGGGGCAGCTTGTCCATTGTGAAGCCATGCGTCTGGAACCATGATGTCATCTGTGCATACCAGCATGAAGTGTCCCCCTAAAGAGCTAACTGTTTGGAAGACTCAAGGGCCAGTCTAGCATATCTGTCTCTAGTAGTATCCCACAAGCTGTGCACAAAGGAGTCTGGTCTGGTAAGAGCCTCGAATGACAGCGTGGGATGCGGAGGCCTTGGATGTTGGCTCTGATCAGTCGAGAGATCATAGATACCAAGGGCCTCTCCATGTGTCTCCAGTCATCTTCGCCTACAGAACGCCCCTATATCTGTACCGCAGCCTGTCCATTGTGAAGCCATGCTTCTGGAACCATGATGTCATTTGTGCATACCAGCATGAAGTGTCCCCCTAAAGAGCTAACTGAAACCGGCCCGTAGGGTGGTGGATGTTAGCTTTCACCTGATTCTTTAACACTTGATTTAACGACACAAAGCAATGACTTAAAGGAACCTGTATCTGAGATTGGAATTACACTTCAAAACAAAAGCACGGCTAGGAAGCTAGAATTCTCCCAAGCAAATAGTGACACCTGTAGGCCCCAAAGGTTGGCGTCCCTTTCGGTATTTCTTTATTATCTTTCAGGAATGAGGAATAGACTACAAAAGCAAGAGTCCTTGAGACCTTTACGTGTATCCAACAAGATGGTACTTGTGCAAGCAAAATGTTGGCAGCATAACAGCCCCAAAGCTTGTCCTGGACAGTATCCCAAGCTCTGACTCGTTACCAATAGCATAGACCCCCTGTTTCCTGCGCAAAAACAGTAATTACAGCACGCTGTGATTATTGGTTCTCTCTCTGTTTTCAGCCCTAAACAGTCCCCGAACTATCGTCTAACAGTGGGGCAGTGTTCGCAATGCTCCCGGCATCATGACGGCTGCAAAACAATCCAAATTCAGCGTGTACACAGCGCTGAAAACGCACCTGTGTGGCGAGGTTATCACCCTCATCGGTGCCTGCTTTGGTGTAGTAGTTAGCTACACCCGTTCCTGTTCAAAGAGGCTCTTGCCTCGCCATAGAAGCATACATCCCCACAATTGTACATTGGTCAAATGAGAAGCCCACTTGAGGGCATAACATAACTGCTTGTAGGGGGGAGAGAGAGAGCAGTGCGTAGCGTGCATGGCATCACTCCTGGCACCGCACTGTACATAAGAGGGTAAGCAAGCATTCCATAGCTCTTGTACCTGTTGCAATCCACTTAGCTGCTGAAAATTGTGTCCCCTTTGCTGATAACCAGCTCGCCCAACTCTCCCAGAGTGGCAGAATTGCTTACGAGCTGACATCTTGCCTAGTTTCCGACTTTGGCCAACTTGGCTAAATATCTCAACCGGCACGTCAGTTGACTTGGCAGCAGAGTAATAAAATGTTCCCCTTGTCATTCTAGAGCTAATGACGCGAACACTTTTTCTGGTCCAAAATAGTGATTCCCTAAATTTTAGGAGATGCTTCCATGGCACTCACACGGGTCGTCTGACCATCAATCACCACTGGAACCACATCGAAAAATGCAATGTCGGCCAGCTATCGGGTGGTTTACACTCGTAGCCCCACCGTGGCTAACCTTAGTCCATTTGTCCAACTTTAGTGCTCACTGGCCGTCCGGCCTAGACTCTCGCTGTCTGCCTCACACCATGCAACTCGGGCATTGGCATTTCCAGGAGGGTGCTTTAAATCAAGTCAAATAAAATTTCCCCCGAAAAGAAATCAACAAGTAAAGTTAGTTGCCACAGACTCGTGACATACCCTCTTGAAATTGTGAACGTCCTCGTTTGCGTGAATATCAATCCATCAGTGTGTACAACACTCCATGGACAGCGTATCACGACTGTCAACCTTTCCGTGTGCACACCTGGTCGATATGGTACGAGACATACATGCTCATAGTTAACACGTGTATTCAACACTTGTTAACTCATGTATGGTCTACCTGTGAGACTGTTCCATTGACATAGTGGATAGCTTTCACACTGTGCCAGTGGCTTTAATAGAGTCCATAACTTTTAGTACACTTCGAATCTTCTATAGCACTGAACAAACTTTTGGACAAAACTTTTATTCCCCAAGGACAATTACCAAGCAGGGTACACTTCTATTGCACTAAATCCATAGATACATGAGAAGTGCTAGCTCCTGGATCACCCCCCTCTAGCGCAGGTCTCTTTTCTTTTGACCTTTGCTCTACTTGAGTTGGACAATACGTAGGTGGTAAACCAAATGCTTCAAGGTAAAGCGGCAATACATTTGGTGACTCTAATAGTTCACTCTCTTCCATCCACTTTGCATCCATAGGTGGATAATTCTTGAACTTCACCAAATATCGCCTTTTAACCTTGCCTTTGACTTTTCTTTCCTTGTGTGCCATGATTTGTTCTGGGACCAAAATTTCATCAAGCTCTTCAATTCTGGCTGCTCTTCAACTGGCATATCCTCTGGCACATCAACAATAAATGGTCTGAGAAGACTCACGTGAAAGGCATTGTGAATCTTCTAGTTCTCAGGCAATTTCAGCCTATAACTGACGTCACTGATCTTCTCTGTTACTTGAAAAGGCCCATAGTAACGCATACTAAGCTTTGTGAAGAGTTTTTCTTTACCTTTTCGCTTCTTTAAGCGTGCCTTTTCAAAGCGCAACAATACCCAATCACCAAGTGAAAACAACAATTCACGACGGTGGAGAGTAGCAGCTTTCTTTTGCTTTGCCTGTGTCCTTTCAAGGGTATGCTTTATCTTCCGGTACATTTCATCCATATTCCGTACATATTGATTTGCTTGAAAAATCTTTTCCTTGGTATGCAAAATGGGAGGAACTTTCACATGACCTTCGACAATTTCAAAAGGTGCTTTACCTGTTGAAGAATGCACTGTATTATTGTACGCATACTCAACCAATGGCAAATATTGCTCCCACTTCGCCTTGTGCTCTGACACATAACACTTAAGCAGATCCAAGACAAGAGAATTTGCCTCTTCTGACTGCCCATCTGTCTGTGGATGAAACGACGATGAGAACTTAAGCGCAGTGCCCATATTCTCAAATATGCCTCTCCAGAATAGACTTGTTATCCGTGGGTCACGGTCACTGACAATCGACTGTGGCATACCATGGTACTTAAAGACATTGCACATAAAGAGACGTGCTATCTGATTTGTTTTTATCTTTTTCCTAATAGGAATGAAATGAGCTTGCTTGCTGAATCTGCAAATAATGGTCCAGATTCCATCATTCCCTATCTGTGTTCTCGGAAGATCAAAGATAAAATCCATAGCTATGCTTTCCAATGGTTTATTTGGAATCGGCAATGGCTATAACAGCCCTGGTGCCTTTTGCCTGTCAAACTTGACCTTTTGGCAAATCAAGCATGCTTTCACAAAGGCATCCACATCTCTCCTCAAGGTAGGCCAATAAAAGAATGTCTTAACCGCTTTCACTATAGCATCTATACCACAATGCCCTGCATACGGTGGGACATTACTCTCTACCATGACCTTATGTTGCAATGGCCTAGTGACACAGAGTCTGCCATGCATCATAATAAAACCATCTCTGAGGAGGTAGTGCTCATGACGTTGTCCTTCCTGTAACTGTTCGAAGATCCTTGCAAAATCTTCGTCACTCGCATACTGTTCCTTCATGTCATTAAGCTCATGATGATAAGGAATTGACACAGCTGAAATTTGTGGCTTTCTTGATAACGCATCAGCCACAACATTCTTCTTGCCTTCCACATGCACAATCTGGAAGTGACATGGAAAGAATGTTTGCCCATTGCATATGCTTTTCCGATAGCTTTGACCGTGCTAGAAAATATCGCAAGGTCTGATGATCTGTTTGGACAACAAAATCAGCACCTAGCAGGTAGTGTTTCCAACTTAAGAGCGCATGAATCACAACCAATAACTCTTTTTCATAGACCTGCATGGTCATCTTTGGCCCTTGCAAGATTTTGCTCTCATAGGCTACTACCCTGCCATCTTGCATTAGCACTGCACCAATGCTACTGCTACAAGCGTCACACCGGACCACAAAGGACTTCCTGAGATCTGGCAAAACAATGACTAGATCTAAAGTCATCTTTTCCTTTAAGAGATTAAAAGCTGAAATCTCTTTTTGGGTCCATCCGAAAGTGACCTCTTTCTTTTGCAAAGCATATAAAGGTGAAGCAATCTTCGCAAAGTTGCGAATGAATCTTTTGTAGTAAGAACATAGCCCTAAGAAGCTACGTACATCGTGCACAATCCTTAAAGCTGGCCATGTCTTGATTGCTTCTACCTTTGCAGGATCCATTCGAACACCATTCTTTGACACAATGTGTCCGAGAAAGTGGATCTCTTCCAAGAAGAACTCGCTTTTCTTGCCATTGATGAGCAATCTGCTCCTGCGCAACTCTTCGAACATAATGGTCAAGTGATGCCTATGCTCCTCTTCATTCTTCGAGTAGACTATCATGTCATCAAAGAATGTGCCAACAAAGTTATGATATGGACGGAAGATCCTATGCATCATCCTATTGAACGTAGCAGGAGCATTAATAAGACCAAATGGCATCACTAAGAACTCGTAGAGACCAAATGTCGTTCTAAACGCAGTCTTGTGCACATCCTTAGGTCTAATTCGAATCTGATGGTACCCACTTTTAAGGTCGATCCTGCTGAAAATTGCCGCACCCTCTAGGCGGTCAAGAATATCATCAATCCTTGAAATAGGAAACCTATTCTTGATGGTAATCTTATTCAACGCACGGTAGTCGGCGGGGACTCACACTCAGACTCTGCATCCAGATGCCCCGAGTAATGAGGCCCAACCAACTTATTTATTGGTACAAGGGATGCCCAAAAGCAGAGCCCCAAAAATCTCAAACTCAAAAGTTGTTATCTCCAAAAGATTATAAAATTTAAAGCATAATGCCCAAAAAGCTTCTCAGCACAATTTTCGAAAATCCGTATGGTTGTTAGCGTAAAAAGCGAGACGTCTGTATGGCTTGCCACATCAGCATGTCAGTGCGTTTTCCATTGGAATTTCCGCTGGCTGCCACATCACCCTGTCGGCGCATGTCATGGGTGTCATGCCACGTCATCAGTGTCACAACTCAGTGACGTGGCTGCCGAGTACACACACACCCTTTGGCAAGGACTTCCCGGTTGGCGGACATTCCCGGAAAATCCGCTGGATGATGACGTGGCTGCACCATACGGACAGGCCGCAAAACGCGGAGTTGACACGTGACAACAGCTATATGGAAGTGCGCAATTCACGACAGTTTTTGGCTGCTTATGGGGCTACGCAAATGTGGCCTGCTTTACTTACTCAAAAGAGAGCTTGTGAGAGACAGAGAGCTTTTGCTTTATTTGGCAAGGCTTTTGATTTTGAAGCTTTTGGGCTCTGTTTTTAGCATCCCTTGTAAAAACCTATTTATTAGTGGTTTGGGCTCTCACTTCTTAAAGCATCTGGACGCAGAGTCTGAGAGTGAGTCCCGACCACTCGTTTGTATTTTGAGTTGCAGATTAATATCTCTAAGCACGGAACTTCGCTTGGCCAGTGTCGAATCAATTGTGAATTGTGAACTGTTTTGAAACGTATTCTTGTGGTGTCGCTGTAGAATCTCGACTTGGACTGTCCAAGTTTGTTACAGTGGTATCAGAGCACGGCCGATTTCTCTTCTACGAGAAATCCGGTCCTTTTTACGCGGCACTTATGGCTTCAGAACAAAGATCAGTCGACTTTCTCTGCATCCGGAGATGCGAGAAGAGATCACAACGAAGATTCACACGAGGAGTATGGCCCGCCTCGGCCTCTCAGGCGGAGATTGAAGAGATGGGGCGTCGACGATGCAACAAAGATGATGCTAGATTTTGCGAAGGACCCGAAATTTGCAAAATTTATGAGCCAGACCTCCTTCGATGAGGTGCACTCACAATGGCGGCAGACCACAGAATCACCCCTCAAATCAGCACTGAAGAAACCTCCACTCCAAGGATGTATACAGAGCAAGAATTAGAAGAGGTAGTTGATGCACGAATTGCTTAGCTTTTTGACGCGCAGCACAAAGCAGAAAAGCACGACAAAAAGCAGAAGAAAGGCGCAGACTTCTCGGGTTATTTGGGTCGTCAATCTACATTTGCGTCAGCAAGAAAACAGAAGAAGCGTGTTTGATTTGAAGGAGTACCCAGTTCTTCTTCTTCTTCTTCTTCTTCTTCTGAGAGTTCTTCTAGCTCCTCTGACTCGAGCGAAGAAGACAGAAAAGACAAAAAGCGAAGCAAAAAGCAAAGCTTCGGAAAGGGCAAGAAAAAGGCAAAGAAGCCTAAATCTCGCCCAGTTGTTGACAGTTTTACTGAGGACTCGTCTTCGGATAGTTCGGACTCTGACGACAGCAACTTTTACGCAAAGAAGAAGAATATTTATAAAGCCAACCAGTATGAAGTAAAGCAAGAAAGTGCGAGAGTTTAAGGAAGGTGGACAGTCAATTAAATTTGACACGTTTTCTGGTTATAGAGATGCTTTGAAGGCTTTGTCTTTCATACAACAGTTTGACATAGCTTTCTCTGGAGGGCGTTACTCAAAGCACTCCAAGATTCGGAGAGCTGCCTCTTACTTCAAGGGAAATGCTCGAACTTGGTGGTCCACGCTTTTATTAAACAAGACAGCGCCAGTTAAATGGCTGAAATTTAAAAGGCTTTTTATTTCTTCTTGGTTGACTCCAGAGTACAAACGCGACATACGAACTGCTTGGAACCATCTTCAGATGACCAAGAAGGATACTTTGGACGCATATTGCGAGAGATTTTGGAGCCCTTTTCTATCTGCCTCTTCATTTAAGAAGATCTCGTTCAAAGAACAGATTGAGCGGTTTACCTTGGGTCTTCCTATAGAGATCCGAGATCACTGCTTAGAGCAGAAGTTAGATTTCATTCAGGAACTGATGAGTCATGCGAAACGGGGTTTTGCCATTCACTCAGGCAGTTTGACTTACCCCACAGATGAGATCATGACGTAGAGAACCGAACAGACTTCGGAAAATGAAAGTAGAAAGAAGAAGAGATCCCCAGAAACGAAAGAAAAGGATGCAGGACCCCAGCTCACTCGTCGAGAGAGGATCAACTATATCCGAGAGGGGAAGTGTTTTGAATGCAGGGAAACTGGGCATATCTCCGCGAAGTACCCTAACAAGGGATCGAATGAACAGGATGAAGAAAGGCCAAAAAGTTCCAAAGCAGTTGAGGGACGTGGCAGAAAAGGCAGATAAAAAAAAAGGAGAGAACTGGTACCACATTGCGTGGGACCCGAAACGAATCAAATGAATGAAAGTACAAACTTTGCCGTTTTTAGGGCAAAGGGAAAGATCGGGAAGCTCTTTTGAAGGAGCCAAGACCAACTTCTTTTCACTTGAATTGGCGGCTCGATTTGGAATTATGCCCGACAGGCTGAGTGTCACGTGCACATCTAACCCTATGTGTACGTGGCCAAGCTACTTCATGACATGGGTTCGGTTCAGTTCAGTTCCGTTAGCCTAGCTTAGGAAGTGTTCTAGCACTTCTGTGAGTCTGTTTGTACACCGTGCATGTCCAGGCACTTGAGAGTAGATGCATATCCTCTGGTTGCACACAACATGATCATCAGATTTCAGTCGGAACCCATCAGGAGCATTTTTACAGTGCATAGACCTATTTTCCCTATTTTAGCCAATTTTCTCTTATTATTTTTAAGTGACTTGTGTTGGGAACTGGGTAGGGCAATTTAGCCATGCAAGTATATAAGAAACCTAGCGCTAGCACTTTCGGCAGAAGAGGCAGCAGGGACCTGACATCCAACAGTGCACCTTCTCAGCAAGACCCCCCTGGCGGATGACTTAGCGTTTTCAGCCAAGAACAGCGAGCGTTTTCTTCAGCTTTGCAGACCTCCTAGCATTTTGCATTTGTAGCAGCCTGGCGACAGCAGACAGATAAAGATCACTAGCGTTTTTGCAGCAATACCCCAAATCAGCCCTAGCGTTTTTGGATCAGCACAGTCCCCTAGTGTTTTGCAGATTCTCCGCGACAGGACCACAGGTAGCATCAACGTTTCCAGTTTTCAGCATTCAGACACTGTACCGCAAGCCCCAAACCTCGCTGATCTCACCTTCCCGCAGCAGATCCTCACCGCACGGTTAGATCAGCCCAAGTTTGCAGTTTCAGCCTGGAAAACGCAGATTTCAGCATCTGCGTTTTTAGCGCGTCATCGTCGCATCGTCGCCATCGACATCATCACCGACATAGAGTCAGAATTCAGCAGATAAAAATTTGCAGATTTCAGCCATTAGCGTTTTCAGATTTCAGCTCGTCTCGTCGTCGTTCTCATCGTCATCGCCATCGTCCGCAAGTCCAAGCATTGTAGAGATTTGTGCAATCAATAGTAGACCGCTCTTGCCATAGAGAGTGGGGCCTTTGGAGGAGGGTTTGACAACATTCTGGTGTTCTATTCTTCTCTCTCTATCTCTCAGTCTCAACACCTTCATTCACAGTGTTCACCACTTTGTTTGTGTCCATTGCACTCTCTCACTCCGTTCTTCTCTCTCTATCTCTCAGTCTCAACACCTTCATTCACAGTGTTCACCACTTTGTTTGTGTCCATTGCACTCTCTCACTAAAGGAACGGAAGGCTCTCCCTTCCGTAAGTAAAAGGAACCCTTGAGCACAGTTCGGAGCACTCATCTTGAGCAAAGTTCAACATTCACTTCCGCTGCACCTTACATTGGTATCAGAGCTTTGGCAGTGTTTTGTATCACTCAAGGAAGAACCACATAATTTTTTTTGCTTGTTGCAGTCGCACGTAACCCAAGTCCTCTTGGGCGTGTCGATTCCTAATCGTGTTTTGAAGAGTGACAGGAAACCCAAGAAAGAAGGGCTTGTCCAGCCTCCCCTTGTTTCTCTTTTCACTCATTGAGAGCAGACCGTGCACTTAGCGGCCTGCCAATCAACGTGAGGTGGGAAAAAGCAACCTTGGTGTGAGCTCAAGGACTAAGGGGTGCGCCCGCAGGAAAGAGAAGAGCTCGGGTAAGAGAAGATCCTTCTCTAACACAGATTGCAAGCGACAGAAGAACCTCAAGAACCTCAAGACTCCAAAACCTCAAGAACCTCAAGACTTAAGAACCTCAAGACCCTCAAGAACCTCAAGACTCAAGACCCTCAAGAACCAAGACCCACAAGAACCCAAGTTCCTCGGGAACTTAAGAACCCAAGACTTCAGTGGATGATCATCACCTGAAGCGGAATGGATACTTCACATGGAGGTGGTGAGCATGCGAGTTGCAAAGAAGAGTTTTCCCCACCAGGAGGTTTTTCCGACCCTCCCTCTTCCCCATCTACACCAAGGATTGCACTAACTCCTATGGAGGCTTTCGACAAGATGATGATGGACAGTGAGTTAGAACGTGAAGCAAGAAGAGCAGAAAGAAAAGCGGAAATGGATCGCGAGCACAAAGAAAGAATGGCAGTCATAGAGTGTGAGCACAAGAAAAGGAAAGCCGCATTGTTCCGACTCTTTTCTAATGTGCAGGCGCAACTTAAAGAGATTCAGGAGAAGGAGACTCTCTCAGTCTTGTCTTCTCCAAGGCACGACTCACATGATTTGCATGATAATGATAAGCGAGATGATAAGCATAATGATTTGCATGATAATGATAAGCATGATGATTTGCATGGTCAAGATGTGATTATTCACAAGCATGATGATTTGCATGATCAAGATGTGATTATTCACGAGCATATGATTTCTAGGATAAAGATGTGATTGTTTCCAAAGATGATTGTTTAGTTGATGCTTTTTCTAGTGAAGCTAACCTCATTGCAGATTCGATCAATCATGAAGAACCGGTCTTGGCTCTCGAGTCGAGGTCCAAAGAACCCCCACAGGTAGATTCGATCAGTCACGAAGAACCGATCTTGGCTCTCGAGTCGAGGTCCAAAGAACCCCCATAGGAAGTATTCTATGTTCGAATGATTAGTCAACATGCATTGTTCGAGTGTTTCATTCGTGATGCTTTCTTGTATTTTAGTCACCGTCCTTATGTGATCCCTTTTCATAGGCATGCCATATTGCACGATGAACACGATTCACTCATGAATGAGCACGGATGTATACGGATTACTCATGTGAAAAGATGAAATGTTTGCACCCAAGGAATTCACATTCCATGTCTCTTCCTTGGCATGACACAATATCCGAAAGAGCACAAGAAGGATTGATGCTTGATGCTCAATGCGATGCTTGATGCTCAATCCTTCTTGTGCTCTTTCGGAAGTATTCGAGCATCAAGTATCTGAAAGAGCACAAGAAGGATTGACGCAATCTTTTCGGAAGAATAGTATTCTTCCAGTCACTTCACATGGAATAGGTATGTTCATGTTTTTGTCCTGGAAGTGGTTTCAGGAATTTTCATCCTCGGAGATTCTTGAAGAAGGTAGACGCACGACTCTCGACGAAGTTGAAGCATTGAAGGAGCCACAGATTACTTTGTCGCTTTCGGCGCGGCCCAAAGAAGCAAGCATTGCAGACCTTTATGAAGTTCAAGTATTGCATGACCCACGCGTCGAGTGGGCCGGCGAAGAGTCCTTTCCAGGATTCCAGACACTGTTGGCGATCTCCCTCGACGCCATACAGTTCGGTACCAGTACCTCACTTTGAAAAGGAGGGGATGTCACGTGCATATCTAACCCTATGTGTCCGTGGACAAGCTACTTCATGACATGGGTTGGGTTGGGTTCAGTTCAGTTAGCCTAGCTTAGGAAGTGTTTTGGCACTTTTGTGAGTTTGTTCGCAGACCGTGCATGTCCAGGCACTTAGAGTAGATGCATATCCTCTGGTTGCACACATCATGATCATCAGATTTCAGTCAGAACCCATCAGGAGCATTTTTACAGTGCATAGACTTGTTTTCCCTATTTTAGCCAATTTTCACTTATTATTTTTAAGTGACTTTTGTTGGGAACTGGGTAGGGCAATTTAGCCATGCAGGTATATAAGAAACCTAGCACTTTCTGGCAGAAGAGGCAGCAGGGACCTGACATCCAACAGTACACCTTCTCAGCAAGACCCCCCCGGCGGATGACTTAGCGTTTTCAGCCAAGAACAGCCAGCGTTTTCATCAGCTTTGCAGATCTCTTAGCGTTTGCATTTGTAGTAGCTTGGCGACAGTAGACAGATCAAGATCACTAGCGTTTTTGCAGCAGTACTCCAAATCAGCCCTAGCGTTTTTGGATCAGCACAGCCCCCTAGCGTTTTGCAAATTCTCCGCGATAGGACCACAAGTAGCATCAATGTTTTCAGTTTTCAGCATTCAGACACCGTACCGCAAGCCCCAAATCTCACCTTCCCGTAACAGAGCCTCGCCGCACGGTTAGATCACCCCAAGTTTGCAGTTTCAGCCCGGAAAACACAGATTTCAGCATCTGCGTTTTTAGCGCTTCTTCGTTGCATCGTCGCCATCGACATCGCCACCGACATAGAGTCAGAATTCAACAGATGAAGATTTGCAGATTTCAGCCATTAGCGTTTTCAGATTTCCCGTCTCGTTGTCGTTCTCATCGTCGTCGACATCGTCGGCAAGTCTAAGCATTGTAGAGATTTGTGTAATCAATAGTAGATTGCTCTCGCCATAGAGAGTGGGGCCTTTGGAGGAGGGTTTGACAACATTCTGGTGTCGTATTCTTCTCTCTCTATCTCTCAGTCTCAACACCTTCATTCACAATGTTCACCACTTTGTTTGTGTCCATTGCACTCTCTCACTATAGGAACGGAAGGCTCTCCCTTCCGTAAGTAAAAGGAACCCTTGAGCACAGTTCGTAGCACTCATCTTGAGCAAAGTTCAACATTGACTTCCGCGGCACCTTACACGGAGGCCACAGGCGGAGGTAGTTCTAGCAGCACCCGGACGAGATTTTGCCATTACACCGATCGTTGGCAAACTTCGTTTGCAATGACAAGGGTGTTTAGGGCACGAGTATTTCTAAGTAATTTCCTTGGGAGGTTGTGACGTCCTACTCGAAATCCCTTGATACCACAAGAACAACGCTGTGGTTGACTACTGGGCCGAGAAAGCGGTTTTGACAAATGAAGGGCTCAAAGATTATACTTGATGAACTTCAGTTTCTTTACTCACTTTTTTTTGCACAGAACTGAACAATGAATATAGGTCAGATCGTCTTGAGGATCATACCATTGATCTGATACTTGGAATCACACCACCGAACTGGCCACCTTACCGTGTGAGCCGAGCCCAGAAATACACTTGTTTGGGACACATTGTCTCAGCAGCAAGAGTGCAGATGGACCCAGCCAAGATAGAGATTATCCGTGATTGGCCCGATTTGTAGAATGTCCTTGTAGTTGAAAGCTTCTTGGGCTTATGTTCTTACTATCGGCGGTTCATCAGAAAGTTTGCAGAGTTTGTTTACCCCTTTGCACTTGTTGACATAGAAAGGAGTCCTTTTCTTGTGGGGACTCACAAAAATGACTGCCTTTCAAGAATTGAAACAGAATTTGACTACAGGACCAGTTTTTGACTTTGTCGGATTTGCAAAAGTCGTTTGAAGTATATTGTGATACTTGTGGTCGTAGTCTGGATGCGGTCTTAATGCAAGAAGGCCAATGTCATTGCCTATGAGAGCCAATTGTTTTTAAGGCGGGAATTGACAATACAGATATGTGAGAAAGAGCTTTTGGCGGCTATCCATGCTCTTACTCAATGGCTACTCGGAGCCCATTTTACGGTTTTCACAGATGGTTGGAGTTTATGCTACTTCTTGCCACAGAAGCAGCTATCGGAAAAGCAGATGCGGTGGGCAAACATCTTGTCACAATTTTACTTCCAGATTGTCCATGTACAGGGACATAAGAAATTGATGGCAGATACTTTGTCCCGGAAGTTGTTGGTTCTGGCTATTTTCCGCGATACATCATGGAAGCTTTGAGGATATGGTTGGTCAGTACGCCATAGATACAGATTTTTGCAGATGTATTCAATTGAATACAGATGGGGAGGTAGTAGCGGAATATTCCATTCGGGATGGCTACTTGATGAAGAAAACCATATTGTACGTTACACAGCCGTTGAGGGAAAAGGTTATGACAGAATGCCACTGTCCACCTTTTTTACGGGTCACCGCGGCATTGCTACCACCTTGAAAGGGATAGAGAGAGACTTCTTTTGGCCGAGATTAAAAAAGGATGTTGACGAGTTTGTGCGCAGTTGCTTGGTATGCCAGAAGGTCAAGTTTGACAGGCATAAAGCATAGGGATTGTTATAGCCTTTGCCCATACCCACCCGCCGTCCTTGGGAAAGTATTGCAATGGATTTCATTTTTGATCTCGCGAGAACATAGAGTGGTCACGATGGTATCTGGACTGTTATTGACAGATTTAGCAAGCAAGCTCATTTCATTCCAGTAAAGAAAACAGTCAAGCCGGATGACTTAGCGAGACTGTTTGTGGCACAGATCTTTAGATTACATGGCATGCCCAAGACGATTGTCTTCGATAGGGACCCTAGATTCACGAGTTTGTTTTGGAAGGCAATTTGGGAGAACATTTGCATGCGGTTGCAATTCTCGTCATCTTTCCACCGGCAGACTGACGGGCAATTTGAGATTGCTAATTCAGTGGTACTGGACTTGTTGAAGTCTTCTTCGTTGGATCAGAAGACTACTTGGGAAAGGTTTTTACCTTTGGTGGAATATGCCTACAGAAACACGATTAACTCTTTGATGGGAAAGGTGCCATTTGAGATTATTGAATTTGCTACGAAGGTTCCACCCTTCCTTAGCGTGCACGAAAGATAAGATTTTTCTTTGAAGTCAACGAGTTCATGAGGGACTTGGTCCGGAAGGCTTTTGAGAAATCTCAGAAAAAGGCAGCAGATCGACTTTGTTGTGATTTGAAATTGAAGGAGAACTATTGGGTGCTCTTACATTTTGAGAAGGCACGCCTGAGAAAGAAAAAGGGAAAGGAGAGACTTTTTCCAAAGCTTAGTATGTGATACTACGGACCTTTCCAGATAAATGATTTCTCCTTCTGACTGAAGTTGCTAGAAACTTGGAGGATTCACAATGCTTTTCATGTGAGTCTCTTGAAGCCTTTTAAAGGCGATGTGCCCGAAGATGGGGAGCCTGATGAGCAACCCAAAGTGGAAGAAAACGAGGAGATTCTTGTTCCAGAACAGATATTGGCACATAAGGACAGAAAGATTGAGGGTAAAGTGAGAAGGCGGTTCTTGGTTAAATTCAAGAACTATCCTGCATTGGATGCGAAGTGGATGGAGGAGGAGGACCTAGCAGATACTCCTCAGATTGTGAAACTTTACCTTGAAGCTTTTGGTTTAGCATTGTCTATTCCAAATGGGACCCCGAATTCAGCTTGGCCGGATATCTGGTGCAGTGGGTTTGCACAAGAGGGGAGTTACTCCGCTCCTTTGTCAACAGATGCCTCGATTTTTGATACCAGAGTCACTGATGTCTCTTTGAGCTTCAGGGATACTGAGAGCTGACATTATTCTGCTGTATGACTTTATGAAATGGAATTCCAGAAAATACGATATTGATTTGTTCTTGACTTGTTTAAGTGTAGGAACTGATAGACGAAATGAGTGCAGCATTTTGGTCTGAATGATCTCGATAGACATGGTTGCAATAGAGATTAGTCAATCGGGTATCTCTGAGGTCTTGAGTGGATCTAGATGTGATTGCTAATTGCATTGCCGATAAATCATGGTCTGAGATCCGAATGAATGTTGAATGTGATTTGTCATGTGATGTCCTGTGATGTCTAGTGATGTCCTGTGATGTCGTGTGATGTGACTGTCGATTAGTACGTGCTAGATGTGTGTTCCTAGTGCGTCAGTACTAACAATCAGTGTCTGCTAAGACAGTTTATGACTTCTGTCTGTTTTGCAGGCGTAATCGAGGGCGATTACAATGCTTTCAAGAGGGGGCTATGTCACAACTCAGTGACGTGGCTGCCTAGTACACACACACACCCTCTGGCAAGGACTCCTTGGTTGGCAGACATTCTCGAAAAATCCGCTGGATGATGACGTGGCTGCATCGTACGGATAGGTCCACAAAACGCGGAGCTGACACGTGGCAGCAAGTGTACGGAAATGTGTAATTTACGGTAGTTTTTGGCTGCTGTTGGGGCTACGCAAATGTGGCATGCTTTACTTACTCAAAAGAGAGAGCTTGTGAGAGACAGAGAGCTTTGCTTTATTTGGCAAGGCTTTTGATTTTGAAGCTTTTGGGCTCTGCTTTTAGCATCCCTTGTAAAAACCTATTTATTAGTGGTTTGGGTCTCACTTCTCAGAGCATCTGGACGCAGAGTCTGAGAGTGAGTCCCGACCACTCGTTTGTATTTTGAGTTGCAGATTAATACAAAAAGAAATACCGAAAGGGGCGCCAGTCTCTGGGGCGAATATCTCTAGGCACGGAACTCCGTCGGGCCAGTGTCGAATCAATTGTGAATCGTAAACTGTTTTGAAGTGTATTCTCGTGGTGTCGCGGTAGAATCTCGACTCGGAACAATCATTTGTGACAAACCCCCTCTTGAAAGAATTGTAATCGCCCTCGATTACGCCTGCAAAACAGACAGAGACCATACTCTATCTTAGTAGACATTGACTGTTAGTACCGACGCACTAGACAGAACACATCTAGCAATTGTACAAATCGACAGTCACATCATCGGATATCACAGGACATCACTTGACATCACATGACAAATCACATTCAAATTCATTCCAAATCTTAGATCATGATTAATCAACAACGTATTTAGTAATCGCATCTAGATCCAGTTGGGACCTCACAGATGCCCGATTAATCCTTATTGCAATCATGTCTATAGAGATTTATGAGACCAAAATGTTGCAGTTATCTCGTCTTTCAGTTCCTGCACTCAAACAAGTAAAGTACAAATCAATCAGTTTCATTTTCGAGAATTCCAGTTCATAAAGTCATACAACAGAATACTGTCAGCACATCAGTATCCCTAAAACCCAAAGGGACATCAATGACTCTATCCAAAATCCGGGTAATCCGTTGACAAAGGAACGGAGTGACTCCCCTCTTGTACAAGCCCGTTGCACTAGATTTACCCATGCTGAAATCGGGGTTCTGTCGGAGTAGACTATGCTAAACCGAATGCTTCAAGGTAAAGTTCCAAAATCTGAGGAGTATCTGCTAGGTCCTCCTCCTCCATCCACTTCGCATCCAATGCAGGATAGTTCTTGAATTCAACCAAGAACCACCTAATGACTTTACCTTTAATCTTTCTATCCTTGTGTGCCAATATCTGTTCTAGAACAAGAATCTCCTCGTTTTCTCCTTGCTTTCCTCCACGTCGGGTTGCTCATCTGGCTCCCCATCATCGGGCACATCGCCTTTAAAAGGCTTCAAGAGACTCACATGAAAAGCATTGTGAATCTTCCAAGTATCGAGCAACTTCAGTCTAAAGGAGACATCATTTATCTTTTCTTTTATCTGGAAAGGGCCATAGTATCTCATGCTAAGCTTTGGAAAAAGCGGCTCCTTTTCCTTTTTCTTTCTTAGGCGTGCCTTCTCAAAACGTAAGAGCACCCAATTGTCTTCCTTTAATTTCAAATCGGGACGGTGTCGATGTGCTGCCTTCTTGCGTCTTTCTTGACATTTTGCTAAAGCCTCCCAGACCTTGGCAAAAGCAGTGTCCAAGTCCCTCGTGCACTGGTCGGCTTCAAAAATCTTATCTTTCGTGCTAAGGAAGGGTGGAACCTTAATAACACCTTCAGTGATCTCAAATGGTGCCTTCCCTGTTGAAGAGTGGATCGTTTTATTGTAGGCAAATTCCACCAAGGGTAAATTTTTTTCCCATTGAGTCTTCTGATTAGAAATGTAAGACTTTAGTAAATCCAGTACGACTGAATTTGCAATCTCAGATTGCCCATCTGTCTACGGGTGGAAAGATGACGAGAACCGTGTGCCAGTGTTCTCCCAAATAGCCTTTCAAAACAAACTCGTGAATCGGGGATCTCTGTCAGAGACTATTGTCTCAGGCATGCCATTTATTCTAAAAATCTGTGAAATGAACAGTCTCGCTAAATGATCCGGCTTGACTATTTTTTTCATTGGAATGAAGTGAGCTTGCTTGCTAAATCTGTCGATGATAGTCCAAATCCCATCATGCCCACTCTGTGTCTTCGGGAGATCAAAAATGAAATCCATAGCAAGATTTTCCCAGGGGCGGTGAGAATGGGTAACGGCTGTAACAATTCTTGTGCTTTATGCTTGTCAAACTTGACCTTTTGGCATACCAAGCATCTGCGTACAAAATCGTCCACATCCTTCTTGAGTCTCGGCCAAAAGAAGTAACGCTCCACACCTTTCAAGGTGGTATCAATGCCGCAGTGTAAAAGGTGGACAATGGCATTCATTTAGAACCTTTTCCCTCAACGGTTGTGTAACGCACATCATCGTTTTCTTCATCAAGTAGCCATCCCGTATAGAATATCCCGCTACTACCTCCCCATTCTGTATTCGAGTGAATACATCTGAAAAATCTAAATCTGTAATGTACTGATCAACCATGTCCTCGAAGCTTCTATGATGAATCACGGAAATGGGCAAGAATAATGGCTTTCGAGACAAAGCATCTGCCACCAAGTTCTTCTGTTCCTATACATGGACAATCTGGAAGTGAAACTGTGACAAGATGTTAGTCCACCGCATTTGCTTTTTCGAAAGCTGCTTTTGTAACAAGAAGTAGCGTAAACTTTGACAATCAGTGAAGACCGTGAAATCGGCTCCAAGTAGGTAAAGTCGCCACCGAGTAAGAGCATGGATCACTGCCAAAAGCTCTTTCTCATAAATCTATGCTGTCAATTTTGTCCTTGAAAACAATCGGCTTTCATAGGCAATCACATGGCCTTCTTGCATTAAGACCGCACCCTGATTATGACCACAAGCATCACAATATACTTTGAACGACTTTTGCAAATCTGGCAAAGTCAATACTGGTTCCATAGTCAATTTCTCTTTCAAAGTATGAAAGGCAGTCACCTCTGTGGGTCCCCAGGAACTCTTTCTGTGGTAGAATGTGCAAAGGGGAAGCGACCTCTGCAAACTTTTGAATGAACCGTTGGTAGTATGAACATAAGCCCAAGAAGCTTCTAACTTCCTGAACATTCTTCAAATCGGGCCAATCACGTATAGTCTCAATCTTGGCCGGGTCCATCTGTACTGCTGCTGCTGAGACGATGTGTAACAGACTTGGACACTCCAAGTCAAGAATCAACCGCGACAACACCAAATAACCACTTCAAAACAAGTCACAGATCACAATAGATGTACACTGGCCCGGCGGAGTTTCGTGCCTAGAGATATTGGCCCCAAAGACTGGCGCCCCTTTCGGTATTTCTTTTTATATTAATCAAATCAAAGTACTAGAGAGCGGTTAGGGTTTCACTCTCAGACTCTGCGTCCAGATGCTCTGAGAAGTGAGGCCCTCACCACTAATTTAAAGGTTACAAGGGATGTCCAAAAGCAGAGCCCCAAAAGCTTTTAAAATAAAAAGCATAAGCAAAATTCGCGTCGCTCATCTTTCCAAATTAAAAAAAAAAAAGAAAAAGAAAAAAAAGCCTCCGTGATTTTCGAAAATTAGGGTTTTTGGAAAAAATTAGGGTTTGCAGAAATTTTAGGGTTTCTGGCAGAAATTAGGGTTTTTGTTGTCCGCCACGTCATCACTTTGTGACATACCCCCCTCTTGAAAGCATTGTAATCGACCGCGATTACGCCTGCAAAACCGACAAAAGCCATAAACCGTCTTATCAGACACTCACTGTTAGTACGTACGTACTAGGAACACACATCTAGCACATGTACAAAATCGACAGTCACATCACACGACATCAGAGGAGATCACCAGACATCACAGGACATCACATGACATTCAACATTCATTCGGATCTTAGACCATGATTTATCGGCAATGTAGCTAGCAATCACATCTAGGTCCAATCGGGACCTCATCGATGTCCGGTTGACTAACCCCTATTGCAACCATGTCTATTCGAGATCAATCAGACAAAAATGCTGCAATCATTTCGTCTATGAGTTCCTGCACTCACAAGAAGTCAAGAACAAATCAGTATCATTATCAGGAATTCCATTTCATAAAGTCATCCAACAGAATACTGTCAGCTCTCAGTATCCGTGAAGCTCAAAGAGACATCAGTGACTTTAGTATCAAAATCGAGGCATCTGTTGACAAAGGAGCGGAGTAACTCCCCTCTTGTGCATCCCATTGCACCAGATCTTCGGCCAAGCTGAGTTTCTGGGTTCCGTTTGGAGTAGACTATGCTAAACCAAAACATCGAGGTAAAGTTTCACAATCCGAGGAGTATCTGCTAGGTCCTCCTCCTCCATCCACTTCGCATCAAATGCAAGAAAGTTCTTGAACTAAACCAAGAACCGCCTTCGGACTTGACCTTTGTTTGTATCATTATGTGCCAAAATCTGTTCAGGAACAAGGATCTCCTCGTTTTCTTCCACTTCGGGTTGCTCATCAGGCTCCCCATCATCAGGCACATCACCCTTAACAGGGTTCAAGAGACTCACATGCAATGCATTGTGAATCCTCCAAGTATCTGGCAGTTTCAATCGGAAGGAGACATCATTTATCTTGTCAGTTATCTGGAAAGGTCCGTAGTATCGCATACTAAGCTTTGGAAAAAGCCTCTCCTTTCCCTTTTTCTTTCGTAGGCGTGCCTTCTCAAAACGTAAGAGCACCCAATCATCCTCCTTCAGTTTCAAGTCGCGACGATGGCGATCCACTCCCTTTTTCTGTCGTTCTTGAGACTCCTGCAAAGTCTCGCGAACCTTGGCAAAAGCCGTATCCAAATCTCGCGAATATTCATCCGCTTCAAATATCTAATCTTTCGTGCTCAGGAAGGATGGAACCTTCGCAGCACTTTCAACAATCTCACATGGCGTCTTCCCCGTCGAAGAGTGTATTGTGTTGTTGTAGGCAAATTCCACCAAAGGTAAGTTCTTTTCCCATTGAGTCTTCTGATCCGAGATACAAGACTTCAATAAATCTAAAATCACTAAATTAGCAATCTCAAATTGCCCGTCAGTCTGCAAGTGGAACGATGACGAGAACTGCAACCGCATGCCAATGTTCTCCGAAATTGCCTTCCAAAACAAACTCATAAATCTGGGGTCTCTATCGGAGACAATCGTCTCAGACGTGCCATGTAATCGGAAAATCATCGTGATCATTCTGTGTTCTCGGGAGATCAAAAAAATGAAATCCATTTCAATATTTTCTCAGGGGCGGGTGGGTATGGGTAAAGGCTGTAACAATCCCTGTGCCTTATGCCTGTCAAACTTGACCTTCTGGCATACCAAGCAACTGCGCACAAACTCTTACACATCCTTCTTGAGTCTCCTCCAAAAGAAATATTTCTCTACCCGTTTCATGGTGGTAGCAATGCCGCGGTGACCCGTAAAAGGTGGACAGTGGCATTCAGTCATAACCTTTTTCCTCAACGGCTGTGTAACGCACAACATAGTCTTTTTCATCAAGTAGCCTTCCCGAAGGGAGTATCCATCTACTGTCTCCCCATCGCGTATCGGTGTGAAAATATCTGCAAAATTTGTATCTGTGGCATACTAATCGACCATATCCTCGAAGCTCCTATGATGTATCGCGGAAACAGCCAAAACCAACGATTTCCGAGACAAAGCATCTGCCACCACATTCTTCTGTCCCTGCACATGGACAATCTGGAAGTGAATTGTGACAAGATGTTCGCCCACCGCATCTGCTTTTCCGAAAGTTGCTTCTGTGACAAGAAGTAGCGCAAACTCTGATGGTCTGTAAAGACAGTAAAATCCGCGTCGAGTAGGTAATGCCGCCACTGAGTAAGAGCATGGATAACCGCCAAAAGCTCTTTCTCATAGATCTGTGCTGTCATCTCCGGCCTAGAGAACAAACGGCTCTCGTAAGCTATGACATGGCCTTCTTGCATCAAGACCGCACCCAGACTACGACCACAAGCATCACAATATACTTCAAATGACTTCTGCAAGTCCGGCAAAGTCAAAATAGGTCTCGTAGTCAATTTCTCTTTCAATGTCCGAAAGGCAGTCACCTCTGTGGGTCCCCACAAAAAAGGTACTCCTTTCTGTGTCAAGGTATGCAAAGGGGAAGCAACCTCTGCAAACTTTCGTATGAACAGCCTGTAGTAAGAACACAGTCCCAAGAAGCTTCTAACTTCATGGACATTCCTCAAATCGGGCCAATCACGGATAGTCTCTATCGTGGCCGGGTCCATTTGCACTCCTGCTGCTGACACAATGTGTCCCAAAAAGTGTATCTCTGGTAGGAAAAAATCACTTTTCTTTGCATTAATCACTAGCGTGTGATCTCGTAATGCCTGAAAGACTTGAAGCAGATGATCTCTGTGTTCTGCCTCATTCTTGGAGAAAACAATGATGTCGTCAAAGAAAGTGCCAACAAATAGCTTGTACTCTCGAAAAATCCTGTCCATCATCCGGTTAAATGTCGCAGGAGCATTGGTTAAGCCAAAAGGCATCACCAAAAACTCAAATAACCCAAAAGTCGTCCGAAAAGCTGTCTTGTAGACATCTCCTGGCGCTATCCTGATATGAAGATATCCACTCTTCAAGTCAATCCTGCTAAAGCAAGAGGATCCCTGTAACCTGTCAAGTATATCATCGATCCTAGGAATCGGAAATCTGTTCTTGATGGTGATTTTGTTGAGAGCGTTATAATCGATGCACATTCTCCAAGATCCGTCTTTCTTCAAAACCAACAACACTGGAGAGCAATACGGTGAAGTACTAGGCTGGACAAGACCCTTTTCCAAGAGGTCTTTCATTGGGTTCATAATCTTTTCATTTTGTACTCGGCTCACACGATAAGGTGGCCGATTCGGTGGCGTGCTTCCAGGTATCAGATCAATGGTTTGATCTTCAGGCCCTCTAAAAAGCAATTGGCATGAGTGTGGAGAAAAATCTTGGCGTTCTTTTGTTCAGGTCAAAACATATTCCACCTTTATCCATCGTTCAGTTCTCTCCCAAAAGAAGAGTAAGAAACTGAAGTTCATCAAGTACAATCTCTAAGCCCTTCATTTATCCAAGTCGCTTTCTCGGCCCGCTAGTCAACCACGGCGTAGTTCTTGTGGTACCAAGGGATCCTGAGTAGAACGTCACTCGCGTGCCCTGAACACCCTTGTCATTGCAAACAAAGTTTGCCAATGCTTGGTGTAATGGCAACATCCCATTCGGGTGCCAGTCGAACTACCTCTGCCCTTGGCGTCAGTCTGTCGGGCGTAATTCCAAATCGAGCCGCCAATTCCAAGTGAAAAAGAAGTTGGCCTTGGCTCCTTCAAAAGAGCTTCGTGATCCTTCACTTTGCCCCAAAAGCGGCAAAGTTTGTACTTTCATTCATTAGATTCGGTGCAGGTCCCACGCCATGTGGTACCAGTTCTGCTTTTCTATCTGCTTTTTTGCCACATTCCTCAGTTGCTCTCGAACTCTCAGACCTGTCGTCGTCTTTATCATTCTGTTCTTTCTGTGCCTTATTAGGGCACTTCGCGGAGATATGTCCCTGTTCCCCGCATCCAAAGCACTTCCCCTCTCTGATGAAGCGAGCTCTCTCCTCAGGAGTGAGCTTGGGTCGTGCATCCTTTTTCTCTGGGTTGCTCTTTTTTCTTTCTACTTTCATTCCCAGAAGTCTGTTCGGCTCGTTGTGTCATGGCCTCATCTGTGGGGTAGGTCAGACTGCCAGAGTGAATGGCAAAGCCCCGCTTCGCATGACTCATCAACTCCTGAATAGAAGCTGACTTCTGTTCCAAGCAGTGATCTCGGATCTCTGTAGGTAGACCCAAGGTAAACCGCTCAATCTGTTCTCTGAACGAGATCTTCTTGAATGAAGAGGCGGGTAGAAAAGAGCTCCAGAATCTTTCACAATAAGCATTAATTGTATCTTTCTTGGTCATCCGAAGATGGTTCCAAGCAGCTCGTATATCTCGCTCAAACTCTTGAGTCAACCAAGAAGAAATAAAAAGCTTCTTAAATTTCAGCCATTTAAGTGGCGCACTCTTGTTAAAAGAAGCGTGGACCACCAAGTACGAGCATTCCCCTTAAGGTAAGACGTAGCTCTCCGAATCTTGGAGTGCTCTGAATAGCGTCCTCTCGCGAAAGCGATGTCAAACTACTGTATAAAAGACAAAGCCTTCGAAGCATCTGAGTATCCTGGAAAAGTATCAAACTTGATCGAGTGGCCACCTTCCTTAAACTCTCGGACTTTCTTGCTTTTATCTTCGAGAAAGTCATACTCGTTGGCTTTGTAAACATTCTTCTTGTTCGCATAAAACTTTCCGTCATCGGAATCTGAGCTGTCTGTAGACGAGTCCTCAGTAGAACTGTCAGTCTCTGGGCAAGATGTAGCCTTCTTTGCCTTTTTCTTGCCCTTTCCGAAGCTTTGTTTCTTGCTTCACTTTTTATCTTTTCTGTCTTCTTCGCTCGAATCCGAGGACCTAGAAGAACTATGAGAAGAAGAAGAAGAAGAACTGGGTACTCCTTCAAATCGAACACGCTTCTTCTGTTTCTTTGCCTTGTCAAATGTCAACCGACGACCCAAATATCCCGGGAAGTCAGTGCCTTTCTTCTGCTTTTTGCCTTTCTTTTGCACGTCGAAAAGCTGAGCAATCCGTGCATCAACCACGTTCTCTAGTTCCTTCTCCGTATATTTCTTGGAGGCAGAAGGTTTCTTGAGAGCGGGTTTCGAGAGTGGTGTTGTGGTTCTCTGCCACTCCGTCTGTACCTCTTCCAAAGAGGTCTGGTTCATATATTTTGCCAACTTCGGGTCCTTGGCAAAATTGAGCATCATCTTTGTTGCATCGCCAATCAATTGACGACGCTCCATCTCTCTTTGCTCCGCGTGAGTAGGCCGAGGCGGGCCATACTCTCTGTCTGAATCTTCGTTGTGATCCTAGCCCGCATCTCTAGATGCAGAGGGAGTCGACTGATCATTGCCTGAAGCCATAGGTGTCGCGGAAAAAAATTTCGGGGATCGGATTTCCCGTAGAAGAGAAATCGGCCGTGCTCTAATACCACTGTAACAGACTTGGACACTCCAAGTCAAGAATCAACCGCGACAGCACCAAATAACTACTTCAAAACAAGTCACAGATCACAATAGATGTACACTGGCCCGGCGGAGTTCCGTGCCTAGAGATATTGGCCCCAAAGATTGGCGCCCCTTTCGGTATTTCTTTTTATATTAATCAAATCAAAGTACAAGAGAGCGGTTAGGGTTTCACTCTCAGACTTTGCGTCCAGATGCTCTGAGAAGTGAGGCCCTCACCACTAATTTAAAGGTTACAAGGGATGCCCAAAAGCAGAGCCCCAAAAGCTTTTAAAATAAAAAGCATAAGTTCTCTCTCTCTCTTAGTAGAGAGTCTTATCTCTTTTTTTTAATAAAAAAAAAGCAAAATTCGCGTCGCTCATCTTTTCTCTTTTTTTTTTTTATAAAATTTTTATAAAGCCTCCGCGATTTCCGAAAATTAGGGTTTTTGGCAAAAATTAGGGTTTGCAGGAATTTTAGGGTTTCTGGCAGAAATTAAGGTTTCTACTGTCTGCCACGTCATCACTTTGTGACACGATGTGTCCCAAAAAGTGTATCTCCGGCAAGAAAAATTCACTCTTCTTGGCATTGATAACTAACTTGTGATCTCGTGTCACGTACACATCTAACCCTATGTGCAT
Source organism: Adiantum capillus-veneris (assembly GCF_014529385.1). Classification (NCBI taxonomy): domain Eukaryota; kingdom Viridiplantae; phylum Streptophyta; class Polypodiopsida; order Polypodiales; family Pteridaceae; genus Adiantum; species Adiantum capillus-veneris. Next base: position 143,868,916 of record NC_140941.1, on the reverse strand, counting down.
GTGGACAAGCTACTTCAGATCTAGGGTTTAGGTCAGCTTAGGAAGTGTTCTGGCACCTTTGTGAGCCTGTGCGCAGGCCGTGTATGTCCAGGCACTTATGAGTAGTTGCATATGCTCTGGTTGCACACGGCATGATCATCAGCATGACATTCAGTAACCATCATGAGCATTTTACAGTGCACAGAACCCATTTCTCCTATTTATCCATTTTTCACTTATTATTAAAAATTGACTGTTGGGAAATTGGGTAGGGCAAATTGGCTAAGTAAATATAAAAGAAAAGTGACAGTCACTCAGTAGAAGCAGAAGAAACCAAGAGAGCACAGGCGGACTCTGCAGCAGGCCCTCTAGTGTTTCTCCTCAGCAAGAACCTCAGCAAGCATTAGCGTTTTCATCAAGCATCATCAGCCTATGCTAGGGATTTCAGCCTACTCCAACGTCTGCAAATCAGCCAACCAGCGTTTTACAACAGCAGCATCAGCGTTTTACATCAGCCAGCCTCTTAACGTTTTTCAGCCAGACCCAGTAGCGTTTTTCAGCCCAGCTACATCAGCATTTTCAGCCCTGCTACAATAGCGTTTTCAGCCAGCAGTCGTTAGCGTCGTCGTCGCCATCGTCACCGACTTAGATCATCATTGCATCATAGCATCAAGAACTTGCATCAACACCTTGTACTAGATTTGTGCAATCAATAGCATAGACTTCTCTCGCCATCGAGAGAGGGGCCCTTGGAGGAGAGTTTGACAACGGTCCGGCGTCGTATTCTTCTCTCTCTCTCTCTCTCTCTCTCTCTCAGTCTCAGCACCTTCATTCACAGTGTTATTCACTTTGTTTGTGATCATTTGCATTCTCTCACTAAAGGAACGGAAGGCTCTCCCTTCCGTAAGTAAAAGGAACCCTTGAGCACAGTTCGGAGCACTCATCTCGAGCAAAGTTCAACATTCATTTCCGCTGCACCTTACATTGGTATCAGAGCTTTGACAGTGTTCTGTATCACTCAAGGAAAGAACCACAAGAAATTTTTTTGCTTGTTGCGGTCGCACGTAACCCAAGTCCACTAGGGCGTGTCGATTCCTTATCGTGTTTTTAAAGAGTGGCAGGTAACCCAAGAAAGAAGGGCTTGTTCGGCCTCCCCTTGTTCCTCTTTTCACTCATTGAGAGCGGACTGTGCACTTAGGGGTCGGCCAATCGACGTGAGGTGGGAAAAAGCAACTTTGGTGTGAGCGCAAGGCCGCCAAGGGGTGTGCCCGCAGGGAAGAGTCGAGCTCGGGTAAGAGAAAAGCCTTCTCTAACACAGATTGCAAGCTAAAGAACCCAAGAACCTCAAGACCTCAAGAACCCAAGAACCACAAGAACCCAAGTTCCTCGTGAACTTAAGTACCCAAGATCTCAGTGTATGGTCATCACCCGAAGCGGAATGGATACTTTGCATGAAGGTGATGAGCATGAAGGTGGTGAAGAAGAATTTTTCGCACCAGGAGGTTTTTCCGACCCTCCCGCTTTCCCATCTATGCCACGGTTTGCACCAAATCCTATGGAGGCTTTGGTTAAGTCGATGATGGACATGATGCTACAACAAGAGGCGCAACGCGCCACCTTTGATCGCGAGCGCGAGCAAGCGTGCTTGGCGGCCGAAGAAAGACGAGCAGCCTTGGAATTAGAATGTGAGGCGCAGAGAGACCAACGCATGCAAGAGTTGGTCCTACAGGTTCTCACCTTGAAGTCCGAGCCACTCAAGGACGTGGGCGAATCTTTAGGTAGCACAAGTCGAGAAGCGGATTCCAACAACCCCGTCACAGAGAAGTTGACATTCAGTAAGTATGACGATAAGATGGATGGTAATGTATTCATTCTTGGTTACATTAATTTAATGCTTATTTTGCGACAACTAAGAAGACAAGAAATAGCAAAGTTTTGACGGCAGCCATGTATCTTGCCGATGATGCCATTAATTGGTATCAAGCGTGGCAAGAGGAGCAATTGGTTGCGTACCTAGAGGAAGCCCAGGAAGGCGTGCCCCTCTCTTTGAATTGGGCCGACTTCGAAGACAAGCTCAAGGCGCGGTTCTTGCCACCTCAGTACCTAGCGCGGTTAAAGGAATATTGACGTAATCTCAAGCAAAATGGTACCCCAATCATGTCCTTTTCTAACCGTGTTTTGCAGCTTGGCACGCAATTACGCAAATTGGATGCGAAGCGCAAAGAGGTTTTTATTTTCGGGTTGGACGACTATATGAGGTTTGATGTCGAAGTCTTCGATCCCGTTGATCTCAACAAGGCGGTAGCCATTGCTATCGCACAAGAAATGAAGCACAACAAGGGAAAGCCTAAGGAGAACAAGTCTTCTCACAGTACCTCTCAGACTCAGAATCCACAAAACGGTAAGAATGTTAACTCTTCTAACCAATCTTCCTCTAGTCTTTCAGAAAAGAACTCTCACAATGAATCTACGGGTAAAGCTAACACACTTGCTAAACCTAAGCTCACTCCAGATGAAAAAGTCGCACAAGGAATTATAGGAGGTTACATTACGGCAGAAGAACAAGTCATTTATTCTAAGGAAGGTCATTGTTTTCAATGTCACATCTAAGGGTCATATAAAGAGAACATGTCCTAAGAATAAATCCAACGAACCTAAAGAACCCACATCCTCTGTTAATGCCATAAATGAGAACACTTGTGTTTCCCAAGTTTCTCATGATCCTCTCATTGACGAGTCTCTCATGAAATGTTATGGTCATGTGAAGGGTCAACACATGGTGGTCTTGTTTGATTATGATAGTATGCATTGATGTGATTGGTGACTCTCTTGTCCAAAGAGCCCGCTTGGAGGTTAGCAAGACATCTCCTCTCGAGGTGTCGGGCTTCGCTCCCGGTATGGACTCTCTCATTACACGAGAGTGCCTTGATGTGTTATTCACTGCTCAACAAGCGTCCTTCCGCAAAAAATTGTGGTGTCTCCTCTTTCAGGATGTGATATGATTTTGGACGTTAGATGGTTTCGTGAGCATAACCCTCTCATTGATTGGGCGAACAATTGTAACCGGCCTGTTCAATCCAAAAAGGGCGGTAGACTTTACTTCAAACCTTGATTTAGCTTTCACCCATTATTAGTCGTCTATTATACCTGCGCTATAGTGACACAAGAGAGGGGAATGGGATACAGATGCTAGAATGCACCTGTATGAGAAGACCGACATCAGATTGGCCCCTAACTTAGGCGCCCCTTTCGGTATTTCTTTATTGTTTAAAAGAGGGAATATACGCTGTGGTTCTTTCCAAGCTGCCCCGCACAACCTTGGCTGAATTTTGAGAACGGCTTGATTTCGGCAGCATAACTGTACTAGAACCCTTCACAGTCATTGGCCGACTTTCCCGACGCATACGGGCACTTTGCAAAACCTGGCGAGAATCTGCAGCACGCTGAATTCTCTGTTTTCAGCCCTGAAAATGTGCCAGATCGCCTGTACAGCGGTCCCCTTGCGTCCCCGAACCTCCTGGGGGTATTAGGGTCCGTTTAGGGCCAAAACCCTAAACCTGCAAAAATACACAGCAGGCTGTAATTTACTGTTTCGGGCTCCGTTTCGCATGCCGGTCGCATCCGTAGCAAGTCCTCGAGCTCCCGCACCTGTAGGGCTACTTGCCCTTTGAATCGGACGAGATTTCTAGCGTGAAACCTCTCCGAATTCACCTGTACCTACGGGGGGATTAGCCGCTAGCTAATCCAATACCTGTGCAAGAGGCTCTTGCCTCGGCAATCGCGCATGAACCCACACAACTGTACATTGGTCAAATGGAAAGCCCACTAGAGGGGCATAACATACTGCCAAAGGGGAGAGAGAGGGCAGTGCGTAGCGTGCAGGGCATCACTCCTGGCACCGCACTGTGCATAAGAGGGAAAGCAAGCACTCCATAGCTCTTAACTTGTGACAAATCTGAAAATGAGGCTCTCCCCCTCCTAAATTCAGCGCCACTTCTTGTTGCATGAGGCAAGTGCACCAGAAGGTGCCACTTGTCACATTTACAAGCATTTTCCCGTTTCGGGGTTGCCGTCTAAAAATATCCCAACCGGTTGCCCAGTTGACTTCACGGCAGAGTAAGAAAATGTTCCCCTTGTCATTCCGGAGGTAATGACGTCAACCCATTTTCAGGTCCCAAAATAGCAGTTCCCTAAATTTTAGGAGATGCTGCCATTGTATCTTTCTAGGTTATCCGACCCTCTTTGTACACTGCGGCCACATCCAGAACTGAAATGTAGCCTCTGTAGCAAAGGATTCCACTTTGGCTAGTCAATGACCCCACTTGGCTAACCATAGTCCTTGTCCAACCTTAGTGCTCTCTTGCCCTCAGGCCTGGACTCCCTCTGGACAGTTCCACACTAGCTATGCAATGCAGGGCAGTTAGATTTCCCGAGGGGTGTTTCCAAAAAGTGAAAGTAAATAGATAATAAGAAAGAAATCAACAAAAAGGATAGATATTAGTCACACGCTGGTGACATACCCCCCTCTTGAAATCTCAAACGTCCTCGTTTGCATCTATGTCGTACATGTTTACTGTCAACACTGATGGATTCAACACCTGTCGACACATATACGACACATACATGCTCATTGTCAACCCTAGTGTATTCAACACCTCGTCGACTCATGTATTGCCTGCGTGTGAACCCTGTCCCAATGACATAGTGGTAGCTTCGCACTCTGCCATTGCTTTGAGTCACTAACTTTCCAATGACAAAATGGTAACTGCACATTTTGCCACTGTCTTATAGTACACGTTGGATCCCGTAACACTTTCGAGCATACCCAAACCGACAGTTTAAGAATGCAGTTACACATGTACTCTTCAATAGAAGCAATCACTGTATCCTTGACAAACTGACAAGAAATACTCACTTCTATAGCACTAACCAAACTTTTGGACATTCCATAAGAGCAATTGCCAAACTGACAATCTGTAGAGCTCTAACATTCATGTAACAGGTATTTCATTTGAGCTCACTTTAAATACCATGTACATCATTTGTTTCAGAAGCCATTGTCACACTGACAATCCATGTAGCTTTGAAACTCAAGGGGTCAAGGTAGGTTGCAAATCGAAGGCTTTTAGGTAAAGTGATAACACAGTTGGTGACTCTGCAAGTTCACCTTCTTCCATCCACTTAGCATCCATTGGTGGATAGTTTCTGAACTTTACCAAGTAACGCCTAACAACCTTGCCTTTCACTTTCCTTTCTTTGTGTGCCAAAATCTGTTCAGGGACCAAGATCTCGTCAAGTTCCTCGACTTCCGGTTGATCTTCAGCTGGCATATCTTCTGGCACATCACCCACATAGGGTCTGAGAAGACTCACATGAAACGCATTGTGAATCTTCCAACTGTCACGCAATTTCAGCCTATATGCAACATCACTGATTATGTCGCACACTTGAAAAGGCCCATAGTAACGCATGCTGAGCTTTGGAAACACTCTTTCCTTGCCCTTCATCTTCTTTAACCTTGCCTTTTCAAAGCGTAAAAGCACCCAATCACCAAGTGAATATACCACTTCACGACGGTGACGATTAGCTGCTTTCTTTTGCTTTGCCTGAGTCTTTTCTAAGGCCACTTTGACCTTCTTGTACATTTCATCCATGTCCTGAACATACTTATCTGCTTCAAATATCTTGTCTTTTGTATGCAGTATGGGAGGAACTTTCTTGCCACCTTCAACTATCTCAAAGGGTGCCTTGCCAGTTGATGAATGCACTGTATTATTGTATGCATACTCCACCAATGGCAAATACTGCTCCCACTTTCCTTTATGCTCTGACACATAGCACTTCAGCAGATCTAGGACAATAGAATTTGCCTCTTCTGACTGCCCATCTGTTTGAGGATGAAATGACGAAGAGAATTTGAGCGTTGTGCCCATATTCTCAAACAAGCCTCTCCAGAACAAACTTGTCATGCGTGGATCACGGTCGCTAACAATCGACTGTGGCATGCCATGATACTTGAAAATATTGCTCATAAACAAGCGTGCCATCTGATCTGGCTTTATCTTCTTCCTGACAAGAATAAAATGAGTCTGTTTGCTGAATCTGCAAATAATGGTCCAAATACCATCGTTTCCTGTCTGCGTTCTCGGAAGATCAAAGATAAAATCCATAGCAATACTTTCCCATGGTTTATCTGGAATAGGTAGTGGTTGCAATAACCCTGGTGCCTTTTGCTTGTCAAACTTGACCTTTTGGCATATTAGGCATTCTCGCACAAAGGCATCCACATCCCTTCTCAATGTAGGCCAATAGAAGAATGTCTCAACCGCTTTAACTGTAGCATCGATACCACGATGCCCTGCATATGGTGGGACATGACTCTCTTCCATAACTTTGTGTCGCAATGGCTTTGTGACACACAATCTGCCATGCATCATCATGAACCCGTCTTTAAGAAGATAGTGTTCATGACGTTGTCCATCCATTAGTTGCTCGAAGACCCTTGCAAAATCTTCATCATTTGCATACTGTTCTCTCATATCATCAAGTTCATGATGATAAGGAATCGACACAGCTGAAATTTGTGGCTTCCTTGACAAGGCATCAGCCACAACATTCTTCTTGCCTTCCACATGCACAATCTGAAAATGGAACATGTACAAGATGTTTGCCCATCGCATATGCTTTTCAGATAACTTTGTTTGTGTCAAGAAGTATCGCAAGGTCTGATGGTCCGTTTGGACAACAAAGTCTGCACCTAGCAGGTAGTGTTTCCAACTTAAGAGCGCATGAATCACAGCCAGTAACTCTTTCTCATAGACCTGCATGGTCATCTCTGGCCCTTGCAAAATTCTGCTCTCATAGGCTACTACCCTGCCATCTTGCATTAGCACTGCACCAATGCTACTACCACAGGCGTCACACTGGACCACAAATGACTTCCTAAGATCTGGCAACACAATGACTGGATCCGAAGTCATCTTTTCCTTTAAGAGATTAAAAGCTGAAATCTCTTTTTGTGTCCATCTAAAGGTGACTGCCTTCTTTTGAAGAGCATGTAAAGGTGAAGCAATCTCAGCGAAATTTCGGATAAACCTTCTGTAATAGGAGCATAGTCCCAAAAAGCTTCGGACATCATGCACCGTCTTCAAATTTGGCCATGACTTGATCGCTTCAACTTTTGCAGATCCATTCTGACACCATCCTTTGAGACAATGTGTCCCAGAAAGTGAATCTCTTCCAGAAAAAACTCACTTTTCTTTGCATTGATGAGCAACCTATGACTGCGTAGCTCTTTGAACACAATGGCCAAGTGATGCCTATGCTCCTCTTCATTCTTTGAGTAGACTATCATGTCATCAAAGAATGTACCAACAAACTGCTGGTGTGGACGGAAAATTCTGTCCATCATCCTATTGAACTAGCAGGAGCATTTGTGAGACCAAAGGGCATCACTAAAAATTCGTAAAGGCCAAACGTTGTTCTAAAAGCAGTCTTGTGCACATCCTCTGATCTAATGCGGATCTGATGGTACCCACTCTTTAGATCTATCGTGCTAAACATAGCTACTCCTTCTAATTTGTCCATAATATCATCAATTCTAGGTATAGGGAACCTATTCTTGATGGTATTCTTGTTCAGTGCACGGTAGTCGATGCACATACGCCATGAGCCATCCTTTTTCTGCACCAACAACACTGGAGAACAGAATGGAGATGAACTGGGCTGAATCAGCCCCTTTTCTAACAGCTCCTGTACTTGGCCCATTATCTCTTTTTGCTGAGCCGCACTAACCCTGTACGGAGGTTTATTTGGTGGGCTACTGCCTGGCACCAAATCTATCGCATGGTCCTCGGGTCTCTCTGGCAGTAATTGAGACGGTAATGAATCGGAAAAACAGTCACTATACTGTTGTAAAAACATTGACCTTTCTTTATCTAGCACAGATAAATTTGATTCATCACAATCTGACACTTCACGTGCAAAAACCAAGTACGCAGAAAGATGCTTTTTCATTACAGAAGTAATAGCAGAAGCTGATACAGTAGGAATAGACTCCCCTTTAAGCTTTACATCCAGAATGTGAGTCTTTCCCCTGCTCTGTACAGTGATCTTTTTGTTGTAGGCATCCATGATTCCCTGTACACGAAACAACCAAGGAATACCTAACAACACATCACATCCGTCCAGTGGCATGATGTAAAATTCTTCAGCATCTACATAGGACTGGATATGTAGACGCAACTTTCCAATGATGGGTGTCACAGCCTCTGTATGGCCAGGACATGCCAAACCTGCCTCTGCTGTATACCCCATCTCTTCAGGTCTGATTCCCAACTTTGAAGCCAATTCTGGGGAAATAAAGTTGGCTTTGGCACCTGGATCAAAGAAGATAAGGACTGTTTGATCCCTGACCTTTCCCCATGCTTTGCAAAGCTCACTTGCATCTGAATTTGGCTTGTCGCCCACCATATCTTGCACTAGACCAGCCATGGGTTTCCTTCCTTTCCTGTCCTCCTTGTCTTCAGAATCAGCTGGCCTTTTCTTTGTAGGACAGTTGTAAGCAATGTGGCCAGGCTGCCCACATATAAAGCATTTGTTCTCTGTCCTCAGGACTTTCTTTTGCTCTTCTGACTTGCGAGGAAAACGTCTTTTCCATTTCTTCGCTGGTCCCTTTTCTGATTCAGTCGTAGCTTTATCTTTCCCTACGTTGGCTGACTCCCGAGTCCCTTTAGGAGCCTCATTGGGAACGTGCTTCTTGGCTGAATTTTTCTTGCCTGATCCTGCCTTGACGCCAGTGTTAAATTCACAATCTTCTCCCTTGAGCAAACCATTGCCAGTGTTTGCTACCTCGATGAGCTGCGTCAAAGTAGTGACTTTTGTCTTCGTACAGTACTTTCTCAATCCTTTAGGTAGGCCACAACAATATTTTTCAATCTGTTCTGTCAATGGCACAAACCTATAGGAAGTTATTGGAAGTAGAGCTTTCCAAAACTTCCGATTGTAATCATCCAGATTTCTACAAGTGGCAGCATTAAGCTGGTGCCATTCTGTCATGACATCTGCTTCAAAGTCATCAGATAACCATGCTGCTGCAAAAATCTGCTTGAAGTAAATCCATGTGGACGGAGCTTGCCCTTGAAGCAATAAAGTTGTCCACCATTGTCCCGCATTCCCTGTCAAGAAAGTGGCTGCCTTGCGGACCTTTGAAGCCTCTGTAAAGTTTCCCCCTGCATAGGCCTTGTCAAACTGCTGGAGGAATGAGAGAGCCTTCTTCCTGTCATCAAACCCTGTAAAGGTGGTGAAAGTCACACCTTTGCCACCTTCTTTGTACGGAGTTGGCCTCTCCAGCGGCGTTAAATTGTCATATGGAAGTGACTGAAACATGGGAACACTATTAGGGTTCATCTCTGTTCCTTGGCCGCTATTAACTTGACCTGGAAATGCCATATTTGGCTGCTGATTTGTAATTCCAGCCATACCAAAATTTGCCTGTGGCATCCCAAATTGGCCTTGAGTGCTCTGAAACCCTGGTTGCATACCCATGACACTGTACATGGGGTTAGGCATCATCGTTTGAGCACCCCCAAACACTGTTCCTGGCGTGTAAAACTGATTTCCAGGTGCATGACCAGCCATGCTCTGGAATACGGATCCACCTCCAAAATAGCCAGGGTGTACTGAAGGTGGTGGGAAGACCTGTTGCATAGCCTGTAGGTTGCTTCCCTGCCCATTAGAACCAGCTATAGGCTGCTGAAAGGTGGCGGGCTGAATTGGTACAGCTTGAAAAACTGGCATCTCAGCCACCTGTTCTTGCACCTTAGGCATAGGTTGTGGAGACTGCATGTTCTCCGTCAAGTGTACAGGTGTTTCCATTGACTGTGCGGTATGAATCACCTGTGCTCGAGCCTTAACAGGCTTTTGAATATGATCCAGTGACCCAACTTGCTGAGACGGAACAGGAGGTTGCAGAAAGGCTAAAAACCTCGGGTTTTGCATTGCTTGTGTGAACATAGCCACAGCAGTACCCAACTGGGTCCTGAATATATCATCATCTGTCTGTGGTGGTCTTGAGGACTCACCCACTTCATGTGTCTGTTGACCCTGTGAAGAGGAAACCTCTTCAGTCACATCATCTGGTCTGTCAGCTATAATTGCAATTTTTTGTGTCTGGTCTATGATCCCCTGTGTCTTTAAGCCCAAAACTGACCAAGGCTCACTTCTATGGGAAAAAGTGATTTAGTCCTGTTGATGGAACCATGTAACCGGCCTGTTCAATCCAAAAAGGGCGGTAGACTTTACTTCAAACCTTGATTTAGCTTTCACCCATTATTAGTCGTCTATTATACCTGCGCTATAGTGACACAAGAGAGGGGAATGGGATACAGATGCTAGAATGCACCTGTATGAGAAGACCGACACTAGATTGGCCCCTAACTTAGGCGCCCCTTTCGGTATTTCTTTATTGTTTAAAAGAGGGAATATACGTTGTGGTTCTTTCCAAGCTGCCCTGCACAACCTTGGCTGAATTTTGACTGTTCTGGCTTGATTTCGGCAGCATAACTGTACTAGAACCCTTCACAGTCAGTATTCCCACGCATTGGCCGACTTTCCCGACGCATACGGGCACTTTGCAAAACCTGGCGAGAATCTGCAGCATGCTGAATTCTCTGTTTTCAGCCCTGAAAATGCGCCAGATCGCCTGTACAGCGGTCCCCTTGCGTCCCGAACCTCCTGGGGGTATTAGGGTCCGTTTAGGGCCAAAACCCTAAACCTGCAAAAATACACAGCAGGCTGTAATTTACTGTTTCGGGCTCCGTTTCGCATGCCGGTCGCATCCGTAGCAAGTCCTCGAGCTCCCGCACCTGTAGGGCTACTTGCCCTTTGAATCGGACGAGATTTCTAGCGTGAAACCTCTCCGAATTCACCTGTACCTACGGGGGGATTAGCCGCTAGCTAATCCAATACCTGTGCAAGAGGCTCTTGCCTCGGCAATCGCGCATGAACCCACACAACTGTACATTGGTCAAATGGAAAGCCCACTAGAGGGGCATAACATACTGCCAAAGGGGAGAGAGAGGGCAGTGCGTAGCGTGCAGGGCATCACTCCTGGCACCGCACTGTGCATAAGAGGGAAAGCAAGCACTCCATAGCTCTTAACCTGTGACAAATCTGAAAATGAGGCTCTCCCCCTCCTAAATTCAGCGCCACTTCTTGTTGCATGAGGCAAGTGCACCAGAAGGTGCCACTTGGCACATTTACAAGCATTTTCCCGTTTCGGGGTTGCCGTCTAAAAATATCCCAACCGGTTGCCCAGTTGACTTCACGGCAGAGTAAGAAAATGTTCTCCTTGTCATTCTGGAGGTAATGACGTCAACACATTTTCAGGTCCCAAAATAGCAGTTCCCTAAATTTTAGGAGATGCTGCCATTGTATCTTTCTAGGTCATCCGACCCTCTTTGTACACTGCGGCCACATCCAGAACTGAAATGTAGCCTCTGTAGCAAAGGATTCCACTTTGGCTAGTCAATGACCCCACTTGGCTAACCATAGTCCTTGTCCAACCTTAGTGCTCTCTTGCCCTCAGGCCTGGACTCCCTCTGGACAGTTCCACACTAGCTATGCAATGCAGGGCAGTTAGATTTCCCGAGGGGTGTTTCCAAAAAGTGAAAGTAAATAGATAATAAGAAAGAAATCAACAAAAAGGATAGATAGTAGTCACACGCTGGTGACAACAATACTCTCACTCTAAATGCCAAAAGTGTCTCCCGTCATCATTTGTGGTGAGGAAGTTGTTCATTCTTTACCTGTCATTTCTAATGTGCAGGCCAAGCTTGAAAAGAAACAGGAGACGAAGACTCTCTCAGTCTTTTCTTCCCCAAAGCATGTTTTACATGATACAGATGTAATTATTCACAAGGATGATGATTTGCATGATAAAGATGCGATTGTTCACAAGGATGATGGTTTTTCCTGTGAAGCGAACCTCATTGCAAATACGATCAATCACGTAGATCCGATCTTGGCTCTCGAGTCAAGGTCCACTAAACCCACTCAGGAAGTTTTGTGTGTTCGCATGATTAGTCAGCACACATTGTTCGAGTGTTTCATTCGTGACGGTTTCTTGTATGTTCGTCACCTTCTTTACGTGTTCTCTTTTCATAGGAATGCCGTATTCTACGATGCACTTGATTCACTTATGGATGAGCACGGATGTATGCGGATTTCTCTCAGAAAGAAGAACAACTTGCATTCAAGGAATTCATATTCCATGTCTCTTCCTTGGTATGACACAGTCTCAGAAAGAGCACATGAAAGATTGTCCATTAAGCATCGGCATTTTCATTGTGATTTGCCACAGTTGATAGGTTTAGGCCGAAAAGTCAAGATTTGATCTCACTTGTTGCATGTGTTTGATGAACGGTTTGGCACTCCGTCACTTTGTTCATCTACATTGCATACGCAGTCTTTTTGGAAGAATAGTATTCTTCCAGTCACTTTACATGGAATGGGTATGTTCATGATTTTGTGTTGGAGGTGGTTTCAAGAATTTTCCTCCTCGGAGATTCTTGAAGGTGGACCTACGTCCATAGCTGAAGTTGGAGCATTGAAACAACCACAAATCACTTTGCGTCGCTTTCGGCGCGCCCCAAAGAAGCAAGCTTTGCAGACCTTTATGAAGTTCAAGTACCACTCGACCCACGCATCCAAGTTGGCCGGCGAAGAGTCCTTCCCAAGATTTCAGATGTTGTTGGAGATCTCCCTCGACGCCATATAGTTCGGTACCAGTACCTCACTTTAAAAGGGAGGGGATGTCACGTGCACATCTAACCCTATGTGCATGTGGACAAGCTACTGTAGGTCTAGGGTTCAGGTCAGCTTAGGAAGTGTTATGGCACCTTTATGAGCTTGTGCGCAGGCCGTGCATGTCCAGGCACTTTGGTTGCATATCCTCTGGTTGCACACAGCATGATCAGCAGCATGATATTCAATAACCATCATAAGCATTTTACAGTGCACAGAACCCATTTCCCCTATTTATCCATTTTTCACTCACTCAGTAGAAGCAAAAGAAACCAAGAGCACATGCAGACTCTACAGCAGGCCCTCTAGTATTTCTCCTCAGCAAGCATTAGCGTTTTCATCAAGCATCATCAGCCTGCGATAGGGATTTCAGCCTACTTCAGCGTTTGCAGATCAGCCAACCAGCGTTTTACATCAGCCAGCATCAGCGTTTTTCAGCCGGACACAATAGGGTTTTTCAGCCCAGCTACAATAGCGTTTTCAGCCCTGCTACAGCGGCGTTTTCAGCCAGCAGTCGTTAGCGTCGTCGTCCCCCTCGTCGTCGCCATCGTCATCGACTTAGATCATCATTGCATCATAGCATCAAGAACTTGCATCAGCACCTTTGTACCAGATTTGTGCAATCAATAGCATAGACTTCTCTCGCCATCGAGAGAGGCGCCCTTGGAGGAGGGTTTGACAATAGTCTGGTGTCGTATTCTCCTCTCTATCTCTCTCTCAGTCTTAGCACCTTCATTCATAGTGTTATTCACTTTGTTTGTGATCATTTGCACTCTCACTAAAGGCACGGAAGGCTCTCCCTTCCGTAACACAGTCCGGAGCACTCATCTTGAGCAAAGTTCAACATTCATTTCCGCTGCACCTTACATCTCGCAATGCAGGCCTAAAAGACCTGAAGCAGATGGTGTATATGTTCTGCCTCATCCTTGGAGAAGACTATCATGTCATCAAAGAAAGTGCCGACAAAAGACATGTACTCACTGAAAATCCTATCAATCATTCGGTGGTTGGAGCATTGGTAAGGTCAAAAGGCATCACCAAGAATTCATATAAACCGAATCTCGTTCAAAAGGCCGTCTTGTAGACATCTCCCGACGCGATTCTGATATGATGATATCCGCTTTTCAAATCAATCCTGCTGAAATAGAAGGATCCCTGTAGTCGGTCAAGATGATTATCGATCCTTGGAATCGGAAATCTGTTCTTGATGGTGATTTTATTGAGAGCTCTGTAATCAATGCACATTCTCAAAGATCCGTCTTTCTTTAAAACCAACAACACCGGAGAGCAGTAGGGTGAACTACTTGGCTGGATAAGACCCTTTTCCAAAAGGTCTTTACTTAGGTTCATAATCTCTTCATTTTGGGCTGGGCTAACATGGTAAGGTGGCCGGTTCGATGGTGTGCTTCCAGGTATCAGATCAATAGTGTGATCCTCGGGACGAGGTGGTGGCAACTCGCCTGACAGACCCTCAGAGAAGCAATCGGTATGAGTGTGGAGAAAATCTTGGCGTTCTTTATCAAGTTCAAACATGTTCGTTTTGTGTTCATCATTCAACTCTTTCAAGTAGATCGAGTAAACAAACAGAGTGGATTTCATTAATTTGGAAATGGCCGAAGCCGATACAATAGGGACAGACTCGTCCTTCAGTTTTACATCAAGTACAATTTCTCGGCCCTTTTCATTTGTCAAAGTCGCTTTCTTTGCCGATAATCGACCACGGCGTTGTTCTTATGTTACCAAGGGACTCCTAGGAGGGCGTCACAACCTTTCAAGGGCATAATGTAAAAGTCCTCGTGCCCCAAATACCCTTGACAATGCAACCGAAGTTTGCCAATGATAGGTGTAATGGCTATGTCCCGTCTGGGTGCCGCTAGAACTGCCTTTGTTGATGGTCCCATGTGTAATCTTGAGCCGCGCCGCCAATTCAGGTGAAATGAAGTTGACCTTGTCTCCATCAAAGAAAATCAGGGCTTCTTGATCTTTCACTTTGTCCCAAGCTCGACAAAGTTCTATACTTTCATCAATCATGCTTGGGTTAGTACTAACCCATGCAATTTGGTACTAGTCCTGCTTTCATCTTGCCTTTTCTGCCACGTTCCTTTGCTGCTCTCGAACTCTCTGGCCTGTCTTCATGTTGTTCTTGCTGTGCCTTTTTGGGGCACTTTGCAGAGACGTGCCCATGTTCCCCGCATCCAAAACACTTCCCTTCTTTGATGTGATTGGCTCTCTCTCTCTGAGTGAGCCGGGGTCGTGTATCCTTGTCTTTCTTTTCTTGGAAACTCTCTCTCTTTCTACTTTCATTATGAGAGGTGTGTTGGGTTCTCTGAGTCAAGATCTCATCAGTGGGGTAGGTCAAATTTCCCGAATGTATCGCAAAATCCCGTTTCGCATGACCCATTAATTCTTGAATAGAATTTAACTTTTGTTCCATGCAATAGTCTCGGATCTCTGTAGGGTGTCCGCAACAGCAAAACTGCTCAATCTATTCCTTAAAAGAGACCTTCTTAAATGAAGAGGTTGGTAGAAAAGAGTTGCAAAATTTCTCGCAATAAGAGTCAAAGAATCTCCCTTGGTCATCCAAAGATGATTCCAAGGGGTTCGTATATCTCGTTCGTACTCCCGAGTCAGCCAAGAAGAAATAAAGAGCCTTTTGAATTTCAACCATTTAACTGGAGCTTTCTTCCTCAGAAGAAGAGTGGACCACCATGTTCGAGCATTTCCTTTGAAGAAAGATGTAGCCCTCCTAATCTTGGAGTGCTCTGAGTAATGCCCTCCATAGAAGGCTGTGTCAAACTGCTGAATGAAAGCCAAAGCCCTTGGAGCATCTCGAAACCGAAAAAGGATTCAAATTTTATTGACTGTCCACCTTCTTTGCATTCTTTTACTTTCTTGCTTTTGTCTTCGAGAAAGTCATATTGGTTGGCTCTGTAAAAATGCTTCTTCTTTGCATAAAACATGTGGTCGTCGAAGTCTGAACTATCAGAGAATGACTCCTTTGTAGAACTGTCAGAAACTCGGTGAAATATGGATTTCTTTGCCTTTTTCTTGCCGTCTCCGAAGCTTTGCTTTTTGCTTCGCTTTTTGCCTTTTCTGTCCTCCTCACTCGAGTCAGAAGAGCTAGAAGAACTGTTAGAAGAAGAAGAAGAAGAAGAAGAAGAATTGGGTAGTCCTTCAAATCGTACACACTTCGTCTGCTTTCTTGCCGATGCAAAAGAAGATTGACGATCCAAATAACCCAAGAAGTCAGTCCCCTTCTTGTGCTTTTTCTCTTGCTTTTTGGATTTGTTGTTTGCGTTTAAAAGCTGATTGATCTGTGTCTAAACCACCTCTTGTAATTCTCGCTCTGTAAACATCCTCGGAGAAGGAGGTTTCTTGATTGCTGGTTTGATGGGTGGTTCTGTGGCTTTCTGCCATTGGGTGTGCACTTCTGCGATGGATTGCTAAGACAAAAATTTTGCAAACTGCGGATCCTTTGCAATTTTAATCATCTGCTTTGTGCACTCGTCAACCTGCTGTCGACGTTCCATCTCTTCAAGTTTGTACTGAGTAGGCCAAGGTAGCGCGTACTCTTCCTCTGTTTGATCATCAAAATCTTCTTCGTGATCCGTCCAACTACCGCGTCAGCAATTAGTGCAAAACGCGAAAATCTGTACAGTCTGCCATGTTATCATGTCAACGCAGAATCCGGGTTTTCCGTACAGTTCCGTCACGTCATCAACTCTCCACGCAAAGTGGATCTTGCTTTATTTTATATCTTTTGCGTCACTTGGGCCCCATCGGACGGGGTCCCATAAGTTGGTGGGAACTTTAACTTCTTCTGGTTCTTAGCTTTTAGGCCCCTTGGTCGGGATCTGCAAGGTGGTCTTAGTGGCTGCACATGTCAGTAGTTTGTGACACTGACTCTAGCGAGGAGGACAGGAAGACTGAAGCACGCTATACCGGAAGCGAAGAAAGACTCAGAAAAGTAAGAAACGCAAGAGGAGTAAATCCCATAAAAAGTTTAGAAAGCATTGCAAGCATTCTGACAGTTCTGACGAGGATACCTTATCCTTTGACAGTCCTTACTCCGACGAGCCCATGTATGGGAAGAAGAGAAGACCGTTACGAAATTTGAATCACTATGACCATCTTGAGAAAAAGAGCAAGAAGACCAAGGATTTCAAGGTGGGTGGGCAAGCGCTCAAGTTTGATACATTTTCTAGCTATAAGGACATTCACCGAGCCCTTGCATTCATACAACAGTTGTCATCGTATTTCTGGGGGTCGTCACTCCGAAGTATGAAGAGCGACATCTTATGTGAAAGTGACGCCTAGACATGGTGGTCAACCCTATTGTTGCGTAGGGAAGCACCTACAAAACGGTTGAATTTCAAACGCGTTTTCACTTCCGCATGGCTTACAAAAGTGTATGAACAGGATGTCATTATGGCTTGGAACCATCTGAGAATGACAAAAGAAGATACCTTGGGACATTTGTCACCAGCGTGTGACTACTATTTATCCTTTTTGTTGATTTCTTTCTTATTATTTATTTATTTTCACTTTTTGGAAACACCCCTCGGGAAATCTAACTGCCCTGCATTGCATAGCTAGTGTGGAACTGTTCAGAGGGAGTCCAGGCCTGAGGGCAAGAGAGAACTAAGGTTGGACAAAGACTATGGTTAGCCAAAGTGGGGTGATTGACTAGCCAAAGTGGAATCCTTTGCTACAGAGGTTACATTTCAGTTTTGGGTGAGGCTGCAGTGTACAAAGGGGGTCAGATGACCTAGAAAGATACAATGGCAGCATCTCCTAAAATTTAGGGAACTGCTATTTTGGGACGAGAAATGTGTTCGCGTCATTACCTTCGGTATGACTAGGGGAACATTTTATTACTTTGCAGTGAAGTCAACTGGGCAACCGGTCGGGAGATTTTAGGCGACAACCCCGAAATGGGAAATGGCCTGTAAATGTGCCAAGTGGCACATTTCTATGCACTTTCCTCATGCATGAAGAGGGGGCGCTGATTTTAGAGAGGAGAGGGGCTCATTTTCTCTCTGTCATAGGTTGAGAGCTTCAATGGAGTGCTTGCTTACCTCTTATGTACAGTGCGGTGCCAGGAGTGATGCCCTGCACGCTACGCATTGCCCTCTCTCTCCCCTATGGCAGTATGTTATGCTCCTCTAGTGGGCTTTTCATTTGACCAATGTACAGTTGTGTGGGTTCATGCGCGATTGCCGAGGCAAGAGCCTCTTGCACAGGTACTGGATTAGCTAGCGGCTAATCCCCCGCAGGTACAGGTGAATTCGGAGAGGTTTCACGTGCGAAATCTCGTCCGATTCAAAGGGCAAGTAGCCCTACAGGTGCGGGAGCTTGAGGACTTGCTACGGATGCGACCGGCACGCGAAATGGAGCCCGAAACAGTGAATTACAGCCTGCTGTGTATTTTTGCAGGTTTAGGGTTTTGGCCCTAAACGGACCCTAATACCCCTAGGAGGTTTGGGGACGCAAGGGGACCGTTGTACAGGCGATCTGGCGCATTTTCGGGGCAGAAAACAGAGAATTCAGCGTGCTGCAGATTCTCGCCAGGTTTTGCAAAGTGTCCGTATGCGTCGGGAAAGTCATCCAATGCGTGGGAATACTGACTGTGAAGGGTCCTAGTACAGTTATGAAATTCAGCCAAGGTTGTGCGGGGCAGCTTGTAGGGAACCACAACTTTTATTCCCTCTGGCTGTTAAAGAATAAAGAAATACCGAAAGAAGTGCCTAATTTAGGGGCCAGTCTGGTGTCGGTCTTCTCATACAGGTGCAATCTAGCAGCCTGTATCCCTTTCCCCTTTGTTGTGTCTTGAAAGTACAGGTAAAGTGGGCGACAAATTAAATGGGTGAAAGCAAATAAGGTTTAAGTCTAAAGTCTACAGCCCTTTTTGGATTAAACAAGCTGGTTTCAACATTTATTGCCAGAGGTTGTGGGATACTTTTCTACCAGTCTCTTCTTTTAAGAAAATCACCTTCAATCAACATGTTGAGCGGTCTTGTTGTGGTCTACCCAAAGAGATTGGGCGATATTGCCTAAAACAGAGGTCCGACTCAAGTCAAAAGGCTGCCGCGAAGGGTTTTGGTATGCATGCCGGCACACTAACATGGCCTTTGGACAAGCCAATGTTCACGGCAGCAGGACAAGCTTCTTCCAATGATAACAAGAAGAAGAGCAAGCAGCAAAATAAGAAACCCACTGGCCCAAACTTATTAGTAGAGTAGCATGCAGAGTACTATAAAGAGGGAAAGTGTTATGGTTTTGGGGAGCAAGGGCACATTCTTGCAAAGAGCCCTAACAAAGCACCAAAGAAGCATGCTGAGGACAAACCACTCAAGGAAGAGATGTGTGTGCAAAGAAAGGAAAGACAAATGCAAGACTGATTCCAGATTTTTTGGAGGCAAGTCTAGAAAAGATAGATGAGAGAGTAAGGAGCTCTGCAAAGCGCGGGGCAAAGTACGCGATCAAGAAGTCATTGTCTTCTTTGATGGAGGAGCAAACGCCAACTTCATCTTACCGGGATTGGCGTCTCGACTCTGAATCATGCCTGAAGAAATGGGACCACCAATGGAGGTAGAGGTCGTCGTTACACCTGTCATAGGCAAACTTCGGCTGCATTGCCAGGGGTATCTAGGACACAAGGACTTCTACATCATGCCTGTAGAGGGATGTGACGTCTCTTCGGGGATCCCTTGGTACCACAAGAATCGCACCATGGTCGATTATTGGACAAGAAAGGCCACTTTGAAGAATGAGAAAGGCAAAGAAATCACTTAAAATTAAAGGGCGAGTGTGCCCCAATTGTATTGGCTTGGACCATTTCCAAATTAATGAAATCCACTCTCTTTGTTTACTCAATCTACTTGAATGAACTTCATGAAAATAAGAAGTCCAACTTCTCAAACTCAGAGAAAGAACGACAAGAATTTTTGCAAGCACAAGCTGACTGTTTCTCTAAGGGTTTACCTGGAAATCTATCTGCTTAGAGATCTGAAGATGTCACAAATGGGTGACGTGGCATGGCCCTGGACACACTCACAGAGTGGGATAGCAGACCCGGACACACACCCAAACCGGCGGCAGTGACACGTGGCAGCTGTACGGCAGGTCCGGATTCTCCTCCATGAATCCCGCTGACATGTTGACGTGGCAGGTGTACGGATTTCCGCTTTTTACGTTGATGCTGTACAAAATTTTTGCTTTTTCGTTGGCTTATTTTGAAGCTTTCGGATTTAATGCTTTATTTTTAGAAGCTTTTGAGTGGAGAAGCTTTTTGGGGCTCTGCTTTTGGGCATCCCTTGTAACCTGTAAATAAGTGGACAAGGCCCTCACTTCTCAGAGCATCTGGACGCAGAGTCTGAGAGTGAGAACCCTCCCACTCTCTTGTACTTTAAACACAGATTAATACAAAAAGAAATACCAAAAGGGGCGTAAGTCTTTGGGGCCAATATCTATAGGCACGGAACTCCGCCGGGCCGTGTCGAATCAAGTGTGAATTCTGAACTGTTTTGAAGTGAATCTCTGTTGTGTCGCGGTAGAATCTTGGGGTGTCCAAGTTTGCTACAGTGGTATCAGAGCGCGGCCGATTTCTCTTCCCCAGGAAATCGGATCCTTTTCTTGCGACATTTATGGATTCCAACAAAGAACAATCGATTTCTTGTGCATCTGGGGATGTGGGAAGAGATCACGAAGAAGATTCTCACGAAGAGTACGGCCCACCTCGGCCTACTTAAGCAGAGATTGAAGAGATGGAACTTTGACAATTGGTTGATGACGCGATAAAGATGATGATCAACATTGTGAAGGATCCGAAATTTGCAAATTTTTTGACTCAGACATCCTTCGAAGAAGTGCATGCCCAGTGGCAGAAGGCCACAAAGCCACCTATCAAACCGGCACTCAAGAAACCTCCTGCTCCGAGGATGTTTACAAAACATGAATTGGAAGAGGTGGTTGATACATGGATCAGTCAGCTTTTTGACACGGACACCAAAGCCAAAAAGCACGACAAAAAGCAGAAGGAAGGAACCGACTTCCCAGGATATTTGGGTCGTCCATCTACTTTTGCCTCGGCAAGAAAACAGAAGAAGCGTGTGCGATTTGAAGGACTACCCAGTTCTTCTTCTTCTTATTCTGACAGTTCTTCTAGCTCTTCTGACTCGAGTGAAGAAGACAGGAAAGAGAAAAAACGAAGCAAAAAACAAAGCTTCGGAAAGGGCAAGAAAAAGGAAAAGAAGCCTAAGTTTCGCCCAGTTTTTGACAGTTCTACTGAGGACTCATCCTCAGATAGTTCGGACTTCGACGATCACAGATTTCACGCAAAGAAGAAGCATTTCTATAAAGCCAACCAATACGACTTTCTCGAGGATAAAAGCAAGAAAGTTAGAGAATTTAAAGAAGGTGGACAGTCAATTAAGTTTGACACTTTTTCTAGATTCCGAGATGCTTCGAGGGCTTTGGCCTTCATACAACAGTTTGACATAGATTTCTCTGGAGGGCATTACTCAGAGCACTCCAAGATTCGGAGGGCTACCTCTTTCTTCAAGGGAAATGCTCGAACATGGTGGTCCACCCTTCTACTGAACAAGGAAGCGTCGGTTAAATGACTGAAATTCAAAAGGCTTTTTATTTCTTCTTGGCCGACTCGGGAGTACGAACTAGATATACGAACTGCTTGGAATCATCTTCGGATGACCAAGAGAGATTCTCTGGACGCGTATTGCGAGAGATTTTGGAGCTCTTTTCTACTAGCTTCTTCATTTAAGAAGATCTCATTATAAGAACAGATTGAGCGGTTTTGTTGCGGACTTCCTACAGAGATCGGAGATCACTGCTTAGAACAAAAGTCAGATTCTATTCAAGAATTGATGGGTCATGCGAAACGGGGTTTTGCCATACATTCAGGCAATTTGACTTACCCCAGAGATGAGATCATGACTCAGAGAACCGAACAAACTTCTAATAATGAAAGGGAAGTGTTTTGGATGCGGAGAGCATGGGCACATCTCCGCGAAGTGCCCTAAAAAGGCACCGCAAGAACAGAATGAAGAAAGGCCAGAGAGTTCGAAAGCAACTGAGGAACGTGGACGAAAAGGCAAGATGAAAGTAGGGATGGTTCCAGATTGCATGGGTACTGACCCAAGCACGATTGATGAAAGTACAGAACTTTGTCGAGCTTGGGGCAAAGTGAAAGATCAAGAAGCCCAAGGCCAACTTCATTTCACCTGAATTGGCAGTGCGGCTCGAGATTACATCCGATCGGATGTAACCACAAGCAAAGGCAGTTCTAGTGGCACTCGGCAAGGACATGGCCATTACACTTGTCATTGGCAAACTTTGGTTGCATTGTCAGGGGTATTTGGGGCATGAGGACTTCTACATAATGCCCTTGGAAGGTTGTGATGTCCTCCTGGGAGTCCCTTGGTACCATAAGAACAACGCCGTGGTCGATTATCGGGCGAAGAAAGCGACATTGACTAATGAAAAGGGCCGAAACATTGTACTTGATATGAAGTTGAAGGGCAGGTCTGTCCCTATTGTATTGGCTTCGTCTGTTTCGAAATTAATGAAATCTAGTCTGTTTGTTTACTCGATCTTTTTGAAAGAGTTGAATGATAAACATAGGACAAATATGTCTGAACTTGATAAAGAATGCCAAGATTTTCTCCACACTCATGCTGATTACTTTTCAGAGAGCCTCCCAGGCGAGTTACCACCGGCTCGTCCTGAGGATCATACCATTGATCTGATACCTGGAAGCACACCACCAGACCGGCCACCTTATCGTGTGAGCCGAGGCGAGAATGAAGAAATTAAGAACCAAGTGAAAGACCTCTTGGAAAAGGGTCTTATCCAACCAAGTACTTCACCTTTGTTGGTTTTGAAGAAAGATGGATCTTGAAGAATGTGCATTGATTATAGAGCTCTCAATAAAATCACCTTCAAGAATAGATTTCCGATTCCGAGGATCGATGATATTCTTGACCGACTACAAGGATCCTCGTGTTTCAGCAGGATCGATTTGAAGAGCGGATATCATCAGATCCGAATTGCGTCGGGAGATGTCTACAAGACAGCTTTTCAAACGACCTTCGTTTTTTTTGAATTTTTGGTGATGCCTTTTGGCCTTACCAATGCTCTAGTGACCTTTAACCGAGTGTAAGAGGGAACGGGCGGAACATAGCCCAAACGTTCCGAAACGGTGTTTGGAGGAGTTCCCTTCCCGAAACAGAGTCGGGAACGGAACGCCATTCCGGAACGGGGTGTAACCGGAATGGTGTTCCGAAACGGCGGGGACATGAGGTGGAACAGCGAAACGCGGGGCGGAACGGGCAAAAGTAGGCATTTGGGGGCAAAATAGTAGACTTTTTGGGTGCAGATTTGGGGTTGTTTGGGGAGCATGTTTGGTGCAGTTTGAGGGCAGGTTTGGGAGCAAATTTGGGGAAGTTTTTGGGTTGTTTAGGAGTTTATTTGGGACTAAGCCTTTAGTCGATCGTTCCGGCCCCGTTCCCATTCCGACCCCCCCTCCTCCCTGTTCCCGTCTTGTTCCGGACCCTCCCGTTCCCGTTCCCCGTTCCCGTTTCAGGTAACTATGCTTTAACCGAATGATGGACAAAGAGTATAGATCTTTTGTTGGCACTTTCTTTGATGACATTATTGTCTTCTCCAAGGATGAGGCAGAACATAGAGAGCATCTGTTACAGGTCTTTCAGGCATTGCGGGATCACAAGTTGGTGATCAATGCAAAGAAGAGTGAATTTTTCTTATCAGAGATACACTTTTTGGGACACATTGTCTCAGCAGCAGGAGTGCAGATGGACCCGGCCAAGATTGAAACTATACGTGATTGGCCCGATTTGAAGAATGTCCATGAAGTTAGAAGCTTCTTGGGCTTATGTTCTTACTACCGGCGTTTCATTAGAAAATTTGCAGAGATTGCTTTCTCTTTGCATATCTTGACACAGAAAGGAGTCCCTTTCTCGTGGGGACCCACAAAGGTGACTGCCTTTCAGACATTGAAAGAGAAATTGACTACATGACCAATTTTGACTTTACTGGATTTACAGAAGTCATTCGAAGTATATTGTGATGCTTGTGATCGTAGTCTGGGTGCGGTCTTAATGCAAGAAGGCCATGTCATTGCCTATGAGAGCCGATTGTTTTCAGGGCCGGAATTGACAGCACAGATATATCAGAAAGAGCTTTTGGCAGTTATCCATGCTCTTACTCAATGGCGACATTACCTACTCGGAGCCGATTTTACGATCTTCACAGATCATCAGAGTTTACGCTACTTCTTGTCACAAAAGCAGCTATCGGAAAAGCAGATGTGGTGGGCGAACATTTTGTCACAATTTCACTTCCAGATTGTCTATGTGCACGGACATAAGAACTTGGTGGCATATGCTTTGTCTCGAAAGCCGTTGGTCTTGGCTATTTCCGTGATACATCATAGAAGCTTCGAGGACATGGTCGATCAGTACGCCACAGATCCACATTTTGCAGATGTATTCGGTTAAATATAGAATGGGGAGGTAGTAGCGGGATATTCCATTCGGGATGGCTACTTGATGAAGAAAACGATATTGTGCGTTACACAGGCGTTAAGGGAAAAGGTTCTAACCGAATGCCACTGTCCACCATTTACGGGTCACCGCGGCATTGATACCACCTTGAAAGGTGTGGAAAGATACTTTTTTTGGCCGAGACTCAAGAAGGACGTGGACGATTTTGTACGCAGATGCTTGGTATGCCAGAAGGTCAAGTTTGACAGGCATAAAGCACACGGATTGTTACAGCCTTTACCCATTCCCACCCGCCCCTGGGAAAGTATTGCTATGGATTTCATTTTTGATCTCCCGAAGACAGAGTGGGCACGATGGTATTTGGACTGTTATTGACAGATTTAGCAAACAAGCTCATTTCATTCCAGTGAAGAAAACAGTCAAGCCGGATCACTTAGTGAGAGTGTTCATTGCCCAAATATTCAAATTACATGGCATGCCTAAGACAATTGTCTCTGACAGAGATCCCCAATTCACGAGTTTGTTTTGGAAGGCTATTTGGGAGAACATTGGCACACGGTTGCAGTTCTCATCATCTTTCGAGATAAAAGAGAAGATAAATGATGCCTCCTTTAGATTGAAGTTGCCCGATACTTGGAGAATTCACAATGCTTTTCATGTGAGTCTCTTGAAGCCTTTTAAAGGCGATGTGCCCGATGATGGGGAGCCAGATGAGCAATCCAAAGTGGAGGAAAGCGAGGAGATACTCGTTCCAGAGCAGATACTGACATAAAGATAGAAAGATTAAAGGTAAAGCGATAAGGCGGTTCTCGGTTAAATTCAAGAACTATTCCTCATTGGATGCAAAGTGGCGGAGGAGGACTTGGTAGATACTCCTCAAATTGTGAACCTTTACCTTGAAGCATTCGGTTTAGCATAGTCTACTTTGATAGAACCCCGATTTCAACATTGGCGAATCTAGTGCAGCGGGTATGCACAAGAGGGGAGTCACTCCACTCCTTTATTGACAGATTGCCCCGATACTTTGATTTGATATGGAGTCACTGATGTCCCTTTGGGTTTTAGGGATACTGCTGAGCTGACAATATTCCGTTATATGACTTTATGAACTGGAATTCCGGATAATGAAAATGATACTGATTGATTTGTACTTGACTTGTTTGAGTGCAGGAATTGATAGACGAAATGATTGCAGCACTTCGGTCTCATAAATCTCTATAGACATGATTGCAATATGGATTAGTTAATTGGGCATCTGTGAGGTCTCGACTGGATCTAGTTTGCTAAATACGTAGCCGATGAATCATGGTCTGAGATTTGGAATGATATTTGAATGTGATTTGTCATGTGATGTCCTGTGATGTCCTATGATGTGTCTGTCGATTGGTAGATGTGTTGTTCCTAGTGCGTCGGTACTAAAAGTCAGTGTCTGCTAAGACAATTTATGGCCTCTGTTTGTTTTGCAGGCGTAATTGAGGGCGATTACAATGCTTTCAAGAGGGGGGTACGTCACAAATGGGTGACGTGGCATGGCCCTGAACACACTCACAGAGTGGGGCAACAGACTCGTATACACACCCACACTTGCGGCAGTGACACGTGGCAGCTATACTGCAGGCCTCGATTTTTCGCCGCAAATCCCGCTAACATGCTGACATGGCAGGCGTACGGATTGTCGTTTTTTACGTTGATGTTGTACGGAATTTTTGCTTTTTGGTTGGCTGATTTTGAAGCTTTTGGACTTGCTGCTTTATTTTTAGAAGCTTTTGAGTGGAGAAGCTTTTGGGGCTCTGCTTTTGGGCATCCCTTGTAACCTATAAATAAGTGGGCAGGGCCCTTACTTCTCAGAGCATTTGGACGCAGAGTCTGAGAGTGAGAACCCTCCCACTCTCTTGTACTTTGAACACAAATTAATACAGAAAGAAATACCGAAAGGGGCGCCAGTCTTTGGGGCCAATATCTCTAGGCACGGAACTCCGTCGGGCCGTGTCGAATCAAGTGTGAATTGTGAACTGTTTTGAAGTGAATCTCTGCTATGTCGCGGTAGAATCTTGACTTGGAGTGTCCAAGTTTGTTACAGAAGAACACACGATTGATTTGATACTTGACAGTTCGCCATCGAACCGACCACTTACAGAGTAAGCAAAGTCTAGAATGAGGAAATTATGAACTAATTAAAAGGATTTCTTGAAAAGGGGCTAATCTAGCCAAGCACATCACCCTATTGTTCACCAATGCTTCTAGTGTTAAAGAAAGGTGGATCATGGAGAATGTGCATGGACTACAGAGCTCTCAAAAAAATCACCATCAAGAACAGGTTTCCAATACCCAAGATCGATGATATACTTGACAGGACGCAGGGTTCTACGTGTTTCAATCGAATCGACCTGAAAAGTGGCTATCAGCAAATTAGGATCGCTTATGGAGATGTATACAAGACCACGTTCAGGATGTCGTTTGGATTGTGTACGAGTATTTGGTGATATCTTTTGGTCTCACAAATGCTCCTGCAACGTTCAACATGATGATGGACATGATTTTTTAAGAGACAGATCATTTGTGGGCACCTTTTTTGACGACATCATCGTATTCTCCAAGAGTGAAGCAGACCATCGACACCATCTCTTACAGGTTTTTGAGGCATTCCGACAACACAGATTGGTGGTTAACGGGAAAAAGAACGAGTTTTTCTTGCCAGAGATGCACTTTTTGGGACACACGTCTCAACAGAGGGTGTACAGATGGACTTGGCCAAGATAGAAATCATACGGAGTTGGCCAAATTTAAGAAATGTACACAAAGTTCAAAGCCTTTTGGGTTTATGATCTTGCTACCGGCGATTCGTTAAAGAGGTTGTGGAGATTGCTTCTCCATTGAATACCCCGACTCAGAAAGGGGTACCGTTTACTTGGGGACCCTCAGAAATTGCATCGTGCAAGACACTCAAGGAAAATTTGACAACTGGTCGTGTTCTAATTTCACCAGATTTATAGAAATATTTCGAGGTTTATTGTGATGCTTGTGGTAGCAATCTTGGAGCGTTAGAAGGTCAAGCTTGACAGACATAAAGCACCAAGACTCTTACAACCTTGACCCATCCCAAACCGACCTTAGGAGAGTGTAACAGACTTGGACACTCCAAGTCAAGATTCTACCGCGACACGATAGGAATTTCACTTTTTCAAAACAGTTCACAGTTCACAATTGATTCGACACGGCCCGGCAGAGTTCCGTGCCTAGAGATATTGGCCCCAAAGACTGGCGCCCCTTTCGGTATTTCTTTTTGTATTAATTTGTTGCACAAAGTACACGGAGTGGTTGGGTCTCACTCTGAGACTCTGCGTCCAGATGCTCTGAAAAGTGGGAGCCCAACTGCACTTATAAAGAGTTACAAGGGATGCCAGAAGCAGAGCCCCAAAAGCTACAAATCAAAAGCCTAAATAAAGCAATTCATCTCACAACCTCCTTGCTTGGTCAATAAAGCAATTACTTCCCAAAAGCTGTTCCCTCTCTCTTGCATAGAATTTAGCCACGCAAAAGCTGCCAGAACTTCCGTAAAAAGCGCCGCAATTCACGGGCTTCCGTGTGGCATGCCACATCAGCAATCCGTGATCTCCGACATGAAATGTGAGGGCAGCACTGCCACGTCGGCTTTTTTCAGCAGCATTCCTGGACTGTTCCATGCCAAAGAGAGGGTGTGTGTGTGTGTGTGTGTACTGGGTAGCGTCACCAGTTTGTGACATACCCCCCTCTTGAAAGCATTGTAATCGCCCTCCATTACGCCTGCAAAACAGACAGAGGCCATAAACTGTCTTAGCAGACACTGACTGTTAGTACCGACGCACTAGGAAAAACACATCTAGCACAGTACCGATCGACAGTCACATCGCACGACATCACATGACATCACTTGACATCACCAGACATCACATGACAAATCACATTCACAAATTCATTCGGATCTCAGACCATGATTTATCGGCAACGTATTTAGCAAGCGCATCTAGATCCAGTCGGGATCTCACAGACGCCCGATTGACTAATTCTTATTGCAACCATGTCTATCGAGATCATTCAGACCAAAATGCTGCAGTCTTTCGTCTATCAGTTCCTACACTTAAACAAGTCAAGATTAAATCAGTATCATATTATTGAGAATTCCAGTTCATAAAGTCATACAGCAGAATAGTGTCAGCTCACAGTATCCTTGAAACTCAAAGAGACATCAATGAATTTAATATCAAAAAAATAAATCGAGGCAATCTGTTGACAAACGAGTGGAGCAACTCCCCTCTTGTGCATACCCGCTGCACCAGATTCCGCCCAAGCAGAGTTCGGGGTTCCATTTAGAATAGACTATGCTAATCCAAATGCTTCAAGGTAAAGATTCACAATCTGAGGAGTATCTGCTAGGTCCTCCTTCTCCATCCACTTTGCATCCAATGCATGATAGTTCTTGAATTTAACGAAGAACCGCCTTATCACTTTACCCTTAATCTTTTTGTCTTTATGTGCCAATATTTGTTTTGGAACAAGGATCTTCTCGTTTTCTTCCACTTCGGGTTGCTCGTCAGGCTCCCCATCTTTGGGCACATCGCCTTTAAAAGGCTTCAGGAAACTCACATGAAAAGCATTGTGAATTCTCCAAGTTTCGGGCAGCTTCAGTCTAAAGGAGACATCATTTATCTTTTCGAAAATCTGGAAAGGTCCGTAGTATCGCATACTAAGCTTTGGAAAAAGCCTCTCCTTTCCCTTTTTCTTCTCAGGCGTGCCTACTCAAAACGTAAGAGCACCCAATCGTTCTCCTTCAATTTCAAATCGCGACGATGGCGATTTGTTGCTTTTTTCTGTCTTTCTTGAGATTTCTGCAAAGCCTCTCGGACCTTGGCAAAAGTCGTGTCCAAGTCACGCGTGTACTCATCGCCTTTAAAAATCTTATCTTTCATGCTTAGGAAGGGTGGAACCTTTGTAGCACCTTCAATAATCTCAAATGGCGCCTTCCCTGTCGAAGAGTGTATCGTGTCATGTAAGGCAAATTCCACCAAAGGTAAATACTTTTCCCATTGAGTCTTCTGATCCGAGATGTAATCTAGTACCACTGAATTGGCAATCTCAGATTGCCCGTCAGTCTGCGGGTGGAAAGATGATGAGAAGTGCAACCGTGTGCCAATGTTCTCCCAAATAGCCTTCCAAAACAAACTCGTGAATCTGGGGTCCCTGTTGGAGACAATCGTCTCGAGCATGCCATGTAATCTGAAGATCTGGGCAATGAACAGTCTCGCTAAGTGATCCGACTTGACTGTTTTCTTCATTGGAATGAAATGAGCTTGCTTGCTAAATCTGTCAATAACAGTCCAGATACCATTGTGACCACTGTGTTCTCGAGAGATCAAAAATGAAATCCATTGCAATACTTTCCCAGGGGTGGGTGGGTATGGGTAAAGGCTGTAGCAATCCCTGTGCTTTATGCTTGTCAAACTTGACCATCTAGCATACCAAGCATCTGCGTACAAAATCGTCCACGTCCTTCTTGAGTCTCGGCCAAAAGAAGTATCTTTCCACACCTTTCAAGGTGGTATCAATGCCGTGGTGACCCGTAAATGGTGGACAATGGCGTTCGGTTAGACCTTTTCCCTCAACGCCTGTGTAACGCACAATATCGTTTTCCTCATCAAGTAGCCATCCTGAATGGAATATCCCGCTACTATCTCCCCATTCCGTATCCGAGTGAAAATATCTGCAAAATCTGTATCCGTGGCATACTGATCGACCATATCCTCGAAGCTCCTATGATGTATCGTTGAAATAGCCAGAATCAACGGCTTCCAGGACAAAGCATCCACCACCAAATTCTTCTGTCCCTGCACATGGACAATCTGGAAGTGAAACTGTGACAAGATGTTCGCCCACTGCATCTGCTTTTCCGATAGTTGCTTCTGTGACAAGAAGTAACGTAAACTCTGATGGTCTGTGAAGACAATAAAATCGGCTCCGAGTAGGTAATGTCGCCACTGAGTGAGAGCATGGATAACCGCCAGAAGCTCTTTCTCATAAATCTGTGCTGTCAATTCTGGCCTTGAGAAGAATCGGCTCTCGTAGACAATGATGTGGCCTTCCCAAACTACGACCACAAGCATCACAATATACTTCAAATGACTTATGCAAGTCCGGCAAAGTCAAAGCTGGTCTTGTAGTCAATTTCTCTTTCAATTTTTGAAAGGCAGTCACCTCTATGGTCCCCACGAGAAAGGGATTCTTTTCTGCGTCAACAAATGCAAAGGGGAAGCAACCTGTGCAAACTTTCTAATGAATCGCCTATAGTACGAACACAAGCCCAAGACGCTTCTAACTTCATGGACATTCTTCAAATTGGGCGAATCACGGATAGTCTTTATCTTGGTCGGGTCCATCTGCACTCCTACTGAGACAATGTGTCCCAAAAAGTATCTCAGGTAGGAAAAATTCACTTTTCTTCGCATTAATCACCAACTTGTGATCTCGTAATGCTTGAAAGACCTGTAGCAAATGTTCTCTATGTTTTGCCTCATCCTTGGAGAAAACAATGATGTCGTCAAAGAAAGTGCCAACAAATAGTCTGTACTCTCGGAAAATCCATTCCATCATTCAATTAAATGTCGTTGGAGCATTGGTTAGGCCAAAAGGCATCACCAAAAACTCAAATAACCGAAAAGTCGTCCGAAAAGCTGTCTTGTAGACATCTCCCGATGCGATTCGGATCTGATGATATCCGCTCTTCAAATCGATCCTACTGAAACACGAGGATCCCTGTAGTCGGTCAAGAATATCATTGGTCCTAGGAATCGAAAATCTGTTCTTGATGGTGATTTTGTTGAGAGCTCTAGAATCGATGCACATTCTCCAAGATCCGTCTTTCTTCAAAACCAACAACACTGGAGAGAAATACGGTGAAGTACTAGGCTGGACTAGACCCTTTTCCAAGAGGTCTTTCACTTGGTTCAAAATTTCTTCATTCTGGGCTCGGCTCACATGGTAAGGTGACTGGTTCGGTGGTGTGCT
Source organism: Adiantum capillus-veneris (assembly GCF_014529385.1). Taxonomy (NCBI): domain Eukaryota; kingdom Viridiplantae; phylum Streptophyta; class Polypodiopsida; order Polypodiales; family Pteridaceae; genus Adiantum; species Adiantum capillus-veneris. The sequence continues at coordinate 143,837,552 of NC_140941.1, read as the reverse complement.
TCTAGGTATCAGATCAATGGTATGATCCTCGGGACAAGCGGGTGGTAACTCGCCTGGCAGGCTCTCTGAAAAGTAATCGGCATGAGCGTGGAGATAATCTTGGCGTTCTTTATCAAGTACAGACATAGTTGTCCTATCCTCATCATTCAACTCTTTCAAAAAGAGCGAATAAACAACCAGACTGGACAAACTCGTCGAAGCCGATACAATAGGGACAAACTCGCCCTTAAGTTTTACATCAAGTACAATGGTTCGGCCCTTCTCTGTAGTCAAAGTCGCTTTTCGCGCCCGATAGTTGACCACGACGTTGTTCTTATGGTACCAGGGAATTTCCAAGAGGACATCACAACCTTCCAAAGGCATTATGTAGAAGTCCTCATGCCCCAAATACCCTGACAATGCAACCGAAGTTTGCCAATGACAAGTGTAATTGCTAAGTCCTTGCCAGGTGTTGCTAGAATTGCCTCTGCTAATGGTCCCTTTCGATCGGGTGTGATCTCGAGCCGCGCCGCCAATTCATGTGAAATGAATGGCCTTGGCTGCTCCATCAAAGAAGATCAGGGCTTCTTGGTCTTTAACTTTGCCCCATGCTTGGCAAAGTTGTGTACTCTTGTCAATCGTGCTTGGGTCAGTACCCATGCAATCTGGAACCAGTCCCGCTTTCATCTTGCCTTTTCGTCCACGTTCCTCAGTTGCTTTCGAACCCTCAGTCCCGTCTTCATCCTTGTCGCTTGTTCTTTCGGTGCCTTTTTAGGGCACTTCGCGAAGATATGCCCAGTTTCCCGCATCCAAAGCACTTACCCTCTTTGATGTAGAGAGCTCTCTCGAAGAGTAAGCTTGGATCGTGCATCCTTTTCTTTCTTTTCTGGTTTGCTCTTTCTCTTTCTACTTTCATTGTTCGAAGACTGTTCGGTCCTTTGCGTCATGATTGCATCTGTGGGGTAGGTCAAACTGCCTGAGTGAATGGCAAAACCCCGTTTCACATGACTCATCAGTTCCTGAATGGAATTTGACTTTTGCTCTAAGCAGTGATCTCGGATCTCTATATAAAGTCCCAAGGTAAACCGCTCAATCTGTTCTTTGAACGAGATCTTCTTAGATGAAGAGGCAGGTAGAAAAGAGCTCCAGAATCTCTCGCAATATCCGTCCGATGTATCCTTCTTGGTCATCCGAAGATGGTTCCAAGGAATTCGAATGTCGCGTTCGTACTCCCGAGTCAACCAAGAAGAAATAAAAAGCCTTTTAAATTTCAGCCATTTAACTGGAGCTGTCTTGTTCAATAGAAGCGTGGACCACCAAGTTTGAGCATTTCCCTTGAAGTAAGAGGTAGCCCTCCGAATCTTGGAGTGCTCTGGGTAACGCCCTCTAGAGAAAGCTATGTCAAACTGCTGAATGAAGGCCAAAGCCTTCGAAGCATCTCGATATCTAGAAAATGTGTCAAATTTAATTGATTGTCCACCTTCTTTAAACTCTCGGACTTTCTTGCTTTTATCCTCCAAAAAGTCATACTGGTTGGCTTTATAAAAATTCATCTTCTTTGCATAAAAGTTGTGATCATCAGAGTCCGAACTGTCTGAAGACGAGTCCTCTGTAGAACTGTCAGAAACTGGGCGAAATCTAGGCTTTTTTGCCTTTTTCTTGCCCTTTCCGAAGCTTTGCTTTCTGCTTCGCTTTTTCCCTTTTCTGTCTTCTTCGCTCGAGTCAGAGGAGCTAGCAGAAGTGTCAGAAGAAGAACAACTGGGTACTCCTTCAAATCGCAAATGCTTCTTCTGCTTTCTTGCCAAGGCAAATGTAGACTGACGACCCAAATAACCCGAGAAGTCAGTGCTCTTCTTCTGCTTTTTGTCGTGCTTTTGGGCTTTGTTTTGCGCGTCAAAAAGTTGAGAAATCCGTGTATCAACCACCTCTTCTAATTCTTGCTCTGTAAACATCCTTGGAGTAGGAGGTTTCTTGAGTGCCGGTTTGAGGGGTGGTTCTGTGGTTTGCCGCCATTGTGAATGCACCTCGTCGAAGGAGCTCTGGCTCATAAATTTTGCAAATTTCGGGTCTTTAGCATCATCTTTGTTGCATCGTCGATCAATCGTCGATGCTCCATCTCTTCGAGCTCCGCCTGAGTAGGCTGAGGCGGGCCGTACTCGCGTGAATCTTCTTCGTGATCTCTTCCCGCATCTTCGGATGCAGATGAAGTCGAGTGATCTCTGTCTGAATCCCTAAGTGCCGCGTAAAAAGGATTGGATTTCCCAGTAGAAGATCACTTCAAAACAATTTACAGTTCACAATTGATTCGACACGGCCCGGCGGAGTTCCGTCCCAAAAGCTGCAAATCAAAAGCCTAAATAAAGCAATTCATCTCACAACCTCCGTGCTTGGTCAATAAAGCAATTACTTCCCAAAAGCTGCTCCCTCTCTCTTGCGTAGAATTCAGCCACGCAAAAGCTGCCAGAACTTTCGTAGAAAGCGCTGCAATTCATGGGCTTCCGTACGGCATGCCACATCAGCAGTCGGTGACCTCCGACGTGAAATTCGGGGGCAGTACGGCAGTGCCACGTCAGCTTTTTTTCAGCAGTATTCTTGGACTGTTCCATGCCAAAGAGAGTGTGCGTGTGTCTACTGAGCAGCCACGTCACCAGTTTGTGACAGAGAGTATAGCAATGGACTTTATCTTCGACCTTCCTAAGACTCAGAGTGGGCAAATGGAATTTAGACAATCATTGACAGATTCAGCAAGCAGGCTCACTTCATTCTGGTAAAGAAGACAATGAAAGCCGATCATCTTGCCCAACTATTCGTCTCTCAGATTTTTTGATTACATGGCATGTGTCAGATAGACCCTAGATTTACGAGCTTGTTTTGGAGAGCAATATGGGAGAATATTGGCACACACCTTGACTTCTTGTTCTCGTTTTGTCCACAGACAGATGGGAATAGTTTCAGACTTGTTCAAGTCTTACATCTCCGATCATAAAACCCATTGGGAGAAGTATCTGCCTCTGGTGGAGTTTGCTTATAATAACACAGTTCTCACATCTACGGGGAAGGCGCCATTTGAGATCGTTGAGGGTGTCAGAAAGGTTCCACTGATTCTAAGCACCAAGGACAAGATTTTTGAAGTAGATCATCATACACAGGATCAAAGACACTAGGAAGATGATTGGGTGCTACTTCGGCTTGAGAAAGCATGCCTATGAAAGTGAACGGGTAAGGAGAGGCTTTTCCAAAGCTTAGTAATCGACACTATGGACCTTTCCAAGTATAGGAAAAGATAAATGTGCATCCTTTCGACTGAAGTTACCAGATACTTGGAAGATTCACAATGCATTCCATGCGAGTCTTTTGAGACCTTTCATAGATGAAGTGCCAATGGACAGGGAGCCCTGTCAAAGTCGATGATGTGGAGAGCAACGGGGAGAATCTAAGAGAGAGAGAGAGAGAGAGAGAGAGAGAGAGAGAGAGAGAGAGAGAGAGAGAGAGAGAGAGAGAGAGAGAATGTTGAACCAACCAACCTTGGCAATGAATTGATGATTATACAATGGGGGGTAGATGTACTTATATAGTCACCTTAGCAAATTGCCATGCTTAGAGTTTGATAAATAAGTAAAATAAATACCTAAAGCCAAAATAAATATTGGGATCACATTGGACAATTCACTTGAGATGCCATAACTTAACACCCTCTCTGCAGCTCATAGTGGACATAAATAGTGAGACCATGTCACAAAGTGATGACGTATCATGACCTAAAGGATGGACTCCGGACAAAGAGGGGTCCAAACCCAATGAAAGAGGCAGATAAAGCTTTACCAAACTTACAAGGTTTGCCGAGTGGCCTATTTTTAAAGCGAGTTTCCACCAACTTATGGGGATCCTGTTTGATGGGGCCTGGGAGACATAAAAACAAAGCATGGCCACACACACACACACACACACACACACACACACACACACACACACACACACACACACACACACACTCAAGCCTTGCGTAAAGGGATGATGATTAGCAGCTGTACAGATGCTCGTGCTTTATGTTGATGATGTGGTAGGTTGTATAGATTTCCGCAAAATGCGTTGCCTGTTGACATTGCTAGCTTTTGGAGCCAAATGCTTTTCGACTTGAGGCTTTACATGTATAGCTTTTGGCCAAGGGCCTTTAGTAACAACTGAATTGAAAGAGATAGACGACACACGAGATGGGGAGTGGCAGAGTTCCACCATGAGAGAGCACTGGCCCAAAACCTTGGCACCCCTTTCTATATTTCTTTATATTGCTTGAACTCAGTACAATGCCGGTACTGGCATTGTACTGGCCCTCTGCACCTTCACCGAGAAGCGTGTCAAAGACCGAGCCCTTTCACATATTTAAAGGCCTTTGGCCTATAAAAAGCAGTTTACATGAAAAGCTTCAAACTCAAAAGCATCTGGCCTCAAAAGCTCTAGTGCAAAAAGCTGCCAGCCTGTTGTGTGGAAATTCGTAAAAGTGCCACGTCAGCACAGCCAACATGAAACACGGAATTCCGTATTGTTTGCCACATCAGCATAGTCAACGTGAATTGCAGAAATATGTCCGTACAGCTGCCACATCATTAGCTCTCCATGCAAGAGATTGAGTGTGTGTGTGTGTGTGTGTGTATGTGCGGTCTTGCTTTATTATAATGTCTTTAGGTCCCTTGGGCCTCATCGAACAGGGTCCATAAGCTGGTGGAAACTTGTCTTTAAAAATAGGCCACTCGACGAGACTTTGCAAGTTGGTAAAACATGTTGTGACGCTTCTACTTCTTCTTCTACTGCTTCTTAGGGTTTAGGCCCTCGACCGGGGTCTGCACGTTGGCTCCGTTTTTCAGTGGCTTGACACGTCAGCAATTGTGACACAAGCACCCCGATGATCGTCCTCCGTTCAAGTGTGAAGTCAACTTTGAAGAAAACAACTACATCAAAAACACCCGCTTAGAAGGTGTACTGAGAGAGAGAGAGAGAGAGAGAGAGAGAGAGAGAGAGAGAGAACTTTGGAGTTCCGTTCCTAGATGCACTGGCCCCAAATACCAGTCTCCTTCCCGCATTTCTTTATTTTTGCTTCGCAAAGGTACAACTCCTCTTCTGTGAGGCTCTGCATCCAGATGCCCTCTAGAGTGAGGCCCCAAGGGTCCTTATTGACAGTACAAGGGATGCCTAGAAGTAGAGCCCCAAAAGCACTTGATTCAAAAGCTCTTGCACCCAAAAGCATCCTCTACCAAAAGCATGGCGTAAATCTACCCTGCCACGTCAGAACCTTGCCAACGCAATTTGTGGGATTCCGTGCAGCTCTGCCACGTCAGCAACGACCAAAAAATTGCGGAAATTTCAGCCAGTCCTTACGCTTTGCATTATTAGGGTTTAGGTTCCTCGGCCATAATCTTCAAGTTCACAGGGTTAGAGTGTTTAACTCTAACCCTATGGTCCTTTCAGCCATACTTTTTTGGGTTCAGATCTTCCTTTCCTCTCGGCCAATTTCTTTTAGTTGGGCACACAGGTGGGCCAGTTTGGCACACGCAGTCAGCACGCCACGTCACCAACTTGTGACATTCCTCCCTCCTAAAAGAATTGTAATCACCCTTGATTATGCGTGCAAAACAGCCAAAAAACAACAACTTTCTTCAATACACAGTGACTCTATGTACCCATGCACTAGACTTTACAAATTCAACGCTTCTACAAAGACATCAGTCACTGATCAAATCACATTTTTGTCGAGGGTATCAGATACAAATCATGATCATTGTAACCTTTTAGCAATTACATCCGGACGGCGTTGATCTTTTCACGGATGTCTTGATCTACTAATAAAGTGTCTTCCTTATTCACTCTCAGATGAGGTCAAGCCATGATGACATCTTCTTCATATTCTTCCATTATCTAGGTAGATTTACCTACTTCTTAGGTGCTTCTAATATCTATACACACCCACAGCGTGGACCACCATGTCAATGCATTTCCTTTCAAGTAAGATGCCACCCTTTGTACCTTGGAGCGTTCTGAGAAACGACCTCCCGAGAAGGCGACGCCAAACTGCTGTATGAATTCAAGGGCTCGATGGGTGTCTTGGTAGCTTGAAAACGTGTCAAACTTGACTACTTGACCCCCTTTCTTGAGCTCCTTGGTCTTCTTGTTCTTTTTCTCATTGTTTGAGCTGTCAGTGGTGGATGAGGTATCCTCTTCTGAACTGCTAGATGGCTCCCTGTGCTTTCTAGGCTTTTCCAAGAATCTGCTTTTCTTGTTTTTTCTCTGCTTCTTTTGCTTTCTCTCATTCTTACTTGAACTAGAGGACGACGAACTATCAATTTGAAGATGAAGAAAAATGAAAGCGAACACGCTTCTTGGATCTCCTCACCACCTCGAAAGTCGACTCCCGGTCCAAATAACTAGGGAAATTCACTGATTTCTTGTTCTTCCGAGAGTACTTTAAGCTTTTCATCAGCTGATTGGTCTTCTTTTCAAGAGCTTCATCAAACTCTTTCTGCGAGTACAATTTTTGCTTTTTGTCCTCGGCTTTGCTTTGTGTTTCATTACCGTCTTAAGAGGAGAATCAACGACCTCTCTCCATCTTGAGTCAATGTCATCAAGCGGGTAATTCTGGAGGTGATTCACATATTTCAGGTCTTTGGAGTACTTATCAATCTTTATACTCACGTGTCAACTTGCAGTTGACGTTTGTACTTCGCTTTGTGGAGATTTCCCATTGGAAATTTACCAAAATCTCCGTTGGTTTCTTCTGTTCCTACATTGGGACTTAGCTTTTCTTCATCTCCCTGTAGACTAACCGTCAAAGGGGTGTTGTCATTGTTGGATTCTCCACGAGAACCCACGCTTGCTGCAAAAAGGATCGGTATTTATGTGTCCCGAGGTGCTTTACTTTAGGCCCTGTTGGATGGGGTCCCATAAGTTTGCTGGGGGTTAGGATTATTAATCCTAACCCAACTTTAATGCTTGGGCCACTCAACAAGGATCTGTGAGTTGGTAAAGACTTCTTCTTCTACTTATGCTAGGGTCTAGGCCCCTCGCCCCCTCGGCCGGGATCTGTAGGTTGGCTGGGGTTAGGCTCGGGAGCCCTAACCCTATGGGTCTTCAGTGGCTTGACACGTCAACAATTTTCAGCAATTTATGAAATTTGGTTCTAGGTTCCACAGGTATATTTTATTTATAAGTGTGCCAGGGCCTCTTCTCTCGACAACAATGCGAGAGGGAGGACCCTCGTACATTGTACTCTTGCAAAGTAATAATAAAGAAATACCAGAAGGGCCGCTAGTCTTAGGGGCGAGTGCATCTTGGCTTAGAACTGCGTCGTGCTTTGTACTCTCCTCCTCTCTCTCTCTCTCTCTCTCTCTCTCTCTACAAGTTTATTCAGTTGTTTGCAGTTTTCTCATGTGTGTTGCTGTAGATCTTTGGCTTGGAGTATCCAAGTCTATTACACTGGTATTAGAGCTGAGGCGATTCTTCGAAGTTCTATGAAGGATCCAATCCGTTTTCCCACAGCACACATGGATTCAGGTAGCGAATCGGCAGGGAGGAAATAGTTCCGGTTGCATTTGTATGTACGTCTTGATCCGTACAATATGGTACATTTGAATGGTACGGATCTGTACGTACTTTTTTTTTTTTGGCCATGATGGACATTGGATTTATTTTGGATATAGTGTTTCTTGTTTTGTTTGTATCTACTTTTAGCATATGCCATGGACATGGTTTGAATTTTGTAGTTCGTTTTATCATTGATGCAGAAGATGAGTTTATCTGTTTTCTCATGTTATGTTGTAACTTGTTTAAGTGTCTGCTTGAGTTTTCAGTTTAAGTTTGCAGCATTGTACAATGTATTCATTACAAGTCTAGCAGGTCGCTAGGTTGGAGGTCCATTAAAATTTGAATAAATACAGGGTTGTTTACAAACGGTACGTATTGATTACGCACCTAAAAAAGTATTTGGTACAAAAGTACGTCCCTTACGTTTGGATATCGTACCGTACCTGATGTACCCTCCCACCTTGGTTTCTCCCACTTTAAACCAACAGAGTTTTACCGGTAGTCGGTCTGTTTCTGAGGGATGGGGGAAGTGCATGGCCCATTCTTGTCAAGCGACTTAGGCAAGATGGAGTTTGAGCGTCAATTGCAGGTTGACACTGGTGCTATCCAGATGCTCAAGTACTCCAAGGAGCCACAATATGCAATGTTTCCGAAGAATCACCCACTTGACAAGATTCATTCACGATGGCGTGCCGCCGCCCACTCACCTCTCAAGTTGGCCTTGAAGCAAAAAGCGAAGCCAAGTGCAGACAAGCAAAATTTGTACTCATAAGGTGAATTCGACAATGCTGGTGAGCAACATGTCAATAAATTGGTGAAGATTACGAAGAGCTCTTGAAAGAGGAGTTGATCAGAAGACTATCTCGGCTATTGGGTCGAAAATCTACTCGCGAGGTAGCCAACAAATCCAAGAAGCGTGTTCGCTTTGAGGATGATCCTAGTTCATCATCGCTTTTTGATAGCTCAGAGAGTTCCTCTTCCTTTGACTCTAGCGAGGAGGATAGGAAGCACTGGAAGTGGAGAAAGACTTAGAAGAGCAAGAAGAATAAGGAAACCAAGAAGAGCAGATCCCATAAGAAATCTCGGATTCATCGGAAACATTCTGACAATTCCAAGGAGGACACCTCGTCCTCTGACAATTGTCACTTAGATGAGTCAATGTACGGGAAGAAGAGAAGATGCCGTTACTGTTTGAACCAGTATGACCATCTTGAAAAGAAGGGCGGAAAGACTAAGGATTTCAAAAAGGGTGGGCAAGCACTCAAGTTTGATACGTTTTCAGGCTATAAGGATACCCACAGAGCCCTTGCATTCATATAGCAATTCGACATTGTCTTGTTGGGAGGTGGTTTTCTTGAACACTTTGAAGTGCGAATAGCATTGTCTTATGTGAAAGGAAATGCCGAGACATGGTGGTCTACCCTACTATTGCGCAAGAAAGCACCTACAAATTGGTTGAAATGCAAACGCGTCTTGACTTTCGCCTGGCTTTAAGAAGAATATGAAGAGGATGTCATCATAGCGTGGAATCATCTGAGGATGACCAAAGAAGACACCTTGGACACTTATTGCCAGAGATTTGGGATACCCTACTATTGCGCAAGAAAGCACCCACAACTTGGTTGAAATGCAAACGCGTCTTCACTTCCGCCTAGTTTTAAGAAGAATATGAAGAGGATGTCATCACAGCCTGGAATGATCTGAGGATGACCAAAGAAGACACCTTGGACGTTTATTGCCAGAGATTTGGGATACTTTTCTACGAGTCTCTTCTTTCAAGAAAATCACCTTCAAGCAACAATTGAGTGGTTTTGCTGCAGTCTACCCAAAGAGATACGACGATATTGCCTACAAAAGAAGTCTGACTCTATTCAGAGACTTATGTGTAATGCCAAGCAGGGTTTTGGTACGCATGCCGGCACACCAGCGTATCCTTCAGACAATAGGGCAAGATTCCTTCAACGGGAACAACAAGGTGGGTAAGCAGTAGAAGAAGAAATCAGCCGGCCCGAAACTGTCAGTAGAGGAGCATGCTGAGTACTACTAAGAAGGCAGGTGTTAAGAGTTGTGGGGAATAGGGGCACATTCTTGTGAAGTGCCCTAACAAAGTGTCAAAGGAGCAGGCAGAGGACAAACGAAAGAGTTTCAAAGCGGCGGATGAGCGTGCAAAGAAAGGGAAAACAAAGGTAGGATTGATTCCGGATTTTGTGTAGACAAGCCCAGAACAGATAGACAAGAGTACGGGGCCTTGCAAAGCGTGGGGCAAAGTATGTGATCAGGAAATCCTTATATTCTTCGATGGAGGAGCCAAGGCCAACTTCATTTCGAGTGAAGTGGCCGCTCAACTTGGAATCACACTTGACGAAATGGGATCTCCAATGGAGGCGGTTCTAGCGGCAGCAGGGCGAGATGTTGCCCTTACACCTATCATAGGAAAACTTCGAGTGCATTGCCAGGGGTATCTGGGGCACCAAGGCTAAGTAGGGCACCAAAGCTTTAACATCATACCATTGGAGGGGTGTGACCTTTGGAGGGGTGTGACGTCCTTTTGGGGGTCCCTTGGTTCGATAAGAACGGCGTTGTGGTCGATTATTTGGCAAGAAAGGCCACTGTGAAGAACGAGAAAGGCAAGGGCGAGTCTGTCCCACTTGTATCGGTTTCGGTCGTTTCAAAATTAATGAAATCCAGTCTCTTTGTTTACTCGAGCTGCTTAAATGAACGCAATGAAAATAAGAAGTCAAACATATCAGACTTAGAGAAAGAATGACAAGAATTTCTGCGAGCTCAAGCGCGATTGTTTTTCCGAGGGTTTGTTTGGAGAGCTACCTCCTAACCTGAACAATACCCAAGCATCTCTCATGTGGCGCAACAAATGGCAGAGAAGGTTGTTGCACTGCACACCAATTCTCAAAGGTCTCTAAAACTCAGCTCTCTCCTGAGGTGAAGTGGGGGCATAGATACACATCACACCTACCTAAGAGTCATCAATCGCTAGAGTAGTCCAGATCACTCTACCATGCATCAATGTCCCATGGTCATGTACACAATGTCGCCTACTGGGTCCCACAGAAATGCATACACCACTGCTAGAATACTGCTAGCTTATCACAGTTTCCCAAAAGGTGTGAGAATCCCCAGGTAACAACTTGCCACATCTATGATAACTGGCCATGCATAGCTTGTGCTCCTGCACAAGAAGTATATCCACATCTCGATCTACATGAAAGTGCAAATGTCTCCTGCGAAGTAAATTCTGTCTTGGACCACTGATGCTAGTGTGATGCAATTTATTGACATTCCAAGTAACAATAATGTGACAAACAATGATAAAACTGAAACCTCAACAACCGTGTCAACAGCGACAAGACTGAAATTTAATGCCGAGCTCTCTTGATCCCTGGCTGCAACCATGGAACAAGAGCTAATGGAAGAGCATCCTCTCTCTCTCTCTCTCTCTCTCTCTCTCTCTCTCTCTCTCTCTCTCTCTCTCTGTATTTCAGGTTGTCTTCTAACTAAGAGATAATGTCTATTTATTGTTATGCGCTCTCTTTTGTGACAACAAGCAAAAACATTGGTGGTGAGGTTAAACATGATTCTGTAGGAGGGTGTGATTTGTAGGCAAGGAGTTTTTCTGAAAAAGGCTGTGAAGTTTCAGCAGAAGCATGCTGCAGCTTACAAACAAGAGCTAAACACATGTTCAGCATAAGGCATCCAGTTTGCGGTATGGCTACGACACATTCTCAATTTCTCCTCTCTTTGACCTGTAGTACATTGTGGTTTATCGATGGCCACTTCTCAGTGCGAATGTTGAAAAGTGCTGACGAGGGAAATGTACAAATGATCCACTTTTGGCTTATGATTTGAGGCTAGTTTAAACATCCACAATCCTCTGGCCTTAGCTTGTCTTGCAGTAAAGTGCTTGTGGAGCTATAAACAATGGGATAAACCCAGACAATGATCAAGGGTTTGCCAGCACATGTTTGAGTATGTAAAAAAATGTTTTGAGACCAAAATTTTGCCAACCCACAGGGAATGCTAGGACAGAAGAAAGAAGTGTAATGGGGAAACCCTTGGAACTTCGGCATGGAAAATCTTATTGGTTACACCAGATATCGGTTTTCATGTCCCATGATTTGTCTTAGATCAGTTGTGTGCAAGGATTGGACTTTGGAGTTTGAGCTAAGATGTGGGTGACTGCACTTCATATTGGGTTTAGTCTGTTTAGCCTCGTGGCCTGACTGTAGGTCTATGGTTGACCTTACAACGGCAAAGTACGGTCCAGCTAATTTGTAAAGCCGTGCTCTTTGAACAGAATTTCTGAAAGTGCCTCATTATAGTCACAGTTTACACGATTTTACTTTAATAAAGTTGCATTTTTTGAGTGATTATTCCCCTTTATTACTGTCGTTTCTTTTGACTGATTATATTTCCTTTGTGTTTTGATGTTTCGTACATTGTTGAAGTGATATATTATTTTTCCAAGATAAATATTTGTCTTCATGGCATATTGATTGATTTTTTCTCAACAGGTTTCTGTGAGATATTGGAAAGCTTGAACAAAAGGAAACATTCTGGGATTATTAGGAGTAGTCCAGTGGTTGGCAAGAAGCTGTTTTTGAATCAAACATGATTGGATCTTGCTTGGCTCAGTTGTCCTTTCAAATAAAGAAATTCCAAGGTTTCAGGTGGTTATCTGTCCACTAGGCCTTCTCATGTTGTGCTCTTATGATTTGGCTCCGTACTTGGTGTAATCAACTTTTCTGATATAATTTTTGGAGAAAAATAACTGATTTTATATCTCCTTATCATGCTGTGTAATTGGGCTCCATGATTAGGTTTTCCTGAAATATTTATAAATAGTGAAGTAAACGTAAAATAAAATAAATAAATAATGAAGTAAACGTTAATAAAAAAATAAATAGATAAATAACTATTTAAGGTAGATATTACAATATCAATAGATTTTAGATATAAATCTGGTACACTCAATCCAGGGTGCTTTTTTTTTTTTGCTTTTCCATTTCTCAAGCCTGCCTTTTTCTTTCTGAAGCGCACACTCTGTATCCAAAAGCTTTTCAATGAATTCCATGTACAAAACATGCTGAATTTCTAAGATTGTGGATGTTCTGAAGAGGCCACATTAGCAAGCAAGCAACATATATTTGACAGTGGTAGTGGTTTCTGTCTGGTTATGATATATAGTTGAAACAAGCCTCTGTGGTGAGGCAAGGCCTATGTGCGTGTGCTTGGTAGTCAAACTTGTAGGGAGGCAAAACATTGAGTAATTCCATCAGAATCATCGTGGATGCTTAAGATAGGGCAGATAGGCCTGTGTGCTTGTGCTTGGTAGTCAAACTTGTAGCGAGGCAAAATATTGAGTAATTTCATCGGAATTAAAGTGGATGCTTAAGATAGGGCAGATTTTCTGGGAAATTTATACTCGAGATGACGGAGTTCTTTTCACGTGCTTACACTTCTCATGGCTCCGGTAGGTATTCATCATTTACTAGAGCAGATATTACGATCTCTCTACACTCCCTAATGGTTGGTAGTAACATGGGGTGAAATTTGGATTGCTATGCCAGCATTTTAGTAATTGCTTGCACTCGGATTTTCTGCTCTGTTCTAGTCTTGTTTTGCAACTAATGATTTCATAATTGATTCACTGTTGGAATATTGTTGTCTTAATTGTTGAATTGACTTGAGTGTATCTTAATTATTCCATAAATGTGGATCTTTTCTACACACCACCATGTTGCCATTTTGTATGCGTTCAAATCTTTTTTAAGCATCTTTCTTCTTTACAAAATTAGGGAATGATTGAACCTGGCTTATTTGTGTTATTGGCCGCAAAATCAATACCTATTCAAAGTATCAGTACCAGCGATGATGATGCAGAGGTAGCAACTTGAGTGGCGAACATGAGGTTTGGGCCAAGGAGCAATCACTATTTGGTTAGTAATGTTAAAAGACATTGGCTTAGTTCCTTTGCTCTTGGATTTTATGTTTCTAATGCCGACTTCTAGACTGATGTCTCACCTAGACATAAGAGGTTATTTCATTTGACCAGTGATTATATGAGTTGGGTCTCTAACTAGAGCTACATGTTTGTTAGAAAATTGGACTAAATGCTCATGCTTAGTGTGCATATGACTTTGGTTACAAGGGTTTGCTCCTAGCGGTGATTTCTCTCATGGCTATATGATAGTCATTCACTTATTCTTGGAATTTTACTTTATTGCTCTATTTCAACATCTGCTTCAAGTTGATGGCTAACCTACAGGCAAGAGGTTGCTTCACTTAACCAATTGAGATGATTTGGGCCTGCATTTTCTATTGCTACTATTCTTATTAATAATGTTATTAGTTAGTTAGTTAGTGTGTGTGCACGCGTGCATGTGCGGTATTTCTTGGATTTTTGTTTTACTGTTCTTTCTTTTTTTGTTGCCGTCTCCTCCATTGATGCACACCTACAAGAGTTTTCAATGATCAAGCCTATTTTGGCCTTAGTGTTTTTGTGGATACTTAATTATCGCTCTTCAGTTTTGCTACTTTCACAGCATTTAACGGTTCCTAGTGTTTTGATCACATTGTTCACTAGATTGCTTTGTCTACTGCATGTGACACCTATAATAATGCTTTGACTTTATTTGTTGTTGACCTGGCAATTGAGTTGTTGAGCTTCCTTTCTCTTGTATTTGCAAGTTTGCCTCCCGAATATTGATTGAATTCTGTGCTGTCATGCACCAAACAAAGGATTTTTGCTATTGTTTCTTTTTGCTGATTTACAGCTATTGTAGTACTTGTAGCTTTGGTTCAATATTTTTCCGACTGGTGTTCATGCATATCGGAATTTGGAAACTTTGTATGCACAATCACTCACTTTGTGAGGAAATGTTCTTACTTTGAGTTATGCTTAGTTTCACTGTTCCCTCACACTTTCAATGTGCTAGTCTTAATTGTTTCATTCTCATTCAATTAATTGGAATGATGTAACTTTCAAGCTGATTGCACAAGGAGTCTTGAATTTTGAATGGTAATAATGATTGAGGATTCGATTTAACTTTGAAATTGGCTCCCTTGATTTCTTTCCCATTGAACCTTTGCTAATGACATTTGGTTTTGCGACCTTGTGTCTATCAGATGAGCTTTGGATTTTGGCTTGAATGTAGAGTTCTACGATGTTTAGTTTACAAGATTAATTATGTCTGATCTTGAATTAAAAATTCAAGGTTGAAATTCTAACATATAAAACACGATAATGAACACTTCTTTTTTAGATGGTACACCATAGAATCGCCAATTATTATGATGCATTTTTGATGAAATCAAGTACAAGAGTGGAAAGGCCATATGCTTGCCAATGAAGCTATGCCAAAATATGTTCTAAGAACTTTTATATGTTTGACGGTGACAAAAAACGTTCTTTTCACCTAGTGGTTGTTGATTGGTGGTTGCTGGTCTCTTGTTGGTGGTAGTGTTGTTATATATGCCACCTTCTTGCAGTATTAAATATGCTAAGTATGCTTTCAAGCTATATAGCTTTGGCTTTCGTCATCTCCCATGGATATATGCTCCTTTTTTAGCTTCGACTTATCTTGTTTGCATTCTGCATATTCCAAACTTCACAGGACTTTTTTTGAGCACTTCGATTTGTAAGTATAGAATCTTTTGTTTAATTTCTGTTGTATCATGATAAGTTGATTATTCTCGTTTTATCTCTTTGTGTATGGTGAGGGTAACAAGCCCCCAGCCCCCCCCCCCCCCCCCCCCCTCTTTTCCAAAATAAAGAAAAAAGAAAAAAGAAAAAACTACTCTGGCTAGCTATGGTATCAACTAGCTGAGCTCTTGCAAGGCTCTCAATTTCTTTCCTTATTGTTTGGAGGTGTAGTTTCTTGATAACTAGTGGTGTGTGAACTTAATGTGTAGTGATTTTTTCACAAATGCAAGCTACAACCATCCATGTGAAGGTCGGATTGGAGTTAGGAGTGCAAAAGTGGTCTACCTAAATCCCCTTATATATACTATTGTCCGAATACTTTTTGCAATTGAGGTGTTAAGAGTAATGTAAATTGTGCTTATGATGAGTTCCTTGTTGTAAGAGCAATACAAGGATTGGTGGCTCTTCCATGCATTTTCTCTCACTCTTCTAGAGCTCCTTCCAAAGGACCTCTTCTTCTATAACCATATTAGAAAGCTCGCTTGTAAATTGCCTCAATGCCCTAGTAGGGTAGCATGGATTCTTTGGATTGACACTTTGAGGTTGTTGGTCTTTTGTATGCGCTTGTGTGTGTGTGTGTCTCGGGACGCGGGGGGCTCTATGCCATGCAACAATGACCACACAACCTTTTTGGTGCCGTTGCTAAGGAATTGAGCGCTTAAGTTAAAAGAGCTCTTTAATGTGTTACAAAGAGTAGTTTCTTAATTTGTATGAATTATAGAAACAAGTTTAAGTTCATCGCATACTAGAATCACTAATTAGAGAAACAATATAGAACTCTGTTTCCTTTTGATTAAGCTCCCATTTTCACTAATTTAGGAAATTGCATTCACTAATTATCTTACACACACACACACACACACACACACACACACACACACACACACACATGTCACTTTCATGTGTGGCTTAGTGTTTTGAGAATGGATACTTGTTGATATTTCACACTACATGAATAGTATGTATAAGTTAAAAAGGTTTTAAGTAAGACATGGATAACAATTGATAATTTGTTGACACCTGTAATACGTATTCAAAGCTAACAAATATGTTTTTTGTTTACATGGATGCAGGTGAGGAATCTATCTTTACTTAAGATCTTTTTGGTTTTGTTGCCGTCCACCACTGTCGAACTTGGCCTCTTTCACTTCATGTTTTTGACTATCTTATATACAAAACACTATAATGATGGCTCATTCTCACTATGATGTATAAAAATGAATCAAAGACTGAGTTTTTTTTTGTGATAATCATTGTCTTTTGTCTAAGTCCATCTTTCTTTTGAATTGTTATATTCTTTTGTGTATAAGTATAAGTCTAAAGACAATATAACACACACACACACACACACACACACACACACACACACACACTAGTCACTACTAAAAGACACCAGTCACTACTAGAAGACTTTTCACAGCGATAACCAAAAAGTGGATGAAGGAATGGTGGATTTTATCACTAGCGGCATTAATTAGTTTTGGCAAATTAAGCTGTCCATCTGTATCAAATGCATATCCAATTTTTGCGCAACAGAACTATGAAAATCCACGCAAAGCCATAGGTCGTATTGTGTGTGCAAAAAAAAAACTATTGGTATTGAGGCTCTGCAATCTGCTCTTTCCGATATTGTATTCGAAGCAATTGTAAAGATTCCTTACAACACGTGGATAAAATAAGTACTAGCAAATGGTAAAAAGGGGGGGCTGAATGTTGGTGCCGTTCTCATCTTAGGCGAAGGATTTGAATTAGCTCCCCCTAATTGTATTCCAACCGAATTAAAAAATAAATTAGGAAAATTATCGTTTCAAACTTACTGACCCGGTGAAAAAAATATAATTGTCGTAGGTCCAGTACCGGGCAAGTTATACAACGAAATTATATTCCTAGTTTTATCACTAGACTCCGGTACAAATAAAGAAACACATTTTTAAAAATACCCTATTTACGTAGGGGGAAACAGGGGGAGGGGACAAACTTATTCGGATGGGAGCTGGCCCTTGCAAACAACTTGATGAACTACCTCTCCTCAACTCTTCGAGCATGATGTAGGAGAAGGAAATGGGGACCCATGGACTGACCCCATCGATCCCATCCCGTAGGAACTACGAGATCGCTCCGATGGATGCTAAAGGCATGCGGGGGTTGCATACCGACCATATAACCAAACCAAATTTGACAAGTGGAACGAGTTGCCTCGTTCCATTGGTGGGAAGGGTCGGAGGCGACCAACTACTTGGTATTGAAGTTGAAATCGAGCGAGAGAGGGAGGGGAAGGAAAGCGCCTTCCTTGTTTTTCGCCCCCCTCCCCAATTTGGGAGTACGCAACTGAAAGAGACCCGAGCTAAATTCTTTCCCGCTCCTCTTTACTTTACTCGGGGGTAGTTGTTCCCTCGGAGAGCACAGTATGATGAAAGTTGTAGGCTGTGTTCGAGGGGGGGAGGGGGGGGAGAGCATTGTCTATCGCTGGCCTGCGTGGTAGAATCTCTCGGGTAGGACATAAAGATGGTAGCTTACCCCGTGGCGGATGCCAACGGTTCGAGTTCGCTTATCTCCAACCTATGATTCAAGTCGATGGAATCTCACACACTAGTATTAGTATTACGAAAGAAGCTTGATCCGCCGGTGAGGTGAGCGGGGCACTTTGACCCACAACCAATTCCCTATGAACGTTGATAAAATCCCCGCATCGCAGGTAGAGTAGCACGTCGAGGTGCTGGAGGATTCGACGACGAAGTTTAAACGACAAAAGGCTTGCGGTGGATACTAGGCACCCAGAGACGAAGAAGGGCATGGCAAACGATGAATTGCTTCGGGGAGCCAAAAATAGGTATAGATCCGGAGATTCCCGAATAGGTTAACCTTCCAAACTGCCTGCTGAATTCAGCAGCAGACAAGAGACAACCCGGCGAACTGAAGCATCTTAGTAGCCGGAGGAGGAAAAAGCAAAAGCGATTCCCCTAGTAACGGCGAGTGAAACGGAAAGAGCGTAAACTGTGAAGACGAGGTTGTGGGAGACTGATGAGGGCTTTGTTTTACTAGGCGAAGCAGTTGAGTGTTGCACCCCAGATGGTGATAGTCTAGTAGCCGGAAGTACAGCTAGCTCACGCTCCAACCCAAGTAGCATGGGGCACGCAAAATCCCGTGTGAATCAATGAGGATCACCTTGTAAGGCTAAATAGCGAAGCAATACCGTGAGGGTGAAAAGAACGCCCGTCGAGGAGTGAAATAGAACATGAAACCGTGAGCTCCCAAGTAGTGGGAGGAGAATGAGATCTCTAACCGTGTGCCTGTTGAAGAATGAGCCCGACTTGTAGACAGTGGCCCGATTAAGGGGGAGAACCCCCGGAGCCGTAGCGAAAGCGAGTCTTGTTGGGGCAATTGTCACCGCTTATAAACCCTGATCTATCCATGACCAGGATGAAGCTTTGGTGAAACTAAGTGGAGGTCCGAACCGATTGATGTTGAAAAATCAGCGGATGAGTTGTGGTTAGGGGTGAAATGCCACTCGAAAATCCAGAGCTAGCTGGTTCTCTCGGAAATGCGTTGAGGCACAACGGTTGACAAGACCATCTAGGGGTAAAGCACCGTTCCGGTGCGGGCTGCGAGAGCGGTACCAAATCGAGGCAAACTCTGAATACTAGATGTAATGTTCAAGTAAAAGGAATGAAGGAAAAGGGTCAACCAGTGAGACGATGAGGGATAAGCTTCACCGTCGAGAAGCGAACAGCCCAGATCACCAGCTAAGGCCCCTAAATCACCTTTTTAAAGGAGGTAGGAGTGCAAAGACATCCAGGAGGTTTGCCTAGAAGCAGCCACCCTTGAAAGAGTGCGTAATAGCTCAGTAATCAAGCGCTCTTGCACCGAAGATGAGCGGGACTAAGCAGTTTGCCGAAGCTGTGGGATGTCAAAAAACATCGGTAGGGGAGTGTTCCGTCCCAGATGGAAGAACCACTGCTTGGGAGCTCGCAGTTTCATGTTCTATTTTACTCCCCGACGGGGGTTCTTTTCACCTTTCCCTCCCGGTATTGCTTCGCTATCGGTCACTCAGGAATATTTACCTTACAAGGTGGTCCTCACTGATTCACACTGGATTTTGCGTGCCCCATGCTACTTCTTCTTTCTAACAGGCTTTCTTATAAGCAATCAAATTGCGTACCTCATATGTGTCTTTGTAAAAGTCTAGCATTTTTGAAGTGTTGCCATATTCTTCAGAGCAAGGAAATTATTTGGGACGTTTGCTTGACGCCGAAGGCCACGTACTTGGTGTGTTGGTGATTGCTTTGCCTTTTAAAGGTTTCAGAATGGGTTCAATGGTGTTGGCAATAGGTAGGTTATGTAACTTGGGATCAAGGGGAGCTCCAGCAGTAAATAAGACCATACTTTTAGTAGTCTCTATCATATGCTCATGAAAAGCATAATATACAATAACAACAGGCGGATCTAAATAGGTATGGAAGTCACCTAGGCAATGAAGGCATAAAGTTGGGTAGGGCATGGAGAAAATTTAAAAGAATCTAGGAAGCTTTTGAAAGACAAACCAAAGCACATGGTCAAACCAGATGGTAGAGGATTTGCAAGACCCTTGAGAGTCTTGTTTCTTACATTGGAATTTAAGAAGGCTTGTCACTATTCCAACAATTTCTAAGGCACCACTCAGGGTCCTTAACTTTCTCAGTTAAAGAAATTCCTTTAGTGTGTGCAATGGTACGATTGGAACATTTGTTAGGGTCAATATTTGACAATATATTACTCCCTGGATCAAAGAAAAACTATGCAGGTAGCAGATTTTTAGCTTGTAAAGCATAGGTCTTACGATGATCAACTCCTTCATTAAAGACACTACATAAAAGTCCTAAAGAGTGAATAGTAAAAGGGGCACAATGATTAATAATTTCAAAGTCCAAGAGCTCATTCTCTAATTGAATAGCATCAAGCTCCACTTATCTGGGAGGTAAAAGAGGTATCACACCAGAAAAGGAGGCTGGCACAAACTTCTCTATTTTCACAAAGGAATCCCCTACTAACGAGGGAAAGGCATCCCTTTCTTCTTCATCGAGAAAATCCAAGTCTAAGAGAGGTTTGACGAATTTGGGTTGACGTTTTATCTCAAGAAAAATAATAGGTAGAGGATTAATAAAAAATAGTTTATTAACTATAGTAGGTAAAGAGAAAACATAGAACTCAAGATTGAAATTATCTTTACAGTCTATGAAATAGAAAAATTTAAAATGGCATCAACAAGTAAAAAAGAAGGTGAGAGTTATTCTTTCTAGATTTAACCAAAAGGGCAATGCTCTGAATCTGTGTTTAGAGCAAAGATGGTTTTGTTGGCAAGTGCTACATTCTCAAAGTCGAATCACTTTTTTTCGAAGTCAGCTTCTTTGATACAAGATAAGACACATTCAACATATTCAAATTTCACAAGGGATCCCCCTGAAACCAAAGATGATGAAAATTAAAATATAAGTTCCTATCAACAATACTGTAGTCTAGAGTGCTATAATGTTAAATTGTAGATACTTATAGCTAAAATTTTGAAAAAGTGTGGTGGTTACCCGACCAAAGATAACCAAGGAAATGTAAATATGTGTATTTATGCTTAATTTCCTTCAAATTGAACCATACTCAAATTGAGACTTATAGATTAGTATTTATAATTTAACATCAAGCTTGCATAAAAATTACAAATGACAGCGTGCTAAAGTACTTATATAATTGAATTTGAAAACAAAACATAAAGAGGAATCATAGAACATTTGATGCTTGAAAAAGTGTCAAATTAATTCTTGATAACGAAACTACATGCATATCTAGATACATACAACCAATAAATGTCTCACTCCATAGATTCGAGGCCCCTAAAAATTGATGGAGGTGAAATAACGTACCTTCCACCTTCCACAAAAACGTAATTGTTAAAACATTTACCATTTAATGTGAGAAGAAAGGTACACGATGGTCTCACCACGTGTTATTGATGATTGACATTCTAGCATTCAACTTTGTGGTACGTAGCTTGCCTGTCCTGTAAAAAAAATCATTCCAGTGCTAAGCTTACTTATTATTGCTTAGTATGTGCCAATTTCTTGCCATTATATTCAATTCTTATCTTGAGAGCATATGTGGTACCACATGCATCCTAAGTGCCTGATTTTGGGAAAAATAATGGTTATAACAAAATTTGAGTACAATATGTGATCAAAAAAACTTCTCACACTCTCTGATCATGTTCCCTGATCATGTGGTTGTCTTTAGATTATGTTTGGTGATAATTTTTTTGTATAATATGGTTAATTAATGTATTTCCGTACGGTTAGGTTAATAAAAAATCATATACCTATATGTCTTATATTCCAATGCTGATTTTTTTTGATTTGGAGTACTTTTACTATGGCAAGAAATACCTTTTTCCAAATTGAAAACCAAATCAACCAAGATATTGCTCAAAATAGCTTTTGAAAACCAAATCATAGGTAGGAAAGAAGTTGTTTCTCACCATAATTATGCATTCTTGATGCATATATGTTCCGGCTTACTGAATTGGGAACCACATTATAGGTTATCACCATATATGAGTATATTGTGTGATCCAGAAAGCTTAAACACTATGTGATTACTCTAATAGTGTGATATAGTACTGTTAGTCTCTAAGTGGAGTTAGTTGAAAAAGATCTCATGTCTATGTAAACTAATGCTCAACCACATACTTAAAGTCTTTTCATTCATTGCAAAGCACCTAAGGATCATAAAATAACTTGCTTGAAATAATAAAGAAATCATTTTCCATTACCAACATACCATAAAGATTATTTATTTTACATCTATTCGAGATGATGAGTATTAAACACCCAATGTGAGGCGTTCTATTGAGTGAGCTACATGGGACCTGTAGGAGTCAAAGAAACGTTTAAGGTTTTGGTTATCATATAGTTGGACTAAATGCTTTATTCAACATTTTTGCTAAGCTTTGTTCAAATACTATTTTTTTTTGACACACCAGAGGATCCACATGGAGAGGTCCTTATCCCTTCCAAGTATTAGCCATGTTACATGGTCAGGCAAGGGCTGCATGCCATCGGGCAAGAGCCACGCGTAGGCATCACCATGACCACCTAATTGATGCACCACGTCCTGGGAACGACGGAGAGAACTCGTTGCAACCGCTAGGAACCTCCTCCTCGGGTGACCCACCCTAAGAGGAGGATTCACTTGAGTGTCCAAGGGCAAGAGCCTTAGCAACATAACACCAGGTGAGCACAAGGTGTCCCTCTAGAGTGTGACCCAACGGGGGATTTGAACCCACATCTTGTAGGTTGAGAGGCAAAAGCCTTACCGTTAGACCAAATCGCTTAGGACTCAAATAATGTTTGATATGGTGAAAAAGAAAAAAATGATAACGTGATTGATGTTCATAATTGCCATTTGCAAGCTGCGTTTAAGAGATGCCGCCCAACTCGGACCAATCCCACTTGTGAAATACGCCTTAAGTGAGGATTAGTTAATTGATTTAATATTGAGAGTTGTAAATGGTAGCACAATGATGAACGATCAATAGATAATTATCCATGCTTAACAGAGGCTTATTACAGTGAATAGGTGGATTGTGCGCTAGCGCGGAGAGAGAGAGAGAGAGAGAGAGAGAGAGAGAGAGAGAGAAAGTGCATAAGGTGAAGGTGTTGAAGCGGGTGATGATTGTGGTGCAGTGTACTGTGTTCCATTCAAGATCGTTGATGGAAAGGTCCGCTCACAGGTTGCTGCCTGTCGATGGAGGTGCGGAGCATCACGTCCGGGGTGGCCTTCAAGAGATAGGAAACAACGCCCTTATTTATAGTGCCCGACCTATATATATATATATATATATATATATATATATATATATATATATATATATATATTATGGGCGGCCGCACACAGGGCATTCGTCACCGCCCCCTGCAATGGACTCCAAAGGAGGTCGATTGCATGTGATGACATGAGGTGTTTCTTGCCTTGGTCGTAGTTGTTCTTGCCTCGGATTCATTCTTGAATTGCTTGGGTACTATGATATTCTTCCCATGCTCTAGGCAAATAATTATAGGGGCACGTAATCTGCTTCCAATTTCATGCCAGTATTGTACGATACAATGCTATCATTCCTGCACTTAGCTTGTTTTGCTCGCTTCGACTGTATTTGCATGATCATAATGTGAAAAGTCTTTATCACCTTCGTTACCTTGTTTCCTCCAAGGGACGAATCCGCGAGACATGGATTTGTTTTGATCTCGCTGAAGAATATACTGTGAATTTGTCTTTGCACTGTATACGTCGGGTCGGTCAACACAATGACGTATCACAATATCTTCCAATAGAAATTTAGTAATTGTCCCTAATGTAGCTTCTACCAATGGCTTAGCTTTTGTTAGATACTCAGTAGCTACAACAATATACTTATTTCCTATTGCTGATGTAGGAAAAGGTCCAATAATGTCCCAAGAGACCATCTCAAAATGTTGACTCACCTTAGAGCCAGTTCACATGAGAGTGAGGTTGGCAACCGGCAACTTGCCATGCCAAGTTTCCATGGAGATTTAGCACACATTAGACAGAAGAGAGAGTGTTCCTTTTTAAGACAATTGGAGGGAAAAGGTCCTTGAGAGAGAGGAGAGAGAGAGTCAAAAAGGTTTGGTCTTTTCTAAATTCTAAGGGCCTCACTTTTTCAAATTTTGTCCTTTAGTGTGGTTTCCTTTGTGCTCCAACCCCTTGACGTAGAGCCCAATTGCAACTTGTTGGCAACATATTGCCCTTTTTTTTTTTGGAAACCATTCATGGGAACTTAAAAAAGTTCGCAACATGTTGTGCTCATGTGAACTGGCTCTTAATGGGTTCCAACAACCCTTGTGGTTTTCTTTTTGGTTCTTTTTTTGCCATGCACAGCTCACAAGCACTAAGCAATTTGTGGACTGATTTTTGCATTTTTGGCCAGTAGAAACTGTCGCATTGTTCCCAAACATTTATGGATTTTGCTTGTCACATATTTTAGTGTAAACCGACAATCTTCCAAAAACCATGGCAAGAGTCGTCCCTTAGCATGTTGCTTTTTTATCATTGCCGTCAAAGGTTGATGATCCGTTTCTTCAGTTAATTGAGAGCTGTGAACATAAGCATGTAATTTTTGTATAGCCCACACTACAGCTAATAATTCTTTCTCTATCGTTGAATAATTTCTTTCGCACTTTGTGAGACTTCGGTTGATAAAAGCTGTAGACTGCCAGCTTGTTTGTGAATCATGCTGCATCAATACTCCTCCAGTCCTTGTGTTAGAGGCATCGATCCTTAATAAAAACAGTTTCTCAAAATCAGGATGTCGTAAAACTATATCTTCCATGATATGGGATTTTAACTTATCAAAAGCTTCGCTGTTTACTTTCCCATTCAAATTTTTTTTTCTTTTCGATAATTTGTGCAAAGGGTATGATAATGTAGCCCACCCTTTGCTAATGTAGCCAAAGTTGGGACAAATCTTCCTGAAAAATTGATGAATCACAAGGAAATTTTGCACATCTTTAACATCTCATTTCTTTAATAGGAATCTACTGATATTCCTCTCTTTGACCTTTTCGGAGTCCCAACATGTTTGCCTATTGGATGTCAATCGCATCGTCCGTCTCATCTGCACAGTGCTCCTCACCCCCTCATCACGCTCACGGAGATAAGATGAGGGGTTTAGACTTCAGAGCTATACCCTCCGTTGCTTTGCGCACATTCTCCCTCTGCCTTTGCTACCATCTGGTCCTATATGCCTCGTTGCATGGCTGCCTCGGCTCCACCACAAGCCGCATAGGAAATGCACGGAAATTAAAAAAAGAAGTCTCTATCTTCTTCCTAGCTCTTGGTGTAGACATACATGCCCGTCACTCCAATCACGCATGTCGCCCTCCCTCTTGTATCGCTGGTTTTCATTGCTTCGCGAGACGTCACCAGTTCCCCTTGTCTACCTTCTATTCCACGTGGCAATCCTCTTGAATCAGCAAAGGTGTATCCCCACGAGAGCTAGAAACATACATTTTCCCTAGCTGGTGAAAATAAGGGCAAACTTGAAAATCTCCTGTTTTAGGGTCAAATTTGAAGCTTTTGCCACTAATTACACTAAAACTTGTGTACGTTTTTTGGTTTTTTTAAAAGCAAGCTCAAAATATAACCGGGACTTTCTAATTTCAATTGGTGGTTAAAATACATTGGACCCCGGTTTTTTTTCTAACATTGCACCCCATAATAAACTTGGCAAACCAGTTACATCCCAAAGTTATGGCAGATATCTATTTAGGTGAAACATGGTATGAATGAAGATACTTTTTTGTGCCTATTCGTAGCTGTCTTGCACTACCATATGCGACTTTTTTTTTTTTTGATGATCATCAAATAAGACCGAGATCAATGGTGCTTGTTGTCTAATATCTAACCAAACCAAATGATTTTCTCATATTAAACTCATTATTTAATGTGGAAGAATAAACAAGAACAAGGGTTAGAATATAGACATGTGCTTATGGATCTGTTTCAACACGGGGCCAAGGTTAAAGGGGTCCAAATGAGAGATGGTCTGTTAAAGAGCAATGCTACTTAATGGAGCTTAAAGACCTTAAGGTTAGCTTCATTAAAGACCTCCAAAAGTTAGTGTTAAAAAGTCCTTTGACCTTAGGCAAGCTAGGGCTTACCTTGAGATGGAAATCCTACCCAAGCATGAGGTGCTTGTTGTGCTTGCTAACTAAGGTGCTTAAGGTGTTTGTGGGAACCTTGCCCAAGCTTGAGGTGCTTCTCATGCTTAAATGACTAAGGTTTTTGAAGTGCTCAATCCAAACACGATCTCTCAAGAGGCATAAACGATTTTCATGCTTAAATGACTAAGGTGCTTGAAGTGTTCAATTCAAACATGATATCTTAAGAAGTATAAAAGACACATGTCAAGATCAGCCTCCCCATTTGGCTGTCATGATGTGCTTGAATCCTATTGGGACAGGCTTTAAAGGGGTCCAATGAGAATTTAGATGCATAAAAATAAATAATTAAGTTCTTTCTCTCAAAGAGGACACATGTCCAAATGATATAATTAAATAATACAAATGAGAGAGAGAGAGAGAGAGAGAGAGAGAGAGAGAGAGAGAGAGAGGGGAAAGGGGGGGGGGGGGGGGGGGGGGAAGGAGGGGGGGTGGACCAAGCATGAGAGGGGGTATACTCTCCGACACACACATACACTCTTTCTTTCATTGTGTGAAGTGCAAAGTGCAAGAGCTCCATCTCCTTCTCGAAGCTTGTTGAGAAGTCGAGAGCCTACGCCAACACTCTTGGCTATGGAATGCAAATCCAACCAAGAGCCATGCTTCAATGCTTAAGCTTGCCATATTCTTCATCTTCATTACTATGCTATTATGCTATGCTAAGCAAGAAGAGTGAAGATAAGTGAGGAACTATTTCTTACTCCTATGAATGATTCTTCTTCCTCTTCCCTACCCTCATTCCCCGCTAGCTCTTCCACCTTCGAAGGTGTTTGAGGCCTTGTGATAATTAATGCTTTTTGAAAATTTTATGTTATGCTCGTGATGCATGAAGTTTTCCATCTACATGGCATCACTTAGGTCACAAGGAACACAAAGATTGTATTGTACCAAGTCTCTCTCGATGGGAGAATCTATAATACGAATACCTTTTGGAGGGGAGACCGGCTCCAAGTAAATCAGGTCCTCAAATATTGTCATGTTCTCTAATACTCTCTCTTGAAAAGTATTATTCATGCCAAGTTAATTAAGTACTATGTTTATGTTGCTACCATCAATTAAGATCACCCTCTATGTTCTCAAAGTAATCTCACAAAAATGCTCACTCTAATTCTCTTAATTCTGCTTCCTCAAAGTTCATAGGCCATTTTAATTACATTGATAACAGAGCATTTGGTTTCTCTTTTCTTGCTTCAGAGGAGAGGTCCTTAAGTAGCCTATTAATGGTTGATTTTGTTAATTATATTAGAATAAGTGGGAGTGGATCTATTATCGGTTTTGTTCAGCTCACTATGTGGGATATGGTGCATACCTCGGGAGCTTTGGTTTTAATAATGGGGTATTTTTAGACTTGCCTATGGCTTTACCATTATTGAGCCATAAGAAGTCTGAAAGGAGCTAGCCCTCGACAATTCTGCAATATTAGACGCACTCCACTACTCTCTATAATTAACCAATTTGAGTCGTGGGTGTAGATAGTTAAGTGCTCATTTTCAAAGGCTAAGAGGAGTAGCAACTGAGGTTTTGAATTGCCAAAGAACACACTAAGTAAACACATAAGTATAATTAGCACGCCTGACAATAACCAAGAGAGTAGAATGAACATTGATAACTTTGATTTTGCACATGAAGGTGCTAATGATGATGCCCCCATGTTTGTCAATTGCAAGAAGTCTATGATTTCCTTCAAAAGGGAGGATTTCTAGAATACTGGTCTCAAGAAAAGAAAAAGGCACTGATTATAAAGAGTTTTAAATTTATCATCATTGGAGGAGCTCTTTACAAATTAGGTATTGATGGTGTGCTTCGAAGGTGTGTGCCAATGCAAGGAAGGATGCAAGTCCTCACTGAGGCTCATAGTGAAGATGCAAGTGGACGTTTCTCCACTGACATCACTTATAAGAAAATTTTACAAGAAGGTCTCTAGTGGAAAACTATGATGACAGATGTCAGAGCATTCTTCAAGACCTGTGACATTTGTCATAGGATGGGAAGGCTAACAACAGATGGCATGACACCTCTCACCCCAGTTCATCCACTCAGAGTATTTATGAAGTGGGGGTTAGACTTTATGAGGGCATTCAAGAAAGTCACTCCCAGAAAGAATCGGTACATCATTATGGCCACCTGTTATGTCAGCAAGTGGGTGGAAGCTAAAGCCTTATTAGATAACACTACCAAATCAACAACTATTTGCGTGTATGAGAATAGCATTTGCACATATGGATCTCCTATTGAGATTGTCTTAAATCAGGGAACCCATTTCATAAATGAAACAATTCAGATACTGACTAAGATCTTTTCAGTAAAGCACAAGAAATCAATGCCATATTATACAAGGTGCAATGGTTAGGGAGAAAGTAGCAACAAGACCATTAAGATGATTCTCACAAATATTGTTCAGAAAGAGACACATCAATGGGATGCCAAACTCCAGACAACATTATGGGCCTATAGGACTGTCTACAAGGTTATTACTGGTCTAACACCCTTCAAAATGGTGTATGAAATAGAGACAATAGTTCCAATGGAGTTTGCAATTCCCAATCTTAGATTGGTAGTAAAACACGGAATGGATATCAATCAAAATATGAAACAAAGGTTGGATGAGTTGTTGCAGCTGGATGAACTCGGACAACGAGCCATGTTGGAACAAGAGGTTGTTCAACAAAGAAGGAAACACTGGCATGACAGTAAAATCAAGGTTAGGGAGCTCAAGAAAGGTGATTTGGTACTATTGTTTCAATCAAAATTGGGATCAAAGAAACCTAATTTGAAGATAGCTTGGTATGGACCTTATAAGGTTGACTGGGTATTCTCTAATGGAACAGTCAGATTAAGGGACTTATCTGGATTACTCTTGCTTGGAGTTTACAATTGAGCCAAGATCAAACTATGTTATGCAAAATTAGAGGAAATCCCAGTCGCACGAGAATCATAAAACCATTTTGAATCAAAGAGCGAGCCACTATACTTGTTTCACATCAGACCAGTTTAGGAGTGTCACGAGCTACCCAAACGAGTTGAGCAGTTTTGAAACAGACACAACTAGAACTAGTAAAGTCTGACAAACTTAACGATCACATGCAATCAATAGTCAAGGCGAGAATCTTCCAGGTATTGAGTAGACAGCTAGACCAACACATGAATGACATTTAGTTGACGGTGGTCCTAAAGCCAAGAGAGCAAGATCGTGGAGCATTCATGGCACATCTAAAGATAAAGATAACCAGCAAAATGTGTGCGACCTGCACTTCTATCTCAAGCTATCACTTGACTTACCACTTCTATAAAACCTTCTACACCTTCATCGTCTACATGACACACAAAAATCTCCACACCTTCACCATCCACTGATACACCTTTTTGCTCTAAACCCGACACTCCAAATCTTTCTTGCTTCTCTTTCTCCACTACTACAGGTGCATCATCATCTTCACAAGAGTAATCAGAAGGTACACCTAAGGCAAAGACAAATAAAGTGTCAGACCAGATGCAAAAAAGTGTGGATCATGCCAACAGTTCATTGAAGAACAGAATAGAACATACGCAACATAATTGATTGGTGCACTATACCAAGATTGGGAAATATGCATTCCATCTGAATGAACACACATTATTGAAGCTCTTAGATCTAAAGGTAGTTCTCAAGGCTACCAAAATGGACTTTGATGTAGAGCTCATCAAGCAAGTGGTAGATACTTTTGATCCTAATCATAGAGTTGCAAAAATCAATGGTCGAGAAGTCCATGCCACAGTAGTAGCTCTAGGACATGTTCTTAGAATGGAATACCATATCAAGGCCAAGTTGTGCTCAATTGAAAAAGTCATCAAACTCTTGAATGAAGATGTTGAAGCCACAAAGAAACAAAAAAGGGGAGATCAGGGAGTTCTAGTAGCAGTTTTGAAATATGGGCCAGTGTACAAGTTTATTGTGACGCATTAGTCTGAAAAACAACCCCACATAAGTTGCGGAGAAGTTGTTTGGTATGCTGCTACACATATTGAAGAACTCCAAAGCAAAAATCAACCTAGCTACATTTCTTAACAGTAGCCTAATTCAGCAAATAGCCAAAGTCAAGACCCAAAACCAACACATGTTTAGGGTTTACAGTACGCCTGGTAATTTTTATACTGGACGACTTGTATCCAGGCACATCCTAATGCCAACAAGGTGTGGGACAAAGCAACAGGCATTGGGACGTGTACCATTTGAATAACTGTGCAGCAGGATATTGTTGACCAGCAAATTGACCAGGATACTACCAACGGAGGGATTGATTTGGCTATGGTTACAACTGGTACAAAGAGAATAGCAACATAGGCTGAAATGGGGATAGCAGGAGCCAGTACCAGTGGAAGCATTGAACCACCTAAGAAGAAGGCTGTTTGTCTGAGTTAACTCGGATCGAAACAACTGCCTCCAACAAAGCACCTGCCTGTTCACTTTCTCCAATGTGGGTGAGCTTTGGTGAGAGTTAGTAGGTTGAAAAATACTTTAAAACAGCTTGTAGAGCTTGGCCTACTAAAAAGTTTCATTCGGGCTCATTGCGGCCTCCGTTTCGACTACTACATGCAGTACTGCACAAGCAATTTTGTCCTTTTGTGTATAATTTTTGTCAGTGAAACTTTCTATAGAACATGTTCTTTACAATCTTCTTTGGGTTGTGCTATATAGCACGTGTTGGTCCTACTTTGTTTTACCTCTTTTCGGGAAGTTTTCACATTGGGTGCAGTCACTCGTCATGGCTGACAACAACATAGATGTATTTACGATGTTTGATGTTGAGGATAAATTGGATGGGGACAATTACCCAATGTGGGCTTACATGATGCAACATGTTCTTGTGTCAAAGGGCATTTAAAATTTGTGCAAGGCATTGATGTACGTTTGGAGTCTTTATATACATGTGTTGAGGATGCTGCAGGTTTTGGTGGCAGGATTGTTGCTACTGGAGTTGTTTTGCCTACAGCTGAGCAGTCATTTTGGATGTTGAAGATGCGCAGGCTCATGCATTGATTGCATTATTTATGAAGTACACTATTACTCATCACATTCACTCAGCTAAATCAGGTAAATAGGCTTGGGATATTCTGGCAGGCCTTTATGCAAGTCACATTGAGGCTAAAATTGCATTGTTTCGTAAAGAGCTAGAATCAAAGATTTTGTTTTGGCACCAATTTACAAGCAAGTAGTGATCTGAATGGAGCAACACACACACACATACAAAGGAGCAGTGAAGAATGTAGCCTATTCCTTGGTTACAACATAGAAATAGCAAAAATCCAAACAATGTTGATCTCGCTATTGTCACCATTTTTGTTCAGGATATCCCCACATGATGAGTAGTCGCATTAGGTAATCCAATCATAACTCTTTGCATGGTCTCCACAACCCCAAAGTTCAGACATCTTCTTGCTCCCATCGATCATTAAATCAATGTATTCTCAAAGATGTTGGTTACACTACATGATATCCAGAAATTGATTGTTTGCCTTAACTTTTCTATAAGATGTACTTGCATTCTATGTAATGGATCATGTTTGCAATGTTTGTGCATATAAAACTTAAAGACTGGGTGAGACGAAGTAGAAGATACTTTATACCTATACAATAATTGCATTTTGCCCCTGTCAATCGTTAAAGAGTGGGAGGGATACAGGTTAGGCAATAAATAAACTTACCTTTTGGGATCTGACCATGGTATTCTAAGCCCATGATGGTACATACCGAAGGAAATAAGACCATAGCGTTAAGAAGTTCAATCAGGCTAAAAAATATATCCCGCCTTGGTGTACAAGGGAACCTATCCCCTAATGTGGGTAAAGGAGAAAATTATACCAACAAACTCGACTCATACCCAAACTATCTAAACTAACATAATATGGCGGAAGGGGGAGCTCTTTACACGTGTCAAAATCTACGACATGAAGGCTAAACTCCAATATTGAGAGAAGCCTCTGTGCACACGATAAAGAGGGAGACAGAAAGAGAGAGAGGCCGCCGGCTGTGCTAGTAGGCTATGATTACGGACGATGAGGCTTGAAGGGCGTCGATTATGCCTACCTACATAGTGATGAATATATGAAGGGTCTCATATATTGAGCGCTTACCACTATACACCTCAGAATTCCCATTACCTGACTTAATACGCTTTCAACCTTACACACAAGCGCACATGCACACAATGCTTGATACATTAGCCTGCGCAAAAACTGCATCAGACCCAAGTTTACTGTACACGCAAGCTTCTCTGATGGCTCTCTCTCTCTCTCACACACACACACACACACGCACACATGCACACACGCATGCGCGCACGCTCGCGCACACACACACACACACACACACACACACACACACACACACACACACACACACACACACACACACACACACACACACACACACACACACACACACACAATCAATCTCAAAATATTTGTGCGGTTTTGAATCGTTGCGGTGTGACGAATGTCGTGTGTGCGGCCGCCCACAATATAGGTCGAGCAATACAAATAACTGCGCCACTTCCTATCCACCCCAGATGTGACGCTCCGCATCTCCATCGAGGTTATAAATGCCACCCTAGGCAACACTGCGGGGAGCAACCTATGAGCGGACCTCTTCATCAACGATCTCGAATGGAGCACGCTGCACCACAGTCATCACCCGCTTCAACACCTTCACCTCATGCACTTCCTCTGTTCACCCCTTCTCTCTCTCTCTCTCTCTCTCTCTCTCTCTCTCTCTCTATCTCTCTCTCTCTCTCTCTCTCTCTACCTAAGCTAGCCTTAGGACTAAAGAACACGGGGTGTGCCCAATGAAAAGATGGACAAAGACACCATAGCCAGACTTCCTGCCATCTCCCCAAGAAAGCGAGCAGCACCAAAATCAACCGTGCTCCCGCAAAAATTTCGGCAGAGTTCCCTTCGTTTTTACATAAACTTTTCAAAAAAAAAAAAATCATGTATACGCCTGCTACATGCTATCCATGTAGGATCTCACATGAGATTTAATGCCAATGACCATAACGAACCATAACCATAACTTAAAAGCATAACCATAACTTAAAACTATAACCATAATTTAAAACCATAACTGACCAATATAATCACTTTGATCATAACCAGAAACAAAATTAACAATAACCATAAGCATAGCCAGAAAGTTAAACATAACCATAAACAAAACCTGAACCATAACTATGTCTATACAAGAATAGGAGAAATAACCATGTCTATACAATGACAATGACAACAACCATAACCATAAGGAAAACAATAACTGTCTGAACAATAATCATAACCATATATATATGTCTATACAAAAGGAGACACAGAAGCGTGTCTGTGTCTCACAAAGCATATATATGAAATCCGGGCCACTGATGACTAGGCATCACAACCTGCACATAGGACAACTCACAAAATTAGTATTCTTACTTAATTAAATCAACTCACACATATTAACGTCTCACCTCAAGCGTTCAGCGAGACTGTAAGGCCGCCCAGTCTACAGGCTCTCCTGAAGCATCAAGATCATTCAATACTTCATAGATACCTTTGCGATATCCATCTCACTCCTCCTGACGTGTCGGGGCTCGATGCATCGCAAGATTCTGCGTTTATACAAAAATCAGAGTAATAAGAATACATGATTCATCGTGTTTTAAAAAACGCCATAGTTAAGATTGGATTAGAAACTCACAAACTCATAGCGAAAGGTGTCGAAGCCTCTGCTGCCAAGATGAGATGTCTCCCTGGTCATCTGTCGTATCTGCGCAGCCTCACGCTGCTGTCTGAACCGCGTGGCCGCTGTCCGCTCATCCTCCCTGGTCTGAAGCCACGTTTCGTGTGGGATGCCCGAAGGCTTCGACGAGCCGATCCTGAAAGCCTTCCGAGCTGCATCTCTTCGATGTTTTACGGTGTCCCATGCAACACCCTTGATCCAGCTCCTCGGAACAACGTCAGAACCCGGAGTAGGCTGTTACTCTCTCAGGATGGTCTCCACTATGTAATTGACTTTGTCCTTTTCCTGCTGATCCCAAGACGTCAGAAGGCTGGTTGAAAACTGTAGCTCCGCGAGTTGGCGAATCCGCTGTCTCATCTCAGTCCTGACTCTATCCATGTCAACAGAACCATCTGGCCGTACAGTATAGAGCTTGGAGGCACTAGGATCGTGTGCCCCCCAAGGTGTCCGAGGTGTGCCAAGAGGTGTGTCGAGAGGTGTGCCGGGGTAGGACGGGGGTCGTGAGCGAGGAGGGGTCGAAGCATCTGTGGACCCTCCTCCACAGCAACCACCACCTCCACCTGACGATCGCCTCCACCTGACGACCACCTCCACCTCTGCCCCACCCTAGGTGTCGAAGCGGCCGTGATCGGAGAAGCAGGCGTCGTACCCATGGGCGTCCCCCCCCCCCCCATAGGTGTCTCTCCCCTAGGCGTCGGACCCTCGGGTGTGAAGCCCGGAGGCGTAGTACCCGTGCGTGTGGCTACCCAGTACTAAGAAGCCTCTGCCATCTAAGCAGGCGTCATCTGTGTAACGAAGCCCATGAATGCATCTGCACTCATAGAAGCGGGATCTGGAAACTGGTCTGGCATACTAAAGTCCTGCACAAAGAAAGTAAAATAAAGCGTCAGAACACAGTTGTGTAAATTAACTTTAAGCTTAATTTTAAATCAACGTCTTCACATAAACACTTACAAGCCTAGGCCTCAACGAGTGAGGCATCATCGATAAGATCTTGCACCGTTTCATCGTCTATTTCTAATTGCAAACATAACTCTACCCCAACTCGTTCTGGCAGATTGTCTTCATCCATTGCATCTTCATCTACAAGTGTCAATTCTGGCTCAACTGCGTCATCCCTGGCATAGAAGCCATTTTCCTCTACCATACCTTCGTCCATCTCATCTAATGTCACAGTAGTATGGACGTCCTCTGACTGACTTTCCTCCAAGAGATCTTGCCCTTCAAATACTTGTTTATTTCTTGGAGCAACCTGAACCACAAACCACCACTGTCGCTCTTGAGGGTCCGGTACAAAGACCACTTGCTCGCAATGCTCGAGGAGAGCAAATCTGTCGCTCACATCTGTCCAAACTTTTATAGAATCTATTTGCACAAGTTTGTTTCCATCTCTGCGTACCGTTGCATTGCGACCAGAAGTAATCACCTTGAACCACTTCACATCCAACAAAAACATCTCAAACCGCCTGAAGCTTACTTTCAGGATATCTGACACCAGACCATAGTAATCTAGGTTGCTTAGTGCTTTCATTCGTGTCTCTGGCACTAGCCCTTCTCTTTTGCATGAAACTAACCATTACCCCACTGTCAAACTTGTCTCTTCTGCTGTCAATTTGTTGTATTCTGAAATGCTTTCCATGCGACCACAGTGCCATGTATGTATGATACTTCCAGTCACATCCAATAGCCAGCTCTTCCTCTTCTAGAGATATGGGTTCTCTGATCTGTCGAGCTGCTCTCACTGTCTTGTCCAACCATGCCATTGTAGGGAATTCAGGTAGAGGAGCGAGATAGTCTGGCAAGGGTAAACCTCTAGTCCTTCGGCTTCGCCTGAAATCCTGTCGCTCCCTATCGCGTCTCTCTTTCTCTTCTTCGTACCTTTCAAGTCATTTTTGCATCGGCCTTGAATTTAGTATACAGAACTTCATGATATTTTCTCGCATGGCGTCGTCCATTTTCTTCGGCACCCCTTGCCCTTGCGGATCCTCTCCCACCAGTCTTGCATCCTCCTCATCGCTCCACAATCGAGGCATTTCTAGGTCAAAAACGGATAGAAATTCGGTCGTCAATACAAGAGACTCTTGCACCAGCCATCCTTCTGCCATGCTCCCCTCTGGACGCGCTTTTTGTCGAACAAAACCCATAAGTGTTTTCATGAACCGCTCTAGAAAGAACATCCAACGGCTGTGGACTGTACCTGCCACTGCAACCTCATCTACTACATGGACGAGCAAGTGCATTTGGATAGTTAGACCGCTCGTGGGTAGATACTTCTCAATCATGTCTACGGATGGTTTCAGAAGGCATAGAAGCCATTTCCGAAGTTCGTTTGCGTTTTTCCGTAGAAAAACGCAACCGGATTTGACCTACGGCTTGTGTATTTGGTGTTTCTTCTATCCGTTTGACCTACGGCTTGCCATACGCGCTCTTGACATTTCCTAATGACTACCTAATCGTCTACGGATGGTTTCAGAAGGCATAGAAGCCATTTCCGAAGCTCGTTTGCGTTTTTCTGTAGAAAAAACGCAACCGGGTTTGACCTACGGTTTGTGTATTTGGCGTTTCTTTGATCCGTTAGACCTACGGCTTGCCATACGCGCTCTTGACATTGCCTAAAGACTACCTAATCGTCTACGGATGGTTTTAGAAGGCATAGAAGCCATTTTCGAAGTTCGTTTGCGTTTTTCCGTACAAAAATGCAATCGGATTTGACCTACGGCTTGTGTATTTGGCGTTTCTTCTATCCGTTTGACGTACGGCTTGCCATACGCGCTCTTGACATTGCCTAAAGACTACCTAATCGTCTACGGATGATTTCAGAAGGCATAGAATCCATTTCCAAAGTTCGTTTGCACTTTTTCGTAGAAAAACGCAACCGGATTTGACCTACGGCTTGTGTATTTGGCGTTTCTTTGATCCCTTTGATCTACGGCTTGCCATACGCGCTCTTGACATTGCCTAAAGACTACCTAATTTTCTACGGATGGTTTTAGAAGGCATAGAAGCCATTCCGAAGTCCGTTTGCGTTTTTCCGTAGAAAAACGCAACCGGATTTGACCTACGGCTTGTGTATTTGGCGTTTCTTTGATCCGTTTGACCTACAGCTTGCCATACGCGCTCTTGACATTGCCTAAAGACTACTTAATCGTCTACGGATAGTTTCAGAAGGCATAGAAGCCATTTTCGAAGTCCGTTTGCGTTTTTCCGTAGAAAAACGCAACCGGATTTGACCTACGTCTTGTGTATTTGGTGTTTCTTCTATCCGTTTGACCTACGGCTTGCCATACGCGATCTTGACATTGCCTAAAGACTACTAATCGTCTACGGATGGTTTATGAAGGCATAGAAGCCATTTTCGAAGTTCGTTTGCGTTTTTCCGTAGAAAAACGCAACCGGATTTGACCTACGGTTTGTGTATTTGGCGTTTCTTTGATCCGTTACACCTATGGCTCGCCATACGCGCTCTTGACATTGCCTAAAGACTACCTAATCGTCTACGGATGGTTTCAGAATGCGTAGAATCCATTTCCGAAGTTCGTTTGCGTTTTTCCGTAGAAAAACGCAACCGGATTTGACCTACGGCTTGTCTATTTGGCGTTTCTTTGATCCGTTTGACCTACGGCTTGCCATACGCGCTCTTGACATTGCATGAAGACTACTTAATCCTCTACAGATGATTGCATAGAAGCCATTTCCGAAGTCCGTTTGCGTTTTTTCCTAGAAAAATGCAACCGGATTTGATCTATGGCTTGTCTATTTGGCGTTTCTTTGATCCGTTTGACCTACGGCTTGCCATACGCGCTCTTGACATTGCCTAAAGACTACCTTATTGTCTACGGATGGTTTCAAAAGACATAGAAGCCATTTCCGAAGTTCGTTTGCGTTTTTCCGTAGAAAAACGCAACCGGATTTGACCTACGGCTTGTGTATTTGGCGTTTCTTTGATCCGTTTGACCTACGGCTTGCCATACGCGCTTTTGACATTGCCTAAAGACTACCTAATTGTCTACGGATGGTTTCAGAAGCATAGAATCTATTTTCGAAGTCCGTTTGCATTTTTCCGTAGAAAAACGGAACCGGATTTGACCTACGGCTTGTGTATTTTGCGTTTCTTTGATCCGTTTGACCTACGGCTTGCCATACGCGCTCTTGACATTGCCTAAAGACTACCTAGTCATCTACGGATGGTTTCAAAAGGCATCGAAGCCATTTCCGAAGTTCGTTTGCGTTTTTCTGTAGAAAAACGCAACTGGATTTGACCTACGGCTTGTGTATTTGGCGTTTCTTCTATCCGTTAGACCTGCGGCTAGCCATACGTGCTCTTGAAATTGCCTAAAGACTACCTAATCTTCTACCGATGGTTTTAGAAGGCATAGAAGCCATTTTCGATGTTCATTTGCATTTTTCCGTACAAAAATGCAATCGAATTTGACCTACGGCTTGTGTATTTGGTGTTTCTTCTATCCGTTTGACCTACGGCTTTTCATACGCGCTCTTGACATTGCCTAAAGACTACCTTATCGTCTACGGATGGTTTCAGAAGGCATAGAATCCATTTCCGAAGTTCGTTTGCGTTTTTCCGTAGAAAAACGCAACCGGATTTGACCTATGGCTTGTGTATTTGCGTTTCTTTGATCTGTTTGACCTACTGCTTGCCATACGCACTCTTGACATTACTTAAAGACTACCTAATCATCTACGGATGGTTTCCGAAGGCATAGAAGTCATTTCCGAAGTCCGTTTGCGTTTTTCCGTAGAAAACGCAACCGAATTTGACCTACGGCTTGTGTATTTGGCGTTTCTTCTATCCGTTTGACCTAAGGCTTGCCATACGCGCTCTTGATATTTCCTTAAGACTACCTAATCGTCTACGGATGGTTTCAGAAGGCATAGAAGCCATTTCCGAAGTCCGTTTGCGTTTTTCCGGAAAAAAATGCAAACGTATTTGACCTACGGCTTGTGTATTTGGCGTTTTTTTGATCGGTTAGACCTACGGCTTTCCATACGCGCTCTTGACATTGCCTGAAGACTACCTAATCGTTTACGGATGGTTTCAGAAGGCATAGAAACCATTTTCGAAGGTCGTTTGCGTTTCTCCGTAGAAAAACGCAATCGGATTTGAACTACGGCTTGTGTATTTAGCGTTCTTCTATCCGTTAGACCTAAGGCTTGCCATAGGCACTCTTGAGATTGCCTAAACACTATCCAATCGTCTATGGATGGTTTGAGAAGGCATAGAAGCCATTTCCGAAGTCCGTTTGCGTTTTTCCGTAGAAAAACGCAACCGGATTTGACCTACGGCTTGTGTATTTGACGTTTCTTTTATCCATTCGACCTACTGCTTGCCATACGCGCTCTTGACATTGCCGAAAGACTACCTAATTGTCTACAAATGGTTTCAGAAGGCATAGAAGCCATTTCCGAAGTTCATTTGCGTTTTTCCGTAGAAAAAAGCAACCGGATTTGAGCTACGGCTTATGTATTTGGCGTTTCTTTGATCCGTTAGACCTACGGCTTGCCATACGCGCTCTTGACATTGCCTGAAGACTACCTAATCGTCTACGGATGGTTTCAGAAGGCATAGAAACCATTTCCGAAGTTTGTTTGCGTTTTTCTGTAGAAAAACGTAACCGGATTTGACCTACGGCTTGTGTATTTGGTGTTTCTTCTATCCGTTTGACCTACGGCTTGCCATACGCGCTCTTGAAACTTCCTAAAGACTACCTAATCATCTACGGATGGTTTCAAAAGGCATAGAAGCCATTTCCGAAGTTCGTTTGCGGTTTTCCGTAGAAAAACGCAACTGGATTTGACCTACGGGTTGTGTATTTGGCGTTTCTTTGATCCGTTAGACCTACGGCTTGCCATACGCGCTCTTGACATTGCCTAAAGGCTACCTAGTCATCTACGGTTGGTTTCAAAAGGCATAGAAGCTATTTCCGAAATCCGTTCGCGTTTTTCCGTAGAAAAACGCAATCGGATTTGACCTACGGCTTGTGTATTTGGCGTTTCTTCTATCCGTTAGACCTACGGCTTGCCATACGCGCTCTTGATATTGCGTAAAGACTACCCAATCGTCTACGGATGGTTTCAGAATTCATAGAAGCCATTTCCAAAGTACGTTTGCGTTTTTTCGTAGAAAAATGCAACCGTATTTGACCTACGGCTTGTGTATTTGGCGTTTCTTTGATCCGTTAGACCTACGGCTTGCCATACGCGCTCTTGACATTGCGTGAAGACTACCTAATCATCTACGGATGGTTTTAGAAGGCATAGAAACCATTTCCGAAGGTCGTTTGCGTTTTTGCGTAGAAAAACGCAATCGGATTTGACCTACGGCTTGTGTATTTGGCGTTTCTTCTATCCGTTAGTTTTATGGCTTACCATACGCGCTCTTGTCATTGCCTAAAGGCTACCTAGTTATCTACGGAGGTTTCAAAAGGCATTTCGGAAGTCCGTTTGCGTTTTTTCGTGGAAAAATGCAACCGGATTTGACCTACGGCTTGTGTATTTGGCGTTTCTTTGATCTGTTAGACCTACGGCTTGCCATACGCGCTCTTGACATTGCCTAAAGACTACCTATTCATCTACGGATGGTTTCAGAAGGCATAGAAGTCATTTCCGAAGTCCGTTTGCGTTTTTTCG
This sequence comes from Adiantum capillus-veneris, assembly GCF_014529385.1. Taxonomy (NCBI): domain Eukaryota; kingdom Viridiplantae; phylum Streptophyta; class Polypodiopsida; order Polypodiales; family Pteridaceae; genus Adiantum; species Adiantum capillus-veneris. Next base: position 143,797,129 of record NC_140941.1, on the reverse strand, counting down.
TAGAAAAACGAAACCGGACTTGACCTACGGCTTTTGTATTTGGCGTTTCTTTGATCCGTTAGACCTACGGCTTGCCATACGCGCTGTTGAAATTGCCTAAAGACTACCTAATCGTCTACGGATGGTTTCAGAAGGCATAGAAGCCATTTCCGAAGTTCGTTTGCGTTTTTCCGTAGAAAAATGCAACCGTATTTGACCTACGGCTTGTGTATTTGGCGTTTCTTTGATCCGTTAGACCTACGGCTTGCCATACGCGCTCTTGACATTGCGTGAAGACTACTTAATCGTCTACGGATGGTTTTAGAAGGCATAGAAACCATTTCCGAAGGTCGTTTGCGTTTTTGCATAGAAAAACGCAATCGGATTTGACCTACGGCTTGTGTATTTGGCGTTTCTTCTATCCGTTAGTTTTACGGCTTGCCATACGCGCTCTTGTCATTGCGTAAAGGCTACCTAGTTATCTACGGAGGTTTCAAAAGGCATTTCGGAAGTCCGTTTGCGTTTTTTCGTGGAAAAATGCAACCGGATTTGACCTACGGCTTGTGTATTTGGCGTTTCTTTGATCCGTTAGACCTACGGCTTGCCATACGCACTCTTGACATTGCCTAAAGACTACCTATTCATCTACGGATGGTTTCAGAAGGCATAGAAGTCATTTCCGAAGTCCGTTTGCGTTTTTTCGTAGAAAAACGAAACCGGATTTGACCTACGGCTTTTGTATTTGGCGTTTCTTTGATCCGTTAGACCTACGGCTTGCCATACGCGCTGTTGACATTGCTTAAAGACTACCTAATCGTCTACGGATGGTTTCAGAAGGCATAGAAGCCATTTCCGAAGTTCGTTTGCGTTTTTCCGTAGAAAAATGCAACCGTATTTGACCTATGGCTTGTGTATTTGGCGTTTCTTTGATCCGTTAGACCTATGGCTTGCCATACGCGCTCTTGACATTGCGTGAAGACTACCTAATCGTCTACGGATGGTTTTAAAAGGCATAGAAACCATTTCCGAAGGTCGTTTGCGTTTTTGCGTAGAAAAACGCAATCGGATTTGACCTACGGTTTGTGTATTTGGCGTTTCTTCTATCCGTTAGACCTACGGCTTGCCATAGGTACTCTTGACATTGCCTAAAGTCTACCCAATCGTCTATGGATGGTTTCATAAGGTATAAAATCCATTTCCGAAGTCCGTTTGCGTTTTTCCATAGAAAAATGCAAGCGGATTTGACCTACGGCTTGTGTATTTTGTGTTTCTTTTATCCGTTTGACCTACGGCTTGCCATACCCGCTCTTGACATTGCCTAAAGACTACCCAATCGTCTATGGATGGTTTCATAAGGTATAAAAGCTATTTCCGAAGTCCGTTTGCGTTTTTCCGTAGAAAAATGTAATCGGATTTGACCTACGGCTTGTGTATTTTGTGTTTCTTTTATCCGTTTGACATACGGCTTGCCATACCCGCTCTTGACATTGCCTAAAGACTACCTAATCGTCTACGGATGGTTTCAGAAGGCGTAGAAGTCATTTCCGAAGTCCGTTTGCGTTTTTTCGTAGAAAAACGAAACTTTTGACCTACGGCTTTTGTATTTGGCGTTTCTTTGATCCGTTAGACCTACGGCTTGCCATACGCGCTATTGGCATTGCCTAAAGACTACTTAATCGTCTACGGATGGTTTCAGAAGGCATAGAAGCCATTTCCGAAGTTCGTTTGCGTTTTTCCGTAGAAAAACGCAATCGGATTTGACCTACGGCTTGTGTATTTGGCGTTTCTTCTATCCGTTAGACCTACGGCTTGCCATACGCGCTCTTGATATTGCCTAAAGTCTACCCAATCGTCTACGGATGGTTTCAGAATTCATAGAAGCCATTTCCGACGTACGTTTGCGTTTTTCCGTAGAAAAACGCAACCGGATTTGACCTACGGCTTGTGTATTTGGCGTGTCTTTGATCCGTTTGACCTACGGCTTGCCATACGCGCTCTCGACATTCTGTAAAGACTACCTAATCGTCTATGGATGGTTTGTGAAGGCATAGAAGCCATTTCCGAAGTTCGTTTGCGTTTTTCCGTAGAAAAACGCAATCGGATTTGACCTACGGCTTGTGTATTTGGCGTTTCTTCTATCCGTTAGACCTACGGCTTACCATACGCGCTCTTGACATTTCCTAAAGGCTACCTAGTTATCTACGGATGGTTTCAAAAGGCATAGAAGCCATTTCCGAAGTCCATTTGCGTTTTTTCGTAGAAAAACGTAATCGGATTTGACCTACGGTTTGTGTATTTGGCGTTTCTTTGATCCGTTAGACCTACGGCTTGCCATACGCGCTCTTGACATTGCCTAAAGACTACCTAATCGTCTACGGATGGTTTCAGAAGGCATAGAAGCCATTTCCGAAGTCCGTTTGCGTTTTTTCGTAGAAAAACGCAACCGGATTTGACCTACGGCTTGTGTATTTGGCGTTTCTTTGATCCGTTAGACCTACGGTTTGCCATACGCGCTCTTGACATTGCCTAAAGACTACCCAATCATCTATGGATGGTTTCAGAAGGCATAGAAGCCATTTCCGAAGTCCGTTTCCGTTTTTTCGTAGAAAAACGCAACCGGATTTGACCTACGGCTTGTGTATTTGGCGTTTCTTCTATCCTTTTGACATACGGCTTGCGATAGGCGCTCTTGACATTGCCTAAAGACTACCTAATCGTCTACGGATGGTTTCAGAAGGCATAGAAGCCATTTCTGAAGTTCGTTTGCGTTTTTTCGTAGAAAAACGCAACCGGATTTGAGCTACGGCTTATGTATTTGGCGTTTCTTTGATCTGTTTGACCTACGACTTGCCATATGCGCTCTTGACATTGCCTAAAGGCTACCTAATCATCTACGGATGGTTTCATAAGGCATAGAAGCCATTTCCGAAGTCCGTTTGTGTTTTTCCGTAGAAAAACGCAACCGGATTTGACCTATGGCTTGTGTATTTGGCGTTTCTTCTATCCGTTTGACCTACGGCTTGCCATACGCGCTCTTGACATTGCCTAAAGACTACCTAATCGTCTACGGATGGTTTCAGAAGGTATAGAAGCCATTCTCGAAGTACGTTTGCGTTTTTCGGTAGAAAAACGCAACTGGATGTGGCCTACGGCTTGTGTATTTGGCGTTTCTTTGATCCGTTTGACCTACGGCTTTCCTTACGCGCTCTTGACATTGCCTAAATACTACCTAATCATCTACGGATGGTTTCAGAAGGCATAGACGCCATTTCCGAAGTGCGTTTGCGTTTTTCCGTAGAAAAACGAAACCGGATTTGACCTACGGCTTGTGTATTTGGCGTTTCTTTGATCCGTTTGACCTACGGCTTGCCGTGCGCACTCTTGACATTGCCTAAAGACTACCTAATCGTCTACGGATGGTTTCAGAAGCATAGAAGCCATTTTCGAAGTCCGTTTGCGTTTTTTCGTAGAAAAACGCAACCGGATTTGACCTACGGCTTGTCTATTTGGCGTTTTTTTGATCCGTTTGACCTACGGCTTGCCATACGCGCTCTTGACATTGCCTTAAGACTACCTAATCATCCACGGATGGTTTCAGAAGGCATAGAAGCCATTTCCGAAGTCCGTTTGCGTTTTTCCGTATAAAAACGCAACTGGATTTGACCTACGGTTTGTGTATTTGACGTTAATTCAAACCCATTGACCTATGGCTTGCCATACGCGCTATTGACATTGCCTAAAGACTACCTAATCGTCTACGGATGGTTTCAGAAGGCATAGAAGCCATTTCCGAAGTTCGTTTGTGTTTTTCCGTAGAAAAACGTAACCGGATTTGTCCTACCGGCTTGTGTATTTGGCGTTTCTTCTATCCGTTTGACCTACGGCATGCCATACGCGCTCTTGACAATGCCTAGAGACTACCTAATCGTGCTCGGATGGTTTCAGAAGGCATAGAAGCCATTTTCGAAGTCTGTTTACTTTTTTCCGTAGATAAGTGCAACCGAATTTGACCTACAGCTTGTGTATTTGACGTTAATTCAAACCCATTGTTCTACGGCTTTCCATACGCACTATTGACATTGCTTTAAGACTACCTAATGAACTACGGATGGTTTCAGCTAGTTGTTTTAGTTGCTTAGTCCACACCCAACACTTTAGGATTCCATAATATGTTATTTTGTCATTTTGTTATTCTAACCTAGTATCAGTCTACCACATTGTAACTTTTTGGTCTCATAGGTCACTTTGGCCTTTTGAAGAGTTAACATAACATTTCATTTCATTTCTTTCTTTAATTTTAATTTTTTACGCAAACCATATCTCTCTCTCTCTCTCTAGTTTTAATTTCCTACGCACATTTTTCTCTCTCTTTAATTTCCTACATGCACACACACTTCTCTCTTTCTCTCTCTCTCTCTCTATTTAATTTCCTACACGCACACACACTTCTCTCTTTCTCTATCTTTCCTACACACACACACACACACACACTTCTCTCTCTCTCTCTCTCTCTTTCCTACACACACACACACACCGCTCTCTATCTCTCTCTTTAATTTCCTACACGCACACACACTTCTCTCTCTCTCTCTCTCTCTCTCTCTCTCTTTCCTACACACACACACACACACACACTTCTCTCTCTCTCTCTCTCTCTCTCTCTCTCTCTCTCTCTCTCTCTCTCTACACACACGCACACACACACACCTCTCTCTCTCTCTCTCTTTCCTACACACACACACACCGCTCTCTCTCTCTCTCTCTCTCTCTCTCTCTCTCTCTCTCTTTTCTACACAAACACACACACACAACGCTCTCTCTCTCTCTCTCTTTCCTACATATATACACACACACACACACACCGCTCTCTCTCTCTCTTTCTCTTTCCTAAACACACACACCGCTCTCTCTCTCTCTCTCTCTCTCTTTCCTACATATACACACACACACACACACACCTCTCTCTCTCTCTCTCTCTCTCTCTCTCTCTCTCTCTCTTTCCTACACACACACACACACACACACACACACACACACACACACACACACACACACACACACGATGTGGGGAGAGAGAGAGAGAGGGGTCAGGGGGGGAAGAGTGCCATAATACCTCGCAGCAGGTTTCGGCCAAGATCTGAGAACGCGCGCGTTGAGGGCGAAAATGGCCCCTTCGTGCGGGTTCGGCTTTTTTTCCCCCAAATTACTTCCGTCGATACCTGCGTCGATATACGCGTGGGAAAATGACCTTTCGACACGTATATCCACGCGCATATCGACGCATATATCGACGGACGGTAAGTACGTCGATATGAATGTGGAAAGGCACGGACGTCGATATATAAAGCGTCGATAACTTTGGGTTATGTTGTAGTGTATGTACAACAAGACGATTATGTTAAGCAAAGTTGAGACACATTAAAAATATATTTAATCAAAGACTTTGCACAAGAAGATGTATCAAAGAGCACTCTACCCCAGTTATAAGGCTGCAAACAATTACAACATGAACCGGTTTCCCAATTTGTTGTCCGTTTGAAACAAATTTCATTACGTATTGACTCACGAATGTCAGAAGATATGAAGCTACATCTCTTATGGCCAAGATTGCGACATGACCTCTGTATACTGGTTAAACATCAAGGTCCAACAACATTTGCCAACGCTATCAAAATAGCACAAAGAATTGAAGGAATCAGCGTAAACGTAACTTTGAGATGACATCAAAACCGAGGTGATAAGTGGAATGAAGCCGTTCCTATGGAGATTGATGTTCAAAATGTTCAACGAAGACTTCCTACACATGACACACAGGGAAGATCAAGATGTTTTAATTGTAATATCTTTGGACATATATCACGTCATTGTAGACGTCCACAAATAAAAAAATCCACAAATAATAGATGATGCAGCTACTCTAGCAGTAGTACTGGAAAACATATAAGCAGGTGGATTTTACATGCCACACACTTGCACATCCTCTACCGTGTATCAAAAGATGAGACAATTTTGTATAATCAAGGCAAGCTTGATGGGAGAATAAGTCGAGATTCTACTAGACTTTGGCAACTCAATATCATCGATCAGTGAAGAATTGGTATAGAAATTAAATCTCAACACAAAACAAGTGTAATGGAAATTGCCTATGAACTTTGTGAATATGGGAATTAAGAGAATTAGAGTGAGTGTTTTTGTGAGATTACTTTGAGAACATAGAGGGTGAGCTTAATTGATGGTAGAAACATAAACATAGTACTTAATTAACTTGGCATGAACAATACTTTTGCATGAGAGAATATTAGAGAACATGACAATAGTTGAGGACTGGATTTACTTGGAGCCGGACCCCCTCTAAAAGGCATTTGTATTATAGATTCTCCCATCAAGAGAGACTTGGTACAGTACAATCTTTGTGTTCCTTGTGACCTAGGTGATGCCATGATGATGGGAAGCTTCATGCATCACGAGCATAACACATACTTTGCAAAAAGTATTAACTATCCCAAGCCTCGGTCCCAAGGCCTCAAACACCTTCGAAGGTGAAGAGAGCTAGCGGGGAATGAGGGTAGGGAAGACGAAGAAGAATAATTCATAGGAGAAAGAAATAGTTCCTCACTTATCATCACTCTTCTTGCTTAGCATGGCAAGCTTAAACATTGAAGCATGGCTCTTGGCTGGATTTGCATTCCATAGCCAATAGTGTTGGTGTAGGCTCTCAACTTCTCAACAAGCTTGGAGAAGGAGATGAAGCTCTTGCACTTTGCACTTCACACAATGAGTGTGTGTGTGTGTGTGTGTGTGTGTGTGTGTGTTGTGGGAGAGTATACCCCCTCTCATGCTTGGTCCCTCTTTCTCTCTCTCTCTCTCTCTCTCTTGTATTATTTAATTATATCATTTGGACATGTGTCCTCTTTGAGAGGAAGAACTTAATTATTTATTTTTATGCATCTAAATTCTCATTGGCCTCTTCAAAGCCTTTCCAATAGGATTCAAGCACATCATGAGGGCCAAATGGGGAGGCTCTTGACATGTGTCTTTTATGCTTCTTAAGATATCATGTTTGAATTGAACACTTCAAGCACCTTAGTCATTTAAGTATGAAATTTTTTTATGCCTCTTGAGAGATCATCTTTGAATTGAACACTTCAAGAACCTTAGTCATTTAAGCATAAGAAGCACCTCAAGCTTGGGCAAGGTTTCCACAAATACCTTACGCACCTTACTTAGCAAGCACGACAAGCACCTCATGCTTAGGTAGGAATCCCACCTCAAGGTTAGCCCTAGCTTGCCTAAGGTCAAAGGACTTTTTAGCACTAACTTTTGGAGGTCTTTAATGAAGCTAACACCTAAGGTCTTTAAGATCCATTAGGTAGCATTGCTCTTTAACATACCATCTCTCATTTGGACCCCTTTAACCTTGGCCCCGTGTTGAGATAGATCCATAAGCACAGGTGTATATTCTAACCCTTGTTCTCGTTTATTCTCTCATATTAAATGATCTGTTCAATATGAGAAGATCATTTGGGTTGGTTAGATATTAGATTTTATGACATTACCTCTCTCGTGAAATATAGTCGTCCTTGACTATGAGGTAGAAGAGATAAAGTCCTAGTCATTAATCTATGTTTCTTAGCGGGTAGAGGATCTCTTTTCACCATACGACATCATTTCAAAATGGATGACTAGTCCATTTGGTGCTTGAGAGAGATAGTTGCTGCAAGCATGTCTGCTCTTTAGTCCATATCATACTCCCAAAGTAGAGTGACAAATTCTACTTGGTGTTTGAGTGACGTCATCAGCACAAACATGATTCTAAGCATGCATACTTATTAAATTTGTGCACATAAGAGGATTAGTCTTATAAGATAGAAGCATTGTTTATTTAAAAAGCATTTACATTTGCTTATTCTAGTGTAGCATTGTAAGCATTGACAAGGTTCATACTATCCTTAAGCTATATTCATCCCTCTAGCATCTTCAAAAGGATAATTTTTGAACTTAATATAATATTGTCGGATAATCTTACCATGTCGTAGTACCATGTCTTCATGACAAAGGATAGCTTCAGGTTGTAGCACCTCTTCTTGGTCTTCGATTTTTGGAGGGTCTTCAATAATTGGTTCTCTTGGTGGATCTCCTTTGTAGGGTTTAAGTAAGCTCACATGAAAAGCATTGTGTACGAGCCAATGGTTAGGAAACTTGAGTTGATAAGCCATGTCATTGATTGGCTTCAAGATTTGAAAAGGACCATAGTATCTTTCTACTAGTTTAGCATAATACTTTTGATGGCCCGTAGGATTTTTGTCCGTCGTTTGCCTCAATCGAGCCTTTCAAAACTTAAGTAAGACCCGATCATTTTCTTTGAACGTTAAGGCCCTTCTGTGCTTCTCAGCAACAACTTTTTGCCTTTGTTGAGAGATGGATATAGCCTTCTTAACCTTCTGAAAAGATTCTTGTAGGTCACGACTATACTCATTAGAAGCTAAGAGCTTCCCATGTACTTTAAGTAGCAAGGGACTTTTAGGTATTCCCTCTATAATCTCAAAAGGTGCTTTTTCCGTAGTAGTATAGACAGTTTATTGTATGCAAACTCTACAAGGGGTAAGTACTTCTCCCATTGTGAACGTTGATCTACTTCTGTAACATAAGTCTTTAGTAGATAGAGTATCGTAAGATTGGCAATCTCACCTTGGCCATCCGTTTGTGGGTAGTAGACTGAAGAGAAATTCAATCTTGTACCTAGATTTTCAAAAAGACATTTTCAAAAATTACTGGTCATTCTAGGATCTCTATCTGACACGATGGATGTTGGTAATCCATGGTGTTTGAAAATCTAAGATATGAAGAGGGTTGCCATTTGGTGTACCTTAATAGTCTTTTTGACAGGAATAAAGTGTACTTGCTTGCTAAACCTGTCGACTATTGTCCATATTCTTATATTCACATGGATAGACTTGGGTAATCCATGGATATACTCTCCATTGGTGAATTAGGGATTGGAAATGGCTGGAGTAATCCATGTTTCTCCCACTCTCATACTTAGTCTTTTGGTATATCACACATTTTGAAACATACTCTTATATGTCCACTTTCATGGTAGGCCAATAGAAGTACGTCTCTACTCCTTGAAGAGTAGGTTGAATGCCTCTATACCCCGCATAGGGAGGAGCATGGGATTCATACATGAATTTCTCACGAAGGGAGTGGGTAACACATAGCCTATTGCCATGGAGAATATAACCATCCTGCAAGGTGAACGGTTCCTCTTTCTTCCCCAAAGCAAGGGTTGACATTACATCTTTAATGTTAGGGTCAGTAGCATACTCATCTATCATAGAAGATAGATCATTGTGAGTTGCTATAGACACCGCATTAAATGTTGTTCGTGTGAATATGCATCAGCCACTTGATTGTGCTTACCCGCAATGTGAGCAATATGAAAATAAAATTGGGAAAGAAAAATTGCTCACCTTATTTGTTTGTTGGAAAGCTTGCTTTGTGTCATGAAGTACTTGAGACTTTGGTGGTTGGTTCGTAAAATGAATGGAGTCCCCAATAACTAGTGCTTTCATGTGTCTATGGCATGTAGAACAACTAAAACCTCTTTCTCATAAATGCCGAGGACCCGTTCATGTGTATTGAGCCTTCGGCTCTCATATGCTATGGCATGCCCTTCTTGAAGCAAGACTGCTTCAAGGCAATCACCACAAGCATCACATTGGACCTCAAATAGCGTTGAGAGATCCGGAAGCATGAGGACTGGTTGAGAGGTAAGATTCTCTTTGAGCTTGTCAAAAGCATTTTTCTCCTTAGCAATCCATGAATACTTAAATTTCTTCTTTGTTAATTCATGTAATGGTTCTGCTATTTGAGAAAATTTTGCTATGAAGCGTTTATTCTATGCACACATACCAATAAAGCTTCTTAGCTCATTAGGCCATGCTTTTATTAACTCTAACTTTGATGGATCCATACAGATACCATCTTGAGAGATAATATGACCTAAGTATTGAATCTCTTGAAGGAAAAATTTGTTTTTCTTTTGGTTGAGAAAAAGCTTGTTCTCCCTCAATGCTTGAAAAATCACTTGGAGATGTTGCTTGTGTTCCTCCAAGGACTTGGAGTAGATGATGATATCATCAAAGAACCTAGTGAACTTGTGGTAGGGTCTAAATATTTTATCCATCAAACGATTGAATGTGGCTGGTGCATTGGTCAAGCCAAAAGACATGACTAGATATTCATAAAGACCAAACATTGTTTGAAACAGGGTCTTTAGGATATCTTCATCCACTATCCTTATTTGATGATAGACACTTTTAAGGTCAATCCTACTGAAGTAGGTAGAACCTTGTAGCTTATCAAATAGATCTTCTACCCGAGGCACATGAAATCTTTTTTTGATATAATGATATGGTTTAGTGCTCGATAGTCCACACACATACGGTATGTACCATGTTTCTTTTGCATTAACAGGATTGGAGAACAAAAGGGAGAGGAGCTAGGCCTCACCATCCCTTTGTTTACCAATTCTTGTACTTGCCTCATGATCTCCTCTTGTTGAGCTTAGGAAACTCAATAAGGAGGTTTGTTAGGTGGTGAGATTCCTAGTAAGAGCTCAATTTGATGGTCATCATCCCCTCGTTTTGGAGGTAAGTCCATAGGGATATCAACGATAAAAGCATCTTGGAATCTATTTAGAAAAGTAGACAAGTCTACCTCTTCTTGATTTCTATCATTTTAATTTGATAAATCATTAGCATCATTAGTGAATTCTTTCACAAAACTCATGTACGTGAAACTCAAGCTTTTCATTGACTTATCAAAAAGCCGAAGCCGATGAATTTACAAGTGGTATAGTACGACCAAACTCATTATACATGCTCTTTCCCCTGTAGGTGAAGTAGATTCTCCTTTCAGGGAACTTCATGTTGGCAGCCATGGAGCTGAACCATGGTGCCCCTTCATGTTGGAGAGGAGAGATGAAAAATTCTTCTTTGTTGACATAGCTTTGGACATGAAGCCTCAACTTTCCAATCAAGGGAGTAATAGAGGCTTGCTGTCTCTTGAAAGTTGTGTCAACAGTTATAGTATCTCCCATCTCAAAAGCTTGAATGCCCAACTTGGTGGCCAACTTTGTGAGCCATGCTAAACCTCTGCCTGGAAAAGTAGACTGGGTAGTCTGTCGACCCATTAGGCTGGGCCAATATAGCTCCCATTTCCATTCTAGATGCATCAACATGCACATGAAAGATCACATCCCAATCTGGCTAATGAAGAAATGACTTTCTTTTGATTGCATCCTTTCAACATCGGAAAATTTTCTCGCATTCCTGGGTCCAAATGAACTTATTTCTTTTCTTGATAAATTCAGATAAAGGAAGTGTGTTGGCTACTGTAATGGAAATGGCCTATGAACTTTGAGAATAGCGGAATTAAGAGAATTAGAGTGAGCAATTTTGTGAGATTACTTTGAGAACATAGAGGGTGAACATGTTCTCTAATACTCTCTCTCTCTCTCTCTCTCGAAAAAGTATTGTTCATGCCAAGTTAATTAAGTACCATGTTCACACTTAAGTTACTTTGAGAACACTTCAAGAACCTTAGTCATTTAAGCATGTCAGAAACACCTCAAGCTTTTGGACAATGTTCCAACTTCCCACTAACACTTAGCATGCTGACAAACACCTCATGCTTGGGTAGGATTCCCACCTCAAGGTTAGTCCTAGCTTGCCTAAGATCAAAGGACTTTTTAACACTAACTTTTGGATGTCTTTAATGAAGCTAACCCTAAGGTCTTTAAGCTCCATTAGATAGCATTTCTCTTTAAAAGACCATCTCTCATTTGGGACCCCTTTAACCTTGGCCCCGTGTTGAGACAGATCCATAAGCACATGTCTATATTCTAATCCTTGTTCCCGTTTATTCTCCCACATTAAATGATCAGTTTAATATGAGAAAATAATTTGGGTTGGTTAAATATTAGATTTTATGACATTACCTCTTTCTTGAAATCATAGTCGTCCTCGACTATAGGTAGAAGAGATAAAGTCTTAGTCATAAGTCTACGTTTCTTAGCGGGTGGAGGACCCCTTTTCACCCTCTTGTGAAATCATTCCAGAATGGATGACTAGTCCATTTGGTGCTTGGGAGATGTAGCTGCATCAAGCATGTCTGCTCTTTAGTCCATATCATACTCCTAAAGTAGAGTGACAAATTCTACTTGGTGTTTGAGTGACATCGTCACAAACATGATTCTAAGCATGCATACTATTTAAATTTGTGCACGAAAGAAGATTAATCTTATAAGACAAAAACACTGCTAATTTAGAAAGCATTTACATTTGCTTACTCTAGTGCAACATTGTAAGCATTGACAAGGTTCATACTATCCTTAAACTGTATTCCTTGCATCCATCTAGAATCTTCAAATGGATAAATTTTGAACTTAATAATATATTGTTGGATAATATTACCATGCTGTAGTACCTTGTCTTCATACCGAAGGATAGCTTTGGGTTGTAGCACCTCTTCTTGGTCTTCAATTTCTGGAGGGTCTTCAATAATTGATTCTACTGGTGGCTCTCCTTTGTAGGGCTTAAGTAGGCTCACATGAAAAGCATTGTGTATGAGTCAATGGTTGGGAAACTTGAGTTGATAAGCCATGTCATTGAATGGCTTCAAGATTTAAAAAGGACCATAGAACACATATTTAGGAAAATGGGGAAAAATGAGCAAGTTTGGGACAATTCTTTGTGTTACATGGACTTGAGGCGAGGTTGTGTTGTGTTAGGTTGTTGAACACAAGACAATTGTGGTACAATGTTTAGTGAATGCTAATGAGTATGCAATATCTAATAATGTGTGTTGTCAACAACCATACTATACACTAGGGAATGTTTGCACATTATAGTTTACACACACACACACAAAATCAAGTTTCCACCCACACATGCTTAACATCACTTGTTGTCACTCTTAGCCAAATTAGATAATTTTTATACAAGGTTGTAACTACAAAGTCTCCCTTTTCCACATTAGTAGTTGGGTTGAACTCCTCAACATCTTTCTTGCGCATTGGACCACAATAATGGCCCTCATTTACATCAAGTCCTACATCTGTATTATCTTTGAATGGAAGGTCAAGAGGATGAGCTTATTCACATATACTCCTTGACCAAAATTCATCAAAGAAAGTTTCTTTGATTGCACCAAGGGTTTACATAGCTTGCATAAGATTCTCCGATTACATGAGGATTGGGTCAACACACCTAGAATACTTACTTTTGTCTCATTTCTCCTCCAAGTGTTCTTTTCACCAACTACCATACTTCTTTAATCCCTCCAAAGATTTCTTATTGTCTTTAACGTACTCAAAGCATGGAAATACTTTTGGAACACCTTCAGGGAAGTTTGGGTATTCCTATCCAAGAAAAAGATCCTTCCATTAGTTGAAAAACTGCCCAATGGGCTACAATCTGCCCCTACTAGAGAGGGCTACATCAACATGTGGGGAGACTCTCCCAATGGGGAAAAAAATATGTACAATGATGGCAACATCAAGAGACAGGAAGAGGAAGAATCCAGTCAAGTGGACGGTACTTCCAACCAGGCACAACATGAATAATGGTGAAGAAAGGTCCTGGGTGCCATAGTTGCAAGAAGGCCTCATGGCGCTTTCGCGTGCGGTGAGAGTTTTTGTAAAGTGTCTCAAACTGACCCCTCAATGTACAAACCATCTCCAGCCAGATGTCACGGTGAAGAGTCTCCACTAGTTGAGACTCGAAGATGTGAAAACAGCAGACTCGCCAAATGCACCACAACCTCAAGCCATAGATGATGGAGCTCAAGCCATAGATGATGGAGCTCAAACATGTGGGGTAGATAAAGGCATGGAGCTTGGGCTTCAAGGTAGATTGAAGCCTGCTCGACTGAGCTACTAGACCTAGATATATGCATAGAGCTCAAACTTATGTTTAGCTGCTAGGTAGATATTGACATGGAGCTTGAACTTAAGACTGGGTTGCTATAGGTAGATAAAGATAGCCTTGCTCACCCAGATGAGTGCCCTCACCAACGTCAAGAAATTTGTGAAAGATATCCTGCTCCTCACAGTGCTCACGAGTCACACCTAGTGCCATGCACAATAGCTTAGAGCCAATCGGCCGGGGTCAAGCTTTTAAGTTCTCACCAAGATTTTCTTGGGTCAAGTTCTTCGAGAGCCTTGTTTTTTGTGTCGCCATGTGAAACATGCATGTGTTCTAAGTGGCACATATCCCTTGGATTTAGAGGATTCTAAACTTCTATGCTACTCTCTCTCTCTCTCTCTCTCTCACACTCACACACACACACACACACACACACACACACACACACACACACACACAGCCAGAGCTTAAGTTAGAGCTCCATGTCTTTATCTGCCTAGCAGCTCAAACTTAATTTTGAGCTAGCAGCTCGAATGAAAGTTGGAGCTTCATTCCTATATCTATCTAGCAGTTCAGCTCCATGCCTTAATCTACCTAACAGCTCGAACATAAGTTCGAGCTCCAAGCCTCTCTCTCTCTCTCTCTCTCTCGTGCAGCTAGAAATTAAGTCAGAGCTCCATATCGATGCACCATATTTAGTGTCTTGCATGGCGCCCCACAATCTCTACGATTAAGTGCAGCTAGAGCACACGTGATCACAACTTTAATGAACCCTCCTACTCCTTGTCCAGATTCAACTTCCTTCCCTAACGTGGATGCAACTTCTCCTCCCCATCCAGCTTCGACAACCCCGCCCTTTGTGTGCATGTAGGCAAAGAAGGGTGACAGAGAGAAACCAGTGTTGGGGCATTCCACAAGTGCAAGACTTCTATTCTAGCACTCCTCCTCCCTTGAAGCCTGCGGCCCTTGATACTGGCCCTCATGCACACCAGCTCATGGTACCCAATAGTGGTTTCTCCTTCATGCACTTCATATAAGCCTGCAAACAACCTTCTAAATCATCACCTTGACTTGCTTTTGGTGATTATTCCCTGTCTGCAACCAAGGCCTTCTCTTTTCCAACATACAACTTGGCTCTCAGCAGTAGTTCCCCTTTCACTTTGATGTCCCCACCTCGTTCAACTCTTATCCTTTTTCCTCCTCCTGCTCCTTTCTCCAGTCTCCGCGACCCTCTAGCGGTGAGCTGAAGCGGCAAGTTGAGCAGATGATTCCGCTTTTCCAAGATCAGTATGCCCTGTGTATGGTTGTCTCTGAGCAAAGCAAGAAAATCAAGTTTTTTTTGGTTTGCACAACCTCAAAAGTTCTCTGATTGCACACTCTTCTCTCGCTTGCTGGTTTAGAAGGGGTTCCAAACTACCCACCTCCACTACTGCATATGGGTATGGAAAAAAGGATTTCAGCATTTCGACTAAGAAAGGGAGAAGGTTGGCAACACTTGCATGCGAGGGAGATTGAAGGAGGAGATGATGGCTATGAGTGATACTAGGGCATGCATCGAGCTGTGTGCGGATGGATGTACGCTTGGAGAGATGAAGTTGACTGCAGAGCCATGGATCAACGGACGACATGCCGCATTCCCCTGCCGTCTTCTTTGACATGAGTTATGTTTGAATTTCAAATTAAAGTGCACTGTTGCCAGCATGGCGTGGTTCTTATCATTTAATACCTTTTGTTTGAAGTTTAGTTTAAGTTAGAATAGAAGTCACTTGAATTCAGGATTGGCCTCACTGCCGCGTTAGCTTTGGATTCCCGCTTGAAGCCTTGGAATTGGAACGTGATAGTTGAACCTCAAGTTTCAACCTCAATTAACAAGTTTGAGCTAGAGTCTCAAGTTGAATGTGAACATCAACCTTGAGTTCAAGCTAAAGCATACATCATTGGACTTGAACCTCAACCTTAGCCTCCAGCTCGAGCAAGAGAATCAAAATTTGGATTTCAAGGCTGTCATGGATAAAGATGTCTACAAACATATAGCCTGGTTCTGTAAGTTTGTGTAAACTCGATACTCACAATTCTTGTATTGTTTTTGTAGAATGGGAAGACTAGCCACATGGTGGGAAACTATGCATGATTGACAAGCAAGTGCAATGTTAGTTTCAAGAATGCTCAAGATCGAAGAGTAGCTAGGTAAAATGTGCAGTTCCTAGGGCCAGAAGGTTATCATAGTCTAGAACAACCTACGACCTTGAAAATACAAAGTAGAGTTTGAAATACATTTGTGCATCATTGGTGCACATACATTTATAAAGACAACCCTTGAACGAAAAATATGGGTACATCATTCAACCACCAACCTTTTTGCATCTCAGTACGTTATTCAAAAACCAAACTAGGTACCTCTGGGTACATTATTTTAACACCAAACTTCATTCAAGAGCTTTAGGAAAACACAAAATGCATCCTTTTTTTTGGTAAATCGCACAAAATGCATCCTACATCGGTGTTGAAACAAGAATTTTTTTTCCTTTTTTGTGCATATTTGCTCAAATTCCCAAATATTTCTTCTCCCCCCTTGAAGCTAGTCTCTTGAGCTTCTTGTAGCTAGCAAAAGGTTGAGACTTAATCTTTAGTTTTAAGCCCCACCTCCATATAATAGTGTAGTCTAGGAGGCAAGCCTCTTCAACTCATTGTGAATACCAGCACATGCTTGAGACTTCTCTTTTAGGCCCAAACATAAGCTTGAGCTTCACTTGCATGTGGCTACCAAGGGCAACCGGACCTTTAGGCTCGAACTTAAGTTTGAATATGCTACTATAGTACTAGGGTGCAAGAAGAAATAGCTAAAAAGTAGGAGAAATAGCAAGAAGAAATATTTCTTCTCCCCCCTTGAAGCTAGTCTCTTGAGCTTCTTGTAGCTAGCAAAAGGGTACTAGTAGCTAGCAAAAGTAGGCAAGAGACTCGAACTAAGTTTGGAATTTTCCTGTAGCACTATCGTGCAAGGCTAACTTCATGACATCGTTCAGGCTACTACTAAGGGCACAAAGCAACACCTGGCTATCAATGGCAAGAGGCTATCATGCAAGGCTAACCTCATGACATCCTTGAGGCTACTACTAAGAGCATAGAACAACACCTTTAGGGTGAAACTCAAGTTCAAGCCTTGCCTACATCTGCTAGTATAGCATTGAGGTGCAAGGCTAGCCTCAAGACATCCTTCGGGTTATTGAGGGTATAGATTAACACCTTCATGATTGAACTTTAGTTCGAGTCTCAATTGCATATGCTAGTGTAACAACATTGTGCAACGCTAGCCACATGAATCCTTGTGGATACCAATGGAAAGAGGCTTGAGCTTAAGTTCGAGCCTTGCCTACGTATGCTAGTGTAGCAGTACTATATGCAAGGCCACAACCTCATGACATACTTGTGGATATCAATGGCAAGAGGCTCGAACTTAAGTTTGAGCCTTGCCTACATATGATGTGCAAGGCCATAGCCTCATGGCATTTTTGTGGCTACCAAGGGCATGGAACAACACCTTTAGGCTCGAACTTAAATTTTAAGCTTCATTAGTTGCTAGTGTAGCAATAGGGTGCTAGGCTAGCCTCATAAAACCCTTGTGGCTACCAAGGCCATAGAAGAACACCGGTAGGCTCGAACTTAAGTTCAAGCCTCGAGTGAATATGCTAGTGTAGCACTAGGGTGCAAAGCTAGTCTCATGATATCCTTGTGGCTACCAAGGGCAGTATGCCAGTACAACACTATCATGTAAAGCTAGCCTCATGACATCGTTGTGGCTACCAAGTGCATAGAACAACACCTATAATTTTGAGCCTCAAGTGCATATGCTATTATATGGTAGCATCTAAGGCAAGGGCCTCATGATATCCGTGTGGCTACCTGGGGCAAGAAACTCGAACTTAAGCTTGATCCTGATATGTATATGTTAATGTAGCAAGAGGTGTAGAACTATTGTGCAAGTCCATAGCCTCATGGAATCCTTGTGGCTACCAAGCACATAGAACAACATCTTTAGGCTCAAACTTAAGTTTGAGCCTCATCGTCGGCATATGCGAGGATAGCACTAGGGTGCAAGGCTAGCCTCATGACACCCGTGTGGCTACCAAGGGCATAGAAAAACACCTTTAAGCTCAAAATTATGTTCGTGCCTTAGCTGCATATGCTATTGTAGCACTAGGGTGAAAATCTAGCCTCATGATCTCCTTGTTGCTACCAAGGGAATATGCTAGTACAACACTATCATGTAAGGCTAGTCTCCTGACATCATTGTGGCTACCAAGGTATATGCGAGTGTAGTACTAGGGTGTAAGACCAGCCTCAGGACACCCGTGTGGCTACCAAGGGCATAGAGGAACACCTTTAGGCTCAAATGTAAGTTCATTCCTCGATTGCATATGCTAGTGTAGCACTAGGGTGCAAAGCTAGCCTCATGATATCCTTGTGGCTACCAAGGGAAATATGCTAGTACAACAATATCATGTAAGGCTAGTCTCATGAAATTGTTGTGGCTACCAAGGTCATAGAACAACACCTTTAATTTTGAGCCTCAAGTGCATATGCTATTATATGGCTGGCATCCAAAGCAAGGGCCTCATGTTGTCCTTGTGACTACCAAGGGCAAGAGACTCAAACTTAAGCATGATCCTTATATGTATATATTAGTGTATCAATAATATGCAAGGCCATAGCCTCGCGGCATCCTTCTAGCTACCAACAAGGGCATGGAACAACACATTTGGGTTTGAAATTAAGTTTAAGCCTCAGTAGTTGCTAGTGTAGCAATAGGGTGCAAGGCTAGCCTCATGACACCCTTGTGGCTACCAAGGGCATAGAAGAACACCTTTTGGGCTCGAACTTAAGTTTGAGCCTCAAGTGCATAGTGTAGCACTAGGGTGCAAAGCTAGCCTCATGATATCCTTGTGGCTACCAAGGGAATATGCTAGTACAACACTATCATGTAAGTC
Organism: Adiantum capillus-veneris; assembly: GCF_014529385.1. Classification (NCBI taxonomy): domain Eukaryota; kingdom Viridiplantae; phylum Streptophyta; class Polypodiopsida; order Polypodiales; family Pteridaceae; genus Adiantum; species Adiantum capillus-veneris. The sequence goes on along the minus strand of NC_140941.1, from coordinate 143,778,237 downwards.
TAGCCTCATGAAATCATTGTGGCTACCAAGGGCATAGAACCACACCTGTAAGTTTGAGCCTCAAGTGCATATGCTATTGTATGGCTAGCACCTAAGAGGAGGGCCTCATGATATCCTTGTGGCTACCAAGGGCACGGGAATCAAACTTAAAGGGCATGGAACAACACCTTTAAGCTCAAACTTAAGTTTGAGCCTCATTGACATATGCTAGTGTAGCACTAGGGTGCAAGGCTAGCCTCATGACACCCTTGTGGCTACCAATGGCAAGAGGATCACCTTCATATGGTAGTGTATCACTATCGTGCAAGGCTAACCTTATGGCATCCTTGTGGCTATCAAGGGCATAGAAAAACATCTTTATGCTCAAACTACATATGCTAGTGTGGCAGTAGCATCTAAGGCTGGCCTCAAGGCATTCTTATGGCTACAAAGGGCATATAGAACATCACCTTTAAGCTCAAATATAATTTTGAGTTTCCACTCCATATGCTATTGTAGCACTATCATGCAAGGCTAGCCTCATGAGTCATGACATCCTTCTGGCTACCAAGGGCATAAAGCTTCACTTTTAAGCTTAAACTCAAGTTGGAGCCTCGCCTGCATATGCTATTGTAGAACTATCTTGCAAGGATACCCTTCTGGCATCCTTGTGGTTAGCAAGGGCATAGCACAACACCTATTGGCTCAAACTTAAGTTTGAGCCTTGCTTGCACATGCGAGTTTATTGTTTGAAATGTATTGTTTAAATTTAAACCCGTTCTTCTTATTAGTTTTTAAAATTGTTTTTTTTTATTATTTTAGGAATGCATGCTTTCAATGTACCAACTATACTAGAGCAGGGTGCCCAATTCTTCACACATGATGCTCTTGGAATGCTTCAAAAATAAAGGTTAATAAGACCTTTGAATTAACAAAAGAAGGAATGAGGTGGTTTCTGATACGTACGATATGGATGCAAACTACAAAGGTGACATCCATCCGTATTTGATGCAAGGCGATAGGAAATATGGAGAAATGGGGATTTTTGTGGGTGTCAAAGATGATGTGGATGCAATATCAATTCCATGATTGCATGTAATGTACTACTTGTGTTGAAGAGACCACAAAGGCAAACAAGTTTTCTTTATCATTGGTGGGAGTTTTCATGTAGTAGACATGAATGGTAGCAAACTAGGAAAAGAAAATTCTATTGTAAAGTTAGGATTGAACATCTCCAACTTTACTAATCAAGAATGCTCATGTGTGGATTATGTGGATGACCTAGTGAGGCACTGAAACATGCAAAGCGGGCCTTGAGCTTACCATCAAAGGTTGTATATGGAAAGAAATCAATAGGGGAAAGTTGTGGAGAAGACAAGGAAAGTCATAGTAGGATTGCACTTGCAACATCAAGAGATGTTGGTTCTTGACTTGGTTGACTTAATATTTCATTCAAGAACCAAGTAAAAAATGTTACATTTTGATGTTACCAAGTCAAAATCCATTGATCCATCTACCAAAATTTCCCTTCACAAACTTGCCAAAGTGGATGTTCACAATGTTATACTATTAGATCATCTCTATATAGCACTCCATTAGTGTTGCAAAATGTTTGTAGGGCCAATAAAGTTGCAAAGGTTACCCCTCAATCGCTTCAAAAATTCAAATATTGATAATCAAAGATTATTCTAAATTGCCCACCAAAGATATCTCATGTCAATCTATCTATTGCAAAGTCAATGCAAAAGGATCCATTTCTTGACCAACAACTGATGGTCATCCTTCTAAACCACCACATGATGTCGAACCAAACCACGAAGGACTTTGAATCTTGGAAGGTACTTGTTCAATTCTTTGAAAATATGAATCAGCAATATGTACTTGTAAGAAGAGTGTAACAAAGGCTCAAGTATGCCCTCCATGAGCTCATTTAGAACTTCAAAGCGGGGCTTGAGCTTAAGCTTGAGCCTCACTTGTATACGAGGCTCTAACACTATCAAGCGAGGCTCGAACTGAAGTTTGAGCCTCACTGAGATACGCCCGTGTATTTTGGACTTTTCATAGATGTATGTGAGCATATCAACAAAAAATTCAATTTTGAGGCTTGACCCTAACTTTTAGCCTCAACTTCACAAGTTCATGTACTGAAAGAAAGCTAAGATAAATCATAACATGCCTTGTCATAATGAATGTTGGAATTTGCAATTTTGTAGGCCTTTGTTGAGACCATGGAGCCCATAGTTCAAAAGGGATTTTTCAAACCAATTTTCATTTTCTTTTATGTGATGAGGATGTATGGAAAAATTGGGTCAAGATCTTGAAACAATCTGCTCAAGATTTCTACCAAATACAAAGGTAGAAACCGTTGAGGAAGGTTCCAATGAAAATCATAAATTTCTAACTATGAAGGGTGGACAAATTCGACAAGTGCAATAATGCTAGTAGGGTGCTCATAACATTTAGGATGTGTCATATGAATTTATTCATTCAAAGTCATTATTGAAAAAAGAATTCTTATAACCTTTAGGACATGTCATATGATTTTCTACATAGTGTAGAAAATTGGTTGGTCATAACCCTCAGGATGTGTCATATGAGTTTCCTCCTAGCACTTACATTATTCAGCCTTGAGAGAAGTGAAGTTCTTGAACTAAGAAATGGAAGCCTGACAAAACCATCTTGCGAAATAAGGGCAAGCATACCCCTCATAGAATAGACATAGATGAGATGGCTTGGAAGCTAAAAATAGATCAAGTTGAAAGAAGCAATACTCTCATTATTTTTTGATCTAACAAGGTAAAAATTATCCTCGAAATAAGTTTGCGATAAGTACAAGATGATAGAGCATGAGGACAATCAAATGAGGAGCTATAGCCAATACTATGCCAAGAACTCCCTCAACAGAGCAAAGAAGACTCCATCACTTTCAAAAAGTTTAGTAACTCTCTTCAATCACCCTTTATAGAGCTAATATGGGAATAATTTCTTGAAAATCAAGGGGGTGGGCTTTGATATGAGGGAGATCAAAGACTTTTGTAATGCAGAGCATGTACCGTTTTAATTGGTACTCTTGGATTTGCATGGTATGAAAAAGAATCTCTTTACAAAATATTCTTGCAAACTTGGCATTCAATCTAAACACATTGAATGCACAATATGAATATGTGTTAGTCTTTTTCATTGATTTCATCAATATCAAAATGCTTGTGGAAAGGATTTCTAGCTAGTCAACTAAGGTCCATATTGAATATGCAAACAACAAGAGATGGCTCTTTGATGGATGGAAATGTGGAGATTTAAATGGTTGCTCTTTTTATTTGCAAGGTTGTACAATTGAGGTGATTAAATAGTCTCTTACAAAAAGAGTCTTTTTCTCAGACTCTAGTGGTAAGAATCAAGAATTTATTGATAAAAGCTTCATTGATGGCCTTATTACATGGTTTTGTCCTAACCAAATCCACATTTAATTTAATTTTTTTGTGGTGAGTTGTGTTGGAGAAAATATTATAAATAAGAAAAGGTCCATTGCTCTATGTAAAGATGATTTTGAAGCAATGGAGTTAGCATCTCAATGAGCGTTGATCATTTGGAGAGTGATTTGTTGTTGCGACGGTGGTGTGGAGAAAGTCAAGAATCACTTGTAAGACAAACAAGGGAGTTGGATGATGTATAAAAAGTAGATATCATAGCCATCTTGACATCAACAAGCAACAAAGAGCTGGAGATTATGGTGATGAAAATGAAGACAATGATAATATAGACAATATTGATCATAGCAACGTCAAAGAAGCTTCAGATTTTGACCATGCGGGGGGGGGGGGGGGGGGGGGGGGGGGGGGGTGACAATGTTGGAGAAATTAGTTCAATTGTGGAGATTGAGTGTGCAAAAGACAATGTTAGAGTTAATGAGGATCGTGGTGTAGGTGATGAGGATGCACAAGAGGATGATAGAGCCCGTCAAAACATTGTAGCTAATGAAAAAGGTGGAAATGCTTTTGAGAGTATTTGTAACACCATGTTTAGTGATGCATGTTATTCTCATGCACCAACAAACTCTCAAAGTGTGAAAGGTAGAAAAGTGCATTGAATTGATCAATTGTGAAACTTAGGGTCCTTCAAAGACTATTTTAGTTAAACTATCTTGTTCCTTTCTCTAAAGGAATTTTGTAGATATATTTGTACAATATTTTGTGATTTTTTTAATGTGTGATACTATTCAAAGGGTTTTTTTCTAAGATTTTATCTTGCAATCATTTTTTATGAGGTGTCATCTATCCACATCTACCATTAACACAAATGGGAGGATCAACCTTGAGTTTGAGCCTCATTAATTAGGGTAAAGTTATCACAAATCATGTATTTTCTATTTAGAGTTTCATCCATAGATCATGGCTAGATTAATGATGTAGCTATTATAGAAATATATTAAGGGCTAAATTTTTTGGTTTTGGTGAGACAAGAATAACATTATCAAACACCATTGAGGCTCAAACATAAGTTCAAGCCTAAGCAAGACAGCTAGTAAAACATTAGTGTATATGCCTCAACCACAACAGTCCTTGTCATGGACTCCTAGCCAAGAAGTTCGAGGAGGAGTTCAAAATTCCATTTTCTAGTGTAGCACTTGGCATATGTTAGGTGAGACTCATAATCTCTTTGTACATAACAAGGGATTGACATTTAATTTGTAGGCTCAAACTTAAGTCTTATCCTTGCCTCCATATATTAGTGTAACACTACCATGTGAGGCTAGCCTCATGAGCATTGTAACAAAAAATTATTATAGATAAACAAAAAAAATATAGATTATGAAGAATAAGGGATTATACCTTGAAAATATCATAAATAAGAGGTTTTATGAATAGGCCTCTTGACATAGTATTTTATTGGAGCAATGAATGAGAAATCGCAACGTTTGAGGATGTATGTGTAGTCACTGAGCCTTTTGATAAAGTATTTTTGATGGAATTTTATCTTTTCCCATTTTTAGTCATTGAGCCTCTTGACATAGTATTTTTTAATGGAATTTTGTCTATTTCTCATTTGTAGTCATGGAGCCCCTTGACATATGTTTCTAATGGAATTTTATCTTTTCTAAGGATGAGTTGTAAAATACTTGGATATCATGTTAATATGCCAATTGGATTTTATTTCATATCTTGGTGTTTCTAAACACCACACTCTTTTGAGGTCCTTCAATTTTGAAAATCATTTTTTAGTATTCTAAAATGTTTTTGGTGTTGATAAAGCCAAAGCTTTAACTTGAATGTCTCAAAACTGAGCTATTTATTTACATCACTTTTTTCACATGAGGAATGTTGTAAAATAAAAATAAAGTTTAGTGCCATGCTTTCGATGTCCCTAGAATTGATGTCTGTACCTATGTCTTTAGATACACACACCCTTATAGATATGTACCAAGGGATATATTTAAATGGGACATAGAGAGTACTCGCAAATACACAAAAATACTAAGTTTTTTAGTACCATTATAAAAATGGGATTTGAATAATTCCCAAAATTCTTAAATATGTCTTATAGTATCTTTTTGCTAATTTAGCATAATACTTTTGATGGCCCGTAGGTTTTTTGCACGTTGTTTGCCTCAATCGAGCCTTGGGAAACTTAAGTAACACCCAATCATTTTCTTTGAACGTTAAGGCACTTCTGTGCTTATTAGCAGTAGCTTTTTGCCTTTGTTGAGAGATGGATATAGCCTCCTAACCATTTGAAAAGATTCTTGTAGGTCACGACCATACTCATCAGCAACAAGATCTTCCCATGTACTTTAAGTAGCAAGGGACTTTTAGGTCTTCCCTCTATGATCTCAAAAGGTGCTTTTCTTGTAGTAGTATGGACACTATTATTGTGAGCGCCTCTACAAGGGGTAAGTACTTTTCCCATTGTGAACGTTGATCTACTTCTGTAACATAAGTCTTTAGTAGATCGAGTATCGTACGATTGGCTATCTCACTTTGGCCATCCGTTTGTGGGTGGTAGGCCGAAGAGAAATTCAATCTTGCACCTAGATTTTCAAAGAGACCTTTCCAAAAATTACTGGTCATTCTAGGATCTCTATCTGACATGATGAATGTTGGTAATCCATGGTGTTTGAAAATCTGAGATATGAAGATGTTTGCCATTTGGTGTGCCTTAATAGTCTTTTTGACAGGAATAAAGTGTGCTTGCTTTTGCTAACCTGTTGACTATTGTCCATATTCCCATATTTCTATGGATAGACTTGGATAATCCAATGATAAAATCCATGGATATACTCTCCCATGGTGAATTAGGGATGGGCAATGGCTGGAGTAATCCAGGTTTTTTCCCTCTATCATACTTAGTCTTTTGGTATACCACACAGTTTGAAACATCCTCTTGTATATTCACTTTCATGGTAGGCCAATAGAAGTACGTATCTAATCCTTGAAGAGTAGGTTGAATGCCTCTATGCCCCGCATAGGGAGGAGCATGGGATTCATACATGAATTTCTCACGGAGGGAGTGGGTAACACATAGCCTATTTCCATGGAGACGATAACCATCCTGCAAGGTGAATGGTTCCTCTTTCTTCCCCAAAGCAAGGGCTGACATTACATTTTTAATGTTAGGGTCAGTAGCATACTCATCTATCATAGAAGATAGATCATTGTGAGTTGCTATAGACACCACATTGACTTTTGGTTGTCATGAAAGTGCATTGGCCACTTGATTGTGCTTACCAGCAATGTGAGCAATATGAAAATAAAATTTTCCCACCTCTTTTGTTTGTCGGAAAGCTTGGTTTGCGTCATGAAGTACTTGAGACTTTGGTGATCTGTTTGTAAAACGAATGGAATCCCCAATAAATAGTGCTTCCATGTGTTTAGGACATGTAGAAGAGCTAAAAGCTCTTTCTCATAAATGCCCAAGACCAGTTCATCCGTATTGAGCCTTCCGCTCTCAAATGCTATGGCATGCCCTTCTTGAAGCAAGACTACTCCAAGGCAATCACCACAAGCATCACATTGAACCTCAAATGGCTTTGAGAGGCCCGGAAGCATGAGGAATGGTTGAGAAGTAAGCTTCTCTTTGAGCTTGTCAAAAGCTTTTTGCTCCTTAGCAATCCATGAACACGTAATGTTCTTCTTTGTGAAGTCATGGAATGGTCCAACTATTTGAGATAATTTTGCTATGAAGCGTCTATAGTATGCACACATACCAATAAAGCTTCTTATTTCATGTAGATTCCTTGGATTAGGCCATGCTTTGATTACCTCTAACTTTGATGGATCCATATGGATACCATCTTGAGAGATAATATGACTTGAATCTCTTGAAGGAAAAATTTACTTTTCTTTTGGTTGAGAGAAAGTTTGTTCTCCCTCAATGCTTGAAAAATCACTTGGAGATGTTGCTTGTGTTCTTCCAAGGACTTGGAGTAATTGATGATATCATCAAAGAACACTCCAGTGAACTTGTGGTAGGGTCTAAATATTTTCTCCATCAAATGATTGAATGTGGATGGTGCATTGGTTAAGCCAAAAGGCATGACTAGATATTCATGAAGACCAAATGTTGTACAAAACACGGTATTTAGGATATCTTCATCCACTATCCTTATTTGATGATAGCCACTTTTAGGTCAATCATAATAAAGTAGGTAGAGCCTTGTAGCTTATCAAACAGATCTTTTACTCGAGGCACTGAAAATGTGTTTTTGATAGTTATATGGTTTAGTGCTCGATAGTCCACACACCTACTGTATGTAGCATCTTTCTTTTGCACTAAAAGGACTGGAGAACGAAAGGGAGAGGAGCTACGCCTCACCATCCCCTTTGTCTACCAATTCTTGTACTTGCCTCATGATCTCCTCTTGTTGAGCTTGGGAAACTCAATAAGGAGGGTTGTTAGGCACGTTGAGATTCTTGGTAGGAGCTCAATTCGATGGTCATCATCCCCTCGTTTTGGAGATAAGTCCATAGGGATATCATCGATGAGAACATCTTGGAATCCATTTATAAAAGTAGGCAAGTCTAACTCTTCTTGATTCCTACCATTTTCATTTGATAAACCATTAGCATCATTAGTGGATTCTTTGATGTAAGGTCTCTGACCCCGATCAAAAGAGCACCATTGTACCTTGAAATGAATGATGTTTAGAATGTTTTAAAGATTCAAAATGTGAATTAAAATAATTTTTGTAAAAAAATTCCAAAAATAGTAAGTTTTTGGTCACCCGACCCGTCCAATTTTGACCGTCTCGAAAACTGCACCCGTATCCCAAATTTGAAAAAATGCATTTTCGGACCCCGAGGGCTGCTAAATATGGTAGGTACTCGGGCCAGTACGCCTTAGTTAGAGCTTGCTATAGCAATTTTCGGCATCAAATCTGACTCGTATGACCTGTTTTAGCCTAGAACCAAATTTTCCCAAAATTGACCGGGGAGGCACCGAGGGCCCGAGGCTGTGTGGGAGCAGGTTCCAGCCCACTCCAAGTCAGCTTTAGCAGCTAGGGGGCGTCCTCTTACCTTGTGGGAGTCTTGGGAGAGTTTCTACTAAGTGTGAGAGTCAGTTAACCAAGCCAACTGGACACTTGGTGGGTAGGCAACTGGACTTGCCATCCTTAACTAGAGAGGTTCCCAGATGCAAATAGCAACCTAGATCGATTTTCAGCTTGAGGAGGCCTATTTAAAGGTGTGCTCACACACACACACACACACACATGTTCACACACACACCCAATACACACACACATATCTACACACTCCTTGGGGAGGTGCTGTCGGCACACACACAGTTTTTGAAGGAGAAGCAAGGAGGGAGGTGCTGCCGAAATTCTCATCTTGAGGATTCATTGGATCAAAAAAATCAGAGGATTCTCAACCCCTAATCATGGTAATTATGGTTTAATTACGGCTCTTCTTTATTCTCATCATCATTACTCTCTCATATTCTTCGTCTATTATTCCTACTTTTAGCTATAATTCCCAATAGCTGCTCTCTAAGTTACATAGCTATACTCCCTTGCATAATCATCATTCAATTAGCTAAATTATGCAGCCATCCATCATCCTCAATCAAGGATTAATGCACGATTAGGAAAGATTTTTCTCTCTAGGCAGCATAGTTAATAGATTGCCAGCTAGTAATAATGTAGATTTGATGGAATTCACTCTTTTATCATTCAATAGTATTGTAATTAAATTAGACTCAATCTTATCTCACATTAGGATGTGATTAAGGCTGAAAATTAAACCGTCATTAGGCCATTAGGGAAAGGAGTTTTCTATCACACATGCCTGCGGTAATTCTACATCTTTAGTAAAATGATTGAAATTGCTTACTTCATCTCTTTGTAAATCAATTAGTAAAATTTTGAATTTCTTAATCATCTAAGCCAAGTGATTAACTTTAGAGCCAGTTCCCATAGGGCAAGTAAAGAACTAAGCATAAAATTGCTAGGTCTCGAAGGAAAAATAATCTCTTGCACAAGGAGGGTTCTTTAATGATTCTAATTTGCCAATTGGTTTGTTATGATGCTCTCAAACTTTAGTTCTTATTCAAGTTTATCATTTAAAGTAGTGAGTAAAATGGCCCCGGTTAAGAGAACTCGCTTCGGTGGTGCCCACGACCGCGAGGTGAGAACAAGTAATGCCAATGGAAAGGAAAAAGATCCCATGGACGAACAAACGCCGGCCATCTCACGGACCATTGACAAAGAAATGGAAGAGGTAGGCCATAATTTTATTCAAGTCGTTTAAATCAACATTGCACCCGTTTAGCTAGGAATGAACATATCCCCAAAAATGTTGGAGAAATCCGACGGAAACCTCGGCATTGAATTCATTTATTTTTAAGTCTAAAGTAGGAAAGAAATGATTGATGGGTATGCTGTTTGCAATAGGAAGAATGTATGCTAGGAGAAATTTAGCTCGACATGTTCATTCTATTTCCAATGTTGAATCAATCCTGACCCCCCTACTGATCACAGGGGGCAGAGTTCCTCGTTAAGGGCTCTTGAATCCACGACTTGCTTTCTATGCGGTGGATACCCATGACTTGGTTTCTATGTGGTGGGAACCCACGTCTTGCTTTCTATGCGGTGGGAGTGTCCATGTCTTGCTTTCTATGCGGTGGACATACCTAGTTGTATGGCCAGCTAGGCGACAACGGGAGGAGTAAACTCTCGCTGGAGGGGGGATGTTGTACCTCCAGAACATTGGAATTTTAATGAATAAGTTTGAGTAGAATTTTTAATAGAATACTGTCTTGGTGTTGTTTGCAATACTGGTTGAAGGGCTGTCTTAACGAACATTGTGATTCAGAATCTAAACAAGGAATGTTTATGTTGAACAATCATTGTGATAGTAATTAGTACACACAAGGAAGTGTGAGTGTGGGGGTGGAAAGTGGGGGCTTGGCTCAGGTTGCCAATGCCTATGAGAAGGGTGGTCCCGATTGGTCGGGAACTCTCTGTCCCCATAGTGTTTAATTCGATACTAGTAATACTCATTGCCCCTAGAGCGGTGAAGTCTCGAGCGTACGTGCCTCTGAAACATGGGGAAGAAGGCACTCAAGGTTTCTCTCCTCTTGGAAGGTGGATCTTAGGATCACTAGATGGTTTAAGTACGCTTCCCCTGCGAGGTGGAGCTAGATCTCCTTGCTAGTAGGCTCGAACTCAAGTCACGTTGTGATGAGAGATCGTCCGCTAGTTGAACCCTGAACCATTTTGTTGCTTCCGCTATAGATCTAGTGGCCACCAGGTTCACCAACCATCAGATCCGTCGTTGGATACGGCGGGGTGGGGACCTCACACCTGGTATCAGAGCCTAGGTTAGACTGAGAAATAAAGTCGTATTGTTTGAACATTTAAAAAGGAACTGGAAGTATTTAGGTAGCTGATCCGAATTCCTTGCATTGGTGTTGCAGGAAGACCCCGTGCTAGAATATCAAAAGTTCCAAGTGTTTGAGCTTATTTATGAGCAAGCTCGACGATCCCCAGTTTACCAGTGCATGCGAGATGTCATGGAGATACTGATGAAGGCTCATATGCCACACTCCACTCACATTGATAGAGGATGGGAACTTGATTGGACACTTGCAGGTGGGGTTTACTACATCAACGATCGGAAGCTAGGATGTCTGGCTACCGATTTGAAGAAGATACGTTGGGGAGAAGGAGTTGAGGGTAGTAAAGTTATTCTACTTGCTGCTTACCCGATTGGACCTAACTGTTTCATGCGACTCCAATCAAACCATCAACGACTGGCTCTTGGAAAAGGTCACCGAGGTGATCCCAACAAACAGAGGCAAAACTTTTGGAGTACCAAAAGAGGAATTCTGGCTTGATATCTTAGTTTATTATCCACTCAAGGATGAGTACAGGAACTACTTCACGAACAAAGCAATGCAGCATGTGAACACAATCTCCTAGGCGTATCTTATACGCAATCCATAAATCCATGTAATAAGTTGATCATCGGTTATCCTAAACCTTAAGGGGTTTCGATTGTAATAAATTTTCATCAATAAAGTGTTTTTTGTCTCTGAATCTCTATCTCTTGATAAAGTGGAATCTTGAATTTCAATTAAAGTCTCGTGTCTATTTTGAAATCCAAGTAATGGTATCAAGAATCTCGTATAACCCATGTAGGTACCGCCTGTTGCTCTATACTCGGCAGCGCAAGAGAAGAAGCTCCTCCTTAAGCAAGCCCAACCTCCGATCTTTAAGGGCGAGGGGGCAAATGTGGAGAGAGATGCGGAAGTGTGGATGGAAGCCATGGACGATTACTTTGAAGCTGCGGGGACCCAACCCGTAAATCAGACCATGCTTGCGATGTTCCGGTTGACTGGCGATGCCAAGATATGGTGGAAGCAACATTGCAGGGACATGGATATTAATGGATCTTCCCAATCCTGGGAAGACATCAAAGCTACGATAATGGGGCGTTATTTAAGCTGAATTCATCTGTCGAAGAATATTATGCAAAGTTTGTCACTCTTCGGAGATATGCTCCTAAGATGACCTTGGAACAGCAGGTGGCGAGGTTCTGCCAAGGGCTGATCGATCCTTTGAATACTCGGTTGGAAGCTCTCCGGCCAACGACACTACAGGATGCCTTGTTCAGGGCCAAACCTCTAGCTCTTGAAGTACAAAAGGTTAATCAGAACATGAGGAATCATTGGGCAAAGAGGGCAAGGACAACTGCTTGGAATAATAGACCAGCCAACCAAGCATATGACTAGAGCCTTATTGTGGCTACCACCACAACCATGGAGTTCCCTGATGTTCGATGCTATGGTTGCGGCGAGTATGGGCATTACAGATCCAAGTGCCCCAGGAACATTCATGAAACCAACGCCAATGCCATACCCTTGAATACCCATGGGCGTGGCCAAGCTAACGGAAGAGGAGGACGTGGAAGGATGAACAGAGGGCGAGGGCGTGGAGCTACCGCCATAGTAAATGCTGCAATGGTACAACCAACTGTGGGTGATGAAGCAGTGGAGAGAGCAACCCTACATGCTGCAATTGACAATCCCAATGGTTGCGAGCAATACGCAGTCATTCATATGCCAGGATCTCTCAGAGGTGAACAAGTTAACTTCCTTATAGATTGTGGTAGTACTCTTTCATTTCTTTCACCCAGATGCATGAGGAAGCTAAAGCTCCAACAAGCAAGCTAGTTGTAGGGTTAGCAAATGGCAAGGAAGTAGTATCTCAACATTCTGTAGGAAAAATCGACTTTGATCTAGGGGGACACCCAACTTCTGCCCAATTTCGAACCCTACCCTTAGGATTCTTTGATGGGATACTAGGGATGGACTGGCTAAAGCAAAATAGGGCCCACATACATTGTGCACAAGGAAACTTTACCTTTATAGATAACTTGGGTAATGAAGCCTTAATCCAGGGGGAAAATGGGAGACCTAGGGCTACTCTAGTTAAGGCCAGCAGACTTTTGAAGGCACAGCAAATTTATGCGGTAAAGCTCAACAAGGCGGACCAATCAGATACCCTGAAGACCTTACGAATTTTCCACCACATAGAGAGGTAGATCATGAGATTGAGACTATCCCTGGATGTGAACCTATCTCAAAAAGACCTTATAAAATGTCACTTCCAGAGGCCATCGAACTCAAGGAACAACTTAGGCAACTCATTGAGCAAGGACTCATTCGACCCAGTATTTCTCCTTGGGGTGCACCAGTTCCTTTTCAGAAGAAGAAGGATGGAACCTTAAGACTGTGCATAGATTACCGTGGACTAAACCAGGTAACTGTCAAGAACAAGTATCCAATTCCAAGGATTGACGAACTCTTGGACAGGCTCCACGGCGCAAAAATGTTTACAAAGATTGATCTAAGGTCAGGATATTACCAAATCAGGATCAAGGAATCAGATATTCCAAAGACAGCTTTCAATACTAGGTATGGGCACTACGAATTCACAGTAATGTCTTTTGGTCTAACAAATGCTCTTGCAAGCTTCAATCGACTTATGCAGGATATTTTTAGACCTTACCTGGATGGTTTTGTCTTGGTTTTCTTTGATGACATTCTGATCTATTCTAAGAATGAGGCAGATCACGAAGAACATGTTCGCAAAGTACTTGATCTTCTTCGGGAACACCAACTTTACGCTAAAGAGAGAAAGTGTACCTTTTGCTCACCAAAGGTCAAGTATCTTGGATTTGTTATATTGGCTGAAGGGATTTCAGTAGACCCAGACAATGTCAAAGATATCGTTGATTGGCCTCAACCATCCACCGTGAAGTAAGAGGATTTCTTGGAATAACGGGATGGTACTGGATTTTTGTCAAGGATTATGCACGTATTGCTGCACCTTTGATGGAACTCCTGAAGAAAGGAATGAGGATCGAATGGAAGACCGAGCACAAGTTTAGATTTGCTAATCTAAAAGAATTCTTGATCTCAACTCCTATTTTAAAGCTTCCAGACTTCAGAAAGGAATTTGAAGTAGCGATAGATGCTAGCAAATTTGCTCTAGGCGGAGTTCTTACTCAATAAGGAAAACCAGTGGCATATACTTCGCGAAAGCTGAGGGATCACGAGAAGAATTATCCTACTCATGATTTGGAACGTTTAGCAGTTATACATGCGCTGAAGTTATGGAGACATTATGTTCTTGGGTGCAAGTTTCAACTGGTTACAGACCACAAGAGCTTAAAATGGATTTTTACTCAACCTATTCTCAATATGCAACAACGGCGATGGATAGAGCTATTACAGGAATATGACCTTGACATAAAGTATAGACCAAGGAAGGAAAATGTAGTTGCAGATGGTCTTAGCCAAAAATCCTTTCTTGGAGCTATCTCTATTCCAAATAACCCTATCTGGGATAGAATCAAAGAAGCATCCTTGGTAGATCCAGAGTACCAATGTATAGTCTCATTAGTTCAGCATAATAAGATGCGTGAAGCTAAAGATTACTCTCTTATGGGAGGATGTCTTTACTATAGACACAGACTCTGTGTACCTAGAGACCCAGCTCTAAAGAAGGCTATTCTGTATGAAGCACACGATAGTCCTACATCCGGACATCCAAGCTATGCTAAGACTCTTCATGCTGTCAGGAGGAGTTATTTTTGGTTTGGAATGAAAGGAGACATACTTCGCTATGTGAGGCAATGTCTTTCTTGTCAGCGGATAAAGGCCGAAAGGATCAAGTTACCAGGGCAACTTCAACCTCTTGACATACCCCAGATGAAATGGGAATGCATTAGTATGGATTTTTTTACAGGATTACCTTCTACAGGAGGTTATGATTCTATTTTCGTGGTTGTTGATATGCTCACAAAAGTGCCTCATCTAATACCCATAAAGACAACCTTTACTGCTTCAGATGTTAGCCGGGTATTCATCAAGGATATTTTTAGGCTACATGGTCTAACCAAGCGTATCGTCAGTGATAGAGATGCCAAGTTTACATCAAAATTTTGGACTTCTCTTTTCCAATCTATTGGGTCACAATTAGCCTTCAGTATAGCGTATCATCCGCAGACAGATGGGCAAACTGAAAGAGTTAATCAAGTCATCGAGGACATTCTCAGAGCCTATTGTTCGCAAGAACCAAAGAAGTGGTTACAACATCTACCTTTGGTGGAGTATGCTTATAATTCTTCCGAACACAGAAGCACTTGAATGTCACCTTTCAAAGCTCTCTATGGACAAGACTGCTTAGCACCACTGAACTTCTCAGATCCAACCATCAGGGTAGAAGCCTCTAGGAAGATGTTAGAAGATATGGAAGCACAGACTAGAGCTATTCTCCAGGACATTTAGGCCGCTCAGGATAGACAGAAGCACTATGCAGATAAGAACCGTTCAGAAAGAACTTTGAAAGAAGGGGATAAAGTTTTTCTGCGAGTCCGACCAAAGAAAAGCAACTTATCACTAGGCAGATATAAGAAGCTAAGCCCAAGGTATTGTGGACCATTCAAGATCGTTAAGGTTGTGAGTGACCAAGCCTACAAGCTAAAGTTACCTGCAAACTTGAAGGGTCATGATGTGTTCCACGTCAGCTTACTCAAACCCTATGATCCTATCCCTCATCAATTCTTGGACTCAGATAAGATAGTCATGCCAGCACAAGGAGTTCTCGAGCTCCAACCTGACGACGTACTGGAAACAAGGGAAAGGAAGTTACACAACAGAACTATCACGGAGCATCTAGTAAAGTGGAAGGATTACCCTGAAGAAGATGCGACTTGGGAGGACGAACCAAAACTCATAAAAGATTACCCAAACACATTCTTGAGATGAGGACATCTCAAATTTTGTAAGGTCTCTGACCCCGATCAAAAGAGCACCATTGTACCTTGAAATGAATGATGTTTAGAATGTTTTAAAGATTCAAAATTTGAATTAAAATAATTTTTGTAAAAAAATTCCAAAAATAGTAAGTTTTTGGTCACCTGACCCGTCTAGTTTTGACCGTCTCGAAAAACTGCACCCGTACCCCAAATTTGAAAAAATGCATTTTGGGACCCCGAGGGCTGCTAAATATGGTAGGTACTCGGGCCATTATGCCTTAGTTAGAGCTTGCTATAGCAATTTTCGGCATCAAAATCCGACTCGTATGACCCGTATTAGCATAGAACGAAATTTTCCCAAAATTGTCCGGGGAGGCACTGGGGGCCCGAGGCTGTGTGGGAACAGGTTCTAGCCCACTCCAGGTCAGCTTTAGCAGCTAGGGGGTGCCCTCTTGCCTTGTGGGAGTCTTGGGAGAGTTTCTAAGCTTGCTACTAAGTGTGAGAGTCAGTAAACCAAGCCAAGTGGACACTTGGTGGGTAGGCAACTAGACTTGCCATGCTTAACTAGAGAGGCTCCTAGATGCAAATAGCAACCCAGATCGATTTTCAGCTTGAGGAGGCCTATTTAAAGGTATGCTCACACACACACACACACACACACACACACACACACACACACACACACACACACACACACACACACATGCTCACACACACACACACCTAGTACACACACACACACATCTACACACTCCTTGGGGGAGGTGCTGTCGGCACACACACAGTTTTTGAAGGAGAAACAAGGAGAGAGGTGCTGCCGAAATTCTCATCTTGAGGATTCATTGGATCAGAAAAATCAGAGGATTCTCAGCCCCTAATCACGGTAATTATGGTTTAATTACGGCTCTTCTTTATTCTCATCATCATTACTCTCTCATATTCTTCGTCTATTATGCCTACTTTTAGCTATAATTGCCAATAGCTGCTCTCTAAGTTACATAGCTATACTCACTTGCATAATCATCATTCAATTAGCTAAATTATGCAGCCATCCATCATCCTTAATCAAGGATTAATGCATGATTAGGAAAGATTTTTCTCTCTAGGCAGCATAGTTAATAGATTGCCATCTCTAGTAATAATGTAGATTTGATGGAATTCACTCTTTTATCATTCAATAGTATTGTAATTAAATTAGAATCAATCTTATCCCACATTAGGATGTGATTAAGGCTGAAAATTAAACCGTCATTAGGCCATTAGGGAAATGAGTTTTCTATCACACATGCCTGCGGTAATTCTACATCTTCAGTTGCTCTAGGAAAATGATTGAAATTGCTTACTTCATCTCTTTGTAAATCAATTAGTAAAATTTTAAATTTCTTAATCATCTAAGCCAAGTGATTAACTTTAGAGCCAGTTCCCATAGGGCAAGTAAAGAACTAATCATAAAATTGCTAGGTCTCGAAGGAAAAATAATCTCTTGCACAAGGAGGGTTCTTTAATGATTCTAATCTGCCAATTGGTTTGTTATGATGCTCTCGAACTTTAGCTCTTTTTCAAGTTTATCATTTAAAGTAGTGAGTAAAATGGCCCCGGTTAAGAGAACTCGCTTCGGTGGTGCCCACGACCGCGAGGCGAGAACGAGTAATGCCAATGGAAAGGGAAAAGCTCCCATGGACGAACAAACGCCGGCCATCTCACTGACCATTGACGAAGAAATGGAAGAGGTAGGCCATAATTTTATTCAAGCCGTTTAAATTAACATTGCACCCGTTTAGCTAGGAATGAACATATCCCCAAAAATGTTGGAGAAATCCGACGGAACCTCGGCATTGAATTCATTTATTTTTAAGTCTAAATTAGGAAAGAAATGATTGATGGGTATGCTGTTTACAATAGGAAAGAATGTATGCTAGGAGAAATTTAGCTCGACATGTTCATTCTATTTCCAATGTTGAATCAGTCTTGACCCCCCTACTGATCACAGGGGGCAGAGTTCCTCGTTAAGGGCTCTTGAATCCACGACTTGCTTTCTATGCGGTGGATACCCACGACTTGCTTTCTATGCGGTGGGAACCCACATCTTGCTTTCTATGCGGTGGGAGTGTCCATGTCATTCTTTCTATGCGGTGGACATACCTAGTTGTATGGCCAGCTAGGTGACAACGGGAGGAGTAAACTCTCACTGGAGGGGGGATGTTGTACCTCCAGAACATTGGAATTTTAATGAATAAGTTTGAGTAGAATTTTTAATAGAATACTGTCTTGGTGCTATTTGCAATACTGGTTGAAGGGCTGTCTTAACGAACATTGTGATTCGGAATCTAAACAAGGAATGTTTATGTTGAACAATCATTGTGATAGTAATTAGGACACACAAGGAAGTGTGAGTGTGGGGGTGGAAGGTGGGGGCTTGGCTCAGGTTGCCAATGCCTATGAGAAGGGTGGTCCCGATTGGTCGGGAACTCTCTGTCCCCATAGTGTTTAATTCGATACTAGTAATACTCATTGCCCCTAGAGCGGTGAAGTCTCGAGCGTACGTGCCTCTGAAACATGGGGAAGAAGGCACTCAAGGTTTCTCTCCTCTTGGAAGGTGGGTCTTAGGATCGCTAGATGGTTTAAGTACGCTTCCCCTGTGAGGTGGAGCTAGATCTCCTTGCTAGTAGGCTCGAACTCAACTCACGTTGTGATGAGAGATCGTCCGCTAGTTGAACCCTGAACCATTTTGTTGCTTCCGCTATAGATCTAGTGGCCACCAGGTTCACCAACCATCAGATCCGTCGTTGGATATGGCGGGGTGGGGACCTCACATTTGACAAAAATCACGTACGCAAAAATCGAGCTTTTCATTGACTTATCAAAAGGTGGTGAATTTACAAATGGTATAGTACGACCAGACTCATTAGCATCTATATACATGTTCTTTCCCCTGTAGGTGAAGTAGATTCTCCTTTCCGGGAACTTCATGTTGGCAGCCATGTGATCAAACCATGGCATGGCACCCCTAGGATAGCATCCTCATGTTGGAGAGGAGAGATGAAAAAGTCTTCTTTGTCGACATAGCTTTGGACATGAAGCCTCAACTTCCCAATCAAGGTAGTAACGGAAGCTTGTTGTCCCTTGAAAGATATGTCAACCATTACAATATATCCCATCTTGAAATCTTGAATGCCCAACTTGGTGGCCAACTCCGTTGATATGAAGTTGTGAGTAGAGCCAGGGTCAAACAAGATGAAGGCATCATGCTCCCTTACCTTTTCCCAAGTATAGGAGAGAGACGATCCTTTGCAATGAGCATCCTCTTTTGGAGCTTTGATGGTGGAAGCCCTAGGAGGCTCATTGCGAGCATTTTTCTTGGGGCAAGAACGATAGCCATGTCCTTTCTACCCACACTTAAAATAGTTATGGTCCTTGCAAAAAGCTTCAAGCCCTTCATGAGAGAGTTTGTTTTTACCTTTGTAAACTCCCTTTTCCTTGGACCTATTGTTGTTGTAGTTGTTGCTTTAGGAAGTGCCTCGGGAAGTATTTTGGGCATTGGTTTTCCCCTTTGCATCATTTTTGTCTTTGTTTTCCATGGGTTTGATATTGCGTCTAGCCCCTTGTTGGAAATTGATGCGGGAAGCAACCATGGTGTGGTGGATTACTTTGGTGATAGAACCAGGCCGTTGGGAGTTGACATACTCGGCCATTTCTTCTGGTAACTGTGCATAAAATTGTTGCTTTTTCTCGGCAAAGTCTATCTTTTGGAAGACAGTAGCCTTGAGATGTAAACCACAAAGCTTGTCCACATATTTGTGAATAGACTCATGTGAGAGAAGCTTCAAACTATGCCATTTGGTAAGTACTTTGTCTTTTGCATCGCTTGTAAGAAATTGCTTCATGATGGAAACTCATAGAGTTTTTCATGTCTTTGGGGCTTCACCATTTCCACAAAGGCTAGCCCACCATTGACTAGCCAATTTTTGGAAGTACATAGCTACATGGTGTAGCTTGGAGGACTCTGTGAAGCCCTCGTCTCCAAAGGCCACATCAAATTGCTGGATGAAGGCCAATACTTTGTCGGTGGCACCAAAGGTGCCATCATAGGTGAGAAAAGAGATACTCTTTCCTCCCTCCTTGAACTTCTTGAGCTTTTGTGATCTTCGCCATGCAGGGTATGATTTACGTTGTCCTCCCCCTGTTGTATTCTCTAGGAGAATAGCCATAGCTTTTGTTAGGAGAGAAGGAAGGTGAAGAAGAAGGAGAAGAGGGTGACCTCTTTCTTGCCTTGTTCTTCCTTTGTTTCCTCTCTTCCCTTTCATAATGACGAGGAGAAGGACTATGGGTTGACCGTTTCCTCTTGGGAGGAGTTGGCAACAGTCTAGACCACCGTCTTCATGGAGTCACATCTTTAGAGGAACTTAGGGATTTTCTTCTTTCTCGTTCTTTGGATTCCTCCTCTCTTATGGGAGAGAGTCTTCTTTTGGGAGTCCCATCAAGAGGCCTCTTAAACTCTCTCTCCTCTTGGAGAGGAAGGGAAATCCCATAAGCAGGACGTTGTTGAGTAACTTCAGCTTGCAAAGTAGGGTTGCCCATAGCTTGATGCAACCTAGTAACAAGATAATTAATAAACATGGGGGCATCATCATTAGCACCTTCATGTGAAAAATCAAATTTATCAGTGTTCATTCTACTCTCTTGGTTATTGTTAGCCATGCTAATTATACTTATGTGTTTACTTAGTGTATCCTTTGGCAATTCAAAACCTTAGTTGCTACTCCTCTTAGCCTTTAAAAATAAGCACTTAAGTATCTATACCCACGCTCAAATTGGTTAATTATAGAGAGTAGTGGGGTGGGTCTAACATAGCAGTATTGCTGAGGGATAGCTCTTTTCAGACTTCTTATGGCTCAATAAGGGTAAAGCCATAGGTAAGTCTAAAAAGACCCCATTATTAAGACCAAAGCTCCCGACGGGTGCACCATATCCCACATAGTGGGCTCAACAAAACCGATAATAGATCCCAGTCCCACTTACCCTAATATAATTAGCAAATCTACCATTAATAGGCTACTTAAGGACCTCTCTTCTTAAGCAAGAAAAGAGAAACCAAATGCTCTGATACCAATGTAATGAAAAAGGCCTATGAACTTTGATAATAGCGGAACTAAGAGAATAAGAGTGAGCATTTTTGTGAGATTACTTTGAGAACATAGAGGGTGAACTTAATTGATGGTAGCAACATGAACATGGTACTTAATTAACTTGGCATGAACAATACTTTTTCAAGAGAGAGAGAGTATTAGAGAACATGACAATAGTTGAGGATTGGATTTACTTGGAGCTGTCCCCCCCTCCAAAAGGCGTTTTGTATTATAGATTCTCCCATCAAGCAAAACTTGGTACAATATAATCTTTGTGTTCCTTGTGACCTTGGTGATGCTGTGAAGATGGAAAGCTTCATGCATCACGAGCATAATATAAACTTTGCAAAAAGTATTAACTATCCCAAGCCTCAGTCCCAAGGCCTCAAACACCTTCGAAGGTGGAGAGAGCTAGCGGGGAATGAGGATAGGGAAGAGGAAGAAGAATCTTTCATAGGAGAAAGAAATAATTTCTCACTTATCATCACTCTTCTTGCTTAACATAGCATAATAGCATAGTAATGAAGATGAAGAAGATGGCAAGCTTAAGAATTGAGGCATGGCTCTTGGTTGGATTTGCATTCCATAGCCAAGAGTGTTGGTGTAGGCTCTCCACTTATCAACAAGCTTGGAGAAGGAGATGGAGCTCTTGCACTTTGCACTCCACACAATGAGAGAATGTGTGTGTGTGTTGGAGAGTATACCTCTCTCTCTCTCTCTCTCTCTCTCTCTCTCTCTCTCTCTCTCTCTCTCTCTCTCTCTCTCTCTCTCTCGTATTATTTAATTATTTCATTTGGACATGTGTCCTTTTTTTCTTTTTGAGAGAAAGAACTTAATTATTTATTTTTATGTATCTAAATTCTCAATGGACCCCTTTAAAACCTATCCAATAGCATTCAAGCACATCATGAGGGCCACATGTGGAGGATCATTTGAACATGTGTCTTTTATGCTTATTAAGTCAGTTGGCTTGAATTGAATACTTCAAGCACTTAGTCAATTAAGAATGGAAACTTTGATGCCTCTTGAGTTTATCTTTGAATGGAACGCTTCAAGAACCTTAGTCATTTAAGCATGTGAGAAAAACCTCAAGCTTTTGAGCAAGGTTCCCACTAACACTTAGCAAGCCAAAAAGCACCTCATGCTTGGGTAGGATTCCCACCTCAAGGTCAGTCCTAGCTTGCCTAAGATCAAAGGAGTTTTTATCACTAACTTTTGGAGGTCTTTAATGAAGATAACCCTAAGGTGTTTAAGCTGGATTATGTAGCATTGCTCTTTAACAAGACATATCTCATTTGGACCCCTTTAACCTTGGCCCCGTGTTGAGATAGATCCATAAGTACATTATGTAGCATTGCTATTTAACAAGACATATCTCATTTGGACCCCTTTAACCTTGGCCCTGTGTTGAGATAGATCCATAAGCACATGTCTATATTCTAACCCTTGTTCTGGTTTATTCTCCTACATTAAATGATCAGTTTAATATGAGAAAATCATTTGAGTTGGTTAGATATTAGATTTTATGACAGCTACAAACATATAAATAAATGGTTTATAAATTTTCACTTTCCAATATATAAGTCCCAACTCATGTTTACCACATCACTCCAAGGAGACGTTTGTTAGATGGAGCGAGTGTACAAGGACAATGAGACCAACAAAGAGGTACTAGTATTGGTACTGGTAGGGGAAGGTACTAAGGAGGTACTAGCAGGGGTAGGGACAGAGTAGACTTTACAAAACAAAGCCTAAACTACTATACATACGGGTGGTATGGTCATTTTGTAGCCCAATGCCCAGATGCTACTAAGCAAGAGGCACCTAAATAGAAGGCACCAGAGCTATTGCTAGTCAGGGTTGTGACTAGAAGAAAGGGTGTTATCGTTGAAGAGATTTCATAAAAATGAGAAAAAGAAAACTACTGAAACCAAGAAAGTGGAAGCAGCAAAGAACAATATGGAAGGTGAAGGGCAAGGAAAAGGTAGTAGATGAGTGGTAAGAACAACGTGAGCTTGTAGCAAAGATCACTAAAAATCTGGCCAAGAAACTGCTAGAACAGCCAGAATGTTTTGAGATTTGCAAGATTAAAAAAATATCACCCCACTCTTTAGAGGTGTAGGAGCACCAGAGTGAGTATGTAGCATTTGGGCCAAATGAGTCCACGATCGCTACAGTACAAAGCCTGGTAAATGAAGTACGACAAGTGAGATTAGACTTCATCAAGGCTGGAGCTATTAAATTGATGAAGGTTCAACCAGCATCCAGACAAGGAAAGACAATGGAGTGGAAATGTGAAGATAACCAAGAAGAGAAATTTTCTAGTTCAGGCTGCAGCTCTGGGAATGAGCAAGATGAAATTTATGTGAAGGTTCGTAAATGCATCCAAAAGTTGATGATGGAACTGGATGACATCAGATGCACATTACTAAAGGTTGAAAAATTTATTAGACAAAAGAAAAAAGCAGAGGCTGAAGCAAGAGTAGTAGACATAATGGCCATTAGAGATGATGAGGTTCCAGTACTTTAGGTTGACTATAAATTGAGGAAGTAGTGGGACCCACTATTAGGTGTGATACTGAATGGGGGAGATGGTGTCAATATACTTGGAGAATATTTAAGATGAAATTGGGAATTAATGACTTAAAACAAGCACCATTTAGGGTCATAATGATTGACCATAGGGTGGTTCAGGCTCCTGGCTTAATAAAAAACATGCAAATCAGAGTGGACAAAGGAAAGCTCAAAATCAGCTTCTTAGTCTTAGATGTACAAGGAGAATATGGAATGATTTTGGGCAGACCTTGGATCAAAACTGATGGATCTATACTATGCCAACCAAACTAATAATTCAGGAGACCAATAAGAGAATTTAGATAAAGACTAATAACACAAGAAGCTGGAAGAAAGTCTTAAGACCAAAAAAGCTATGCAAGAAATATGGAACAAAGAAGATAGAGAGAATTCTTGCTTCAGTGAACATATTTCCATTAGCAGACATAGATCTGAGTGTTGTGCTAATGGATAAGGAATAAGTAGAGAGACAGAAGAAACAATACCCTGAGAAATTTACTGAGAGGAATGTTGGAGAAGTATCAATTTAGTTAGGTGGGCGACTAATAGAGCAACAAGAGAGGGACCAGTAGAGGAAATAGGTCAGGAAATTTTGGATCAAGAAAACTCAATAATCAATGAGACAAAAATTCAGAATGGATTATTGGAGTCGCGCAATCCATTTAATGATTATACTGCTGGTATTAGAATTTAGAAAGAAGCTGAGTCACCAGCTAAATGAAAGGGAGGAGGCCCAAACTGGTTATTCCCAAATGATCAAAAAGTTGAAGAGTGGAATGCTTTCTCATTGTCTCACTATTGTCTTTCTCTCTGAACTGGTGTCATGGCACATCTTTATATAGTTGTAGCTTTCAAGTTTGAGCCCCAAATCTCCATTTTCTTAACGGAAGGTCTTGTCTTTGCTATTTCCACAATTTGTTTTGACATTTCCTTGAGGTTCTTGGTCCATGATCCCTTTTTATTTTCTTTGCATTTGTCATTTGAATCACTCTCAGATGAACTGAAACTGGTATTGGATTCTGACTCTTTAATCAACGACTCACTATCACTCGATTGTCTCTTCTTGTGACCTTTCTGTTTCTAGCCTACTGCTTTAGTTTTAGTGCCCTTTGCACAAAATCATTGACTCGCTTCTTGGTAGGTGCTGTTACTTCTTGTTCTTGTAAATTTTCACTTTTGAAATTGTCAAAAAACCACGCTCTGATTTGTTTCTTTGATGAAGGCTCTTGTAGTTGTTTGGTTAATTCTTTTATCTTTTCCATGTAGCTCTTGACTGACAACTTGCCTTGTTTGATCTTTTCTAGCTCGCATAGGATGTCCTAATCTCCCATGTTGTGTGAATATTCCAATAAAAAGCCTTAATGAGCTTGTTGTATGACATGAGTTGACAGGTTCAGTGATGGTAGTACCATTTCCTGACCACCTCTTTTAGCGTTTGGGGAAAATATTCCCCCCCATTCATCTTCTTCAATATCCTTGAGTTCTTAAATGCTTAAATGTAAACATCGAGGTCATCCTTCTTGCCTCCTTTGAAAATTGGAAAGGGAATTTTCAGATTAGTGGAATGCTCACTATGATTGGTTTTGGTTTTGTGAAATGGTTTTTTGTTTGTGGATCTCCTTTTCCTGTAATGGTGTGTGTCACCTTCCCAGTCATTATCTTTTTCAGTCGTCATGATCTATGACCTCTCTTGCTACCTCACTTTCTTTAGTATGTTTCTAGCTGTGCTGAGATCCATGGGATAGGTTCCTTTGTTTTGCTTGCTCTGCTTTTTTGCGTTTGGAATGAGGTGAGTGCTGATAATCCCGTGATTCATAAGCTAGTCTTTTCTCGGAGGAACATTCATCTCATTCCTAGGTTCCCTCTTAGTCTTCTTAGAGCCTTGCTTTGATTCTTCCTAGATTGGGCTGACACAAACCTGATCATCCATGAATCTGGTAGCTAGCCTTCTACCTAGTGTAATGCTTTTGGGTAGCATGAATGATGTCTGATGACTCTAACACCAACTGGGAGGTCTTTCATCTATCAAGAGAAACTTATATCAAGCCACCATGATCACCAAAATGGAATGAGATGGACAATTTCAAACAACTATTCCAGGTTAGTAGTTAGAGTTTGTTCAGATCAGTATGAGGCTTCATATTAGATGACACTGAAAATTGAATACAAAACTTGAACTGGGAATTGAAACTGGAATTGTATATTTTAGATCTATTTACAAGTACAATAGTGGTTCAAGTATGCTCTGAGTTGATTATGATTACAAGAGCATAAAGAGCTTTGAGATACAAGATACAAGGAAACTAGGATCCAGGAATTAGTAGTCCTCCTAAAAATGAAGTAGAGAGCCCTTTTTATAGATTTCCAATTGACTTATTGTGTGGTTGCACACTGCACTAGTTACCACAGTAATTGTTCCTAGAAGTTACCAATCCATCTGCATACTAAGTTAGTAGTTACTAGTTGTTTCCACCATCTACATCCAGTAGCAGTACTGAAATGTAAGCTAGCATACAAGTTTGTAGCAAAAGACATCAGTTTAAAGATAAACCTATCTTATGTGTCTGAGAAATTGTTTAGTAAGTTCTTGGCCAGAATTAAGAACCCTAAAGCTGACATTAGTCTATGTTTTTGCAAAATAGCAAGATACATCAGACTGTTAAGGTGAAGACTTAGATACTCTTAAATGTATGGTATGCTTGGCAATTTTTGTACTAGGCAACTTGCCAACTCATATCAATGCTAAAGTTGTATGGGAGAAAGTTCTGGGTGATGGAATCGAGGGTGATTAGACTAGCCAATACGAGACCGCAAAAGGACAAGGATCATACTACACTACACATGGGAAAGGGAAAGAACTGACTTCTGGTGCCATCTCGCTCAAAAAGAATAGGAGATCAATTGAAGTGGGTATTTGAGAGCGAGCAAAGAAAAAGGATCACCAAGATTTGCTGGCACAACCTTAGGCAAAGCTAAAGACTACAAAAACAATGTAGCCAACTACATCTAATGGAAAAGATCTGACAACGGACACCTCGATAGAGAAGGAAATTAAATTTCCTAGTACTTCACCAATGAACAGTCCAGATAAAGACACTACTATTGACAAGGGAAAAGATAGTGTGCGTGCCAGTACTTCTCAAACAATTTTGATATTACACACATTTGTTCAAAAATTTGGACCAGATCATTTGCAACAACTACAAAACAAGCATATCCAGGTAAATCTGGTACTAAATACACCTAAGAAGTTGTTGACACCGCTATTAGTATATGAGATTGATCATAACAACATGGATACTAATACCGATGGATGTGTTTCTACCATCCAAGGTGGTTGGAACACAATTGTTAATGCTCTGGGTTAGATGATGAAAGCACAAGGCTCCACTTCAAGTTTTGAAGTGACTACTTTACAAGAGGATCTGAAGAACACTAAAGCTCACATTGAAGAATACAAGCAAGAGACATTTCGAGTGAAAGATCTAGTTTTGAAGTATGAGATTGAGCAAGAAAAGGATGGATGCCTCATGTCTACTCAACAAAAGAGGATAGATCAGTTGAGAGTTGACAATGCAGTACTAGAAGAAGAGAAGAAGACAACACCCAAAGAAAAAGGAGCACCCAAAAGTTTACTGATTCAAAAACGGGTTGCTCTGAGCATGCTCCGTGAGGTTCACAATACTCTAAAGAAGTTTGTTATGGACAAGGACATTTATTAGTCAATAGTTGATATATCTAATTCAAATGAAAATGTCACTTGAAACTTTGAAGATTTGCAAAATCTAGTGGGGTCCATCACGTTTGATTTGCAAGAAAAAGAAAAAGAATATAATAGTGCTTTAGTCAACAGAGGACTGATGGATTACTTGAAGAACCAAGAATTTGATGAGGAGTACTAGGATGATGGAGTTGACAGAAGCCATCATAGTGATGATAATGATGGAGTTGATAGAAGCCATCATAGTGATGGAGTTGACAGAAGCCATCATAGTGATGATAATGATGGAGTTGATAGAAGCCATCATAGTGATGGAGTTGACAGAAGCCATCATAGTGATGATAATGACGATGATCAACCTCCTCCTCCACCTCCAGGTTTAGCAACTAGTGGTCAACCACAAAGGTAAAAATGGATCCGATGGGAAAACTAAAAGACATGACCAGACACAATAAAAGGATCAGAGTAAGTCTGATCAAATCTAGCTATAGACCCAACAAGAAACTCAACAAGAGCAACCAGACAACACCGTGTTTTAGAAGTTTAGAGAATGGAAAAATTCAAAGAGATTGTGGTTGATTTGGATTCAAATTCATTAGATACAGATCAAAATTATTCAATTGAATTGTTGACTCTAAACAAGCGACTAAGAAAGCAAAAGGAGACTCAAATTCAGGAGTATTTGCATGATGAGACTTCTTATTTTAATTTGAGCGCTTTTAGATGCTATATGTCAGAGCTTGAAGAATGGTAGAGCAATGGTAGATGATCAACTATCATGAGTAGGCTACTTGTTAATTACCTCCTCATCCTAGTTCTATTCAAGTGTTGAAGAGGGCTTCAAAATGGATGCTCACTACTACTGATGATGTCATTGTCAATACACATTTGAAAGAACCATCTACTGTGAATCTCTAGAGTATTGGGTTGCAACTTGAAATGTTGTTGGGAGACAAACCCATATACAAATGTATGAAGGACATTAAAACTGAAATTAAAGCGATGTTAATCAAGATGCATTTTTCCATACGAGTACTAGATCAGAAAGTGAAGTTACTACTGGTGGATAATGCTACCAGTAGCAAGGGTCCTAAAACATGCATGATTCTTAGAGAACAAGAGATGCTCATTTTTTTTCCCAAAAAGATACTACTCCAGAAAACTAGATCATCATGAAATTTCTTGAGTTTGTTCTAGATTCACCAATTTTGTTGTATGCATTACCTCTGAAGGAGGAGGAACAACCTAAATTTTTTCTTTCTTTGTGCACTAAATATAATGAGCCAACTAATCAGTAATGCTATATCAGGGTAGTAGATCATTTGTTGTAGGAATGGTATGAGCATAGCACAATAGAGTGGGTGACTTGGAGAGATGTCTTGAATGAGATTGAGCAAAAGCTTACTATGGATAAACTGAAAGCTAATTTGTATCTTTTTAGAAGTAAAATGCACCAGTGGAGGGATCAACTTAGGCAACTAATTTAGATTACCAATGAATTATTTCAGTTGTCTATAGAAGCCTCCAAAATTACAAAAAAGGAATTGGCAAGCAAGGCATCATCTGAACCTCAATTCCAAGAGATGACTAAAGTGTTGTTCAAGACCAAGATAAAAGCAAACTAGCTGTTACTAGAGGGGTGGATTCCTACAACTTCAATTTTTCATAAGCTGGGTAGATCCAGGTTCACGAGAGGATGACACAGATTGTATGATGCTGATACTAAGACATGGAATGATTTGATGCCCTATGAGGTGGAAATGATGACTAAATACAAGGAGTAGGAAGCTATTTTTATCGACTGGTTTAGAAGACTAATGCAACTACTAATGCTCAAGGTGTGGGTCAAGCTATGGTGACTTAGGCTCCACCTCGAGTCATCTAGAAACCTACAAAAAATAAGGCTCCATATAAAAGGAAACGATGACATCCACACAATGCTCAGATCTACAAGCTAGTGCACAAGCATAGGAAGCTAAGAAGCCTCACCTCAATTGGCAAGAAGTAAGGTGCACCCAGAGAAGCTTGCGATCTATTGCAGAGGAGCGAGTTGGAAGAAAAGTGGGTCGGATTCAGACTCATTTTTTTCAACACATCTGAAAATTTGGAAATATTCCAAAATTCAAAGAAAGGAAGGAAGGAAATGTAGACAGTGGGAACATACCCTAGTTGGAATTCAAATCAGCGGGTGGTACCAGTAACTATCAAGCTCAATTACTACAGTAATTGTATAAAAAATAGTTAGTTAGAGGCCCAATTTAACACTTATAAATAGAGACAATTATTTGTTTGGTAGATTCTATTGTGTCCATTGTATCGACTGTCACTCATGTAGCTAGTTGTACTCTTTTGGCATTAAGCTCAAAGCATTCTTTGGCTCATACTGTTGTAATTGCTATCAGATATACTTATTTTATTAGAATATACTTTCCAGTTCTAGTTCCAGTTCCAGTATTAGTCTTGCATTTCCATTTCAGTTTACTGTTTGCATTTTTTTGATATGGTGTCTGAAGTTTTCTTGCATGATCTAGTTTAACTAACTCTAATCATCCAACCTGGAATAGTTGTCAAAAGGGACCAGTTTATCTCAGTTCATATTGGTTGATTGGAACATGGATGCTTGATAGACCTATGAATGTACCCTTGTGATTAGTGTGTTGCATGATGGGATTAGTAATGTTGTACATCACTATAATTGTTAGTGTGTGTGATTGAGGTAAAGAGAAGTGGATGTGTAGATTGCCAATCTTGTGGTTTAACTCCTTCATAGGCCAATAAGCTCACCTCATAGAGGAGTTACTATTCATGTTGCCATGATTAGCCCACTAATTGTGTGTGAGTGCTTCCATGCCCTAGCTGGGTAGCTCATCACTCCGGATTCACATTTATGTGTTGCTCATGGGAGCTATGCTAGGATGGTACCCCCAATATTTGGCATCATTGTCAAGGATTGATGGCCTATGCTAGTGTAATAATGACACAATCAAATAGGTTTCCTCGCTAATTTCTTCACTAATTTGATTTGTACGTTTGTTGTTTTGTGGATTTTGGATATGTGTGCATATGAAAATGTGTTCAATTTTCCCTAATTTGATACCATATCTCTCTAATTGTGTGCCTACGCACTCTAATTTCTCACTAACCCCTTTCTAGTTTCTCTAATTTATGCTAGCTTACACACTAACTTTCTACTAATTGGACTAACATTTGGTGCTTATGCTTTGATGTTTGCCTAATTAGAGGCTTGGATTGCATTCTAACAATGTCAATTTGTGCTAATCACATAACCATTGCTTGATTTTAAAATGCAAGATTAGGGTTTTGGAGTGTGAATGGAATCAACCTACCCATTGAGCAATCACAAAATGTGTGGTGGTGCCATTGGAATCAAGACGTGTGTGGGATGTATAGTCGTTGTTACTTTTGTGGTTTTGGGTTTTGGGTTTTTGACTTGTGCATTTGCATATTGTCGTGTAATGCCCAATTTTTTCTAGAACCAAATGTGCATAAATTGGTGATTACACTCAGTAATTTTCATTGTTGATGTGTTGAATGTGTGCTTGAATGGTTCAATTGTGATTGTGTGCAATAAGATTAAGTTGTGCACTCTAATTGAGTGCATGTACGCCAAATTTTAGGTGTGTGTGCATTAAATTGTCTTTGTGTGCCCTAAAAATCAATGTGTAATTAAGGATTTGGCGAATGTGATTGTTGATTTGTGATACGGGCATTGGCAATAGGACATTTGAATGCTTAATGTTATTGCTACCCTTCATATTTGTTGCCATCTTACTCCTATATATATCAACAAATAATCCCTTCAATACCTTATTAAGATTTTCCATGCTAATAAAAGTAATCCAATAATGTGCATATCCCGAAGGCACTTTCTTTCCAAATTTTCCCCTTTGGTCATCTAGGTATTAGACCCTAACTTAGATCTACTTCTCTTGTACATACTCTTAATAAAGAAAGAGAAAACCTTGCCAGTATGTTTCTACAACGAACACTGTATCATCATCATCTCACACCAAAGACAAGTTTGGACATTCAAGTACTACAAAAAAATGAACCTCACCAACAAATTCATTGATCAATGAAGACAATAAAACCCAATTAACAACCTTCTAGCCTGCATGGTTACTTCTCAAACATGCCCGAGGATAGGCACTAAAATTGAAAGGAGGGAATGTTAATTTGAGCTGATGTCAGTAGGATCAGTTAAATGCCTATGCCTAGTGACTGTACATTAAATATGGGTACAAAGAAGTAATGAATATGGGATTTACACATTTTTCCAACATGGTCCTGAAACGTAAATTCCCAATTTATTTCAATCCATTGTAATATATATGGTTAGTTACAGGCTCAATGAGAGCTCCAAGCTGTAAAGAACATGTCAGTTAGTGTGCCTAGGTTGTAGATACAGTAAGTTGTTGAGCCCTAAAGCCCTGGGCACCCAAAAGTTGCACATTTCAACCCTAGGTATATAAGGCAAAGTGTAAATGAAATTACGGTTCTCAGTCTCATTTTTTGAGAGAAATTTTAGTGAGAGCTCATGTGGTGTGTGTGGGGGCATCATTAGTTTCACCTTCATGTGAAAAATCAAAGTCATCAATATTCTGCTCTCTTTATTATTGTTAGCCATGCTAACAAAATTGAGGTGTTTGCTAACTTATTTTTTGGTAACTTAAAAACCTCTTGTAATAAGATTAAGTACCTCTCCTCTTAAGCAAGAAAAGAGAAACCAATAGCTCTCATACCAATGTAATGGAATTAGGTTAATAGCATTGATTGTAGCGGAATCAAAATGATAGTAGTGAGCATTTCATTAAGAGAATTCCTAATGAAGGTAGAGAGGAAGTGCTTGATTAAAGATAGCAATACAAACATTACACCTAGTAAGCTTGGCATAAACAATACTTGTAAAAGAGAGATAATTAGAGAAATTGACAACAATCGAGAATCGGATTTACTTGGAGCCGGTCCCCTTTCCAAAAGGCTTTTGTATTATATGTTCTTCCATAAAGAGATACTCAATACAATACATTCTTTGTGTTCCTTGAGACCTTGCTGATGCCATGAAGATGGAATGATTCATGCACCAAGATTATGCTCAAAACAAAAATTAAACTTACTTGCAATAACATAAACTTGTCCTTGACCTAAATCCCAAGACCTCAAACAACTTCAAAGGTGAAGAGATCTAGGAGGGAGCGAGGAAAGTGAAGAGGAAGAAGATGTAACATACGAGGAAGAAGTATTCTCCTCACATATCATCACTATTAGAGCATAGCTTAGCAAAGTAATGAAAATTTGAGTAGATGATGAGCATGCTTTGAAGCTTGACTCTTGTTTGGATTTGCATTCCATAGCCAAGAGATGTTGGTGTAGGCTCTCTACTTCTCAAGCTTGGAGAAGGAGATCACTTCTTGCTTAGCACACCATGAGATAATGTGTGTGAGGCAAGAGAGAGAGAGAGAGAGAGAGAGAGAGAGAGAGAGAGAGAGAGAGAGAGAGAGAGAGAGAGAGAGAGAGATTGACCCTCCTTGTTTACACTAGCTCAAAGCCCATTGGCCCAAGTTTGGGGCTAACCAATGGAAGGCCTAGGTCAAATCAAGCGGGGGGTGTAGCATTTAGACAAGTGTCCTTCTTTTCCCCTTTGAAAGAGAGATTGATTTATTGAATAATTGATGCTAAATTCTTATTGGCTCCCTAGGTCAACTGGCCAATAGAAATTAAGCTTGCACAAGGTCTGCTCAATTCTCATTGGACCTCTTGAACTGTCCAATAGAGATTAAGTAGGTCGTAATTCTTATTGGTCCTTTTTAGGGGATTTTCCATAAAGTTTAAGCTTAATTTAATTAAGTTTAATTCTCATTGGACCTTTCCATAAACCATCCAGTAGTGTTCATGCTTATTGGGGGACAACTTAGCTAGGGGCCTTCCATGTATCCTTTATGTCTCTTATGGAAGGGTGACTCTTGGGGTGTGTGGGTGTGTGTGTTCTCTCTCACGCTCTTACTTGTAGGGCTTGCCCCCTCCTTTGTAGGGCTAGTTTGTTTACTTTTTGGCTCAAGCACCTCAACCACTTATAGTTGGCCAAAATCTTACCTAAAGGTTCTAGGTCTAAGGACTTTTAGCACTAACCTTTGGAGGCTTTAATGAAGCTTAACCTAAGGTCTTTTAAATTACCGTTAGGTGCACATTTCTCCTTGGCATAACTCTCTCCATTTGGACCATTATTGAGATGAGCTTATCTCTCCTCTTGGTCCCCTGCTGAGAATGGGTCTAGTAGCACATATCTTTATCCTAACTCTTATTCCGATTTATCTCCCCATATTAAATGATCAGTTCAATATGAGAAAATCATTTGGGATAGGTGGATATTAGAATTTGTGACACTCTTAGTGGTTTCCTCATCCAATGAATTTATATGGTGGTTCTCCAAGGAGCTTGGCGTTTAAAATATTAACTAAAACCAATGAGCAGCAGGCTGTATTTTGACCTTAACTCTTTACTCATGTAGAAATTTTCAAGTTACACATGGAGAGAAAATTCCCAAAATGGTGTATATTATCTTTGGTTCAAAGGGTTGGACCTGTATCATAGTGATTTAGGAGATACGACCCAAATAGTGTCCATATTGCCTACGTGACATGAAACAAAATGCACCTTTTATGCATCTACATGATCATAAACACAGTGTATGCATATATTAGCATGCTAAACATGATGAAACAAGTGTGAAGCATTCTTTTACACATTTGGAAAGCCCATGCATGCCTATGTACACGGAAAAGCAACCATTGAGAGCGTAGTTTCTCATAAACAAAAGTAGAGAGAGAAAGAGATGATGGATATGGAGTTTAGAGCTCCTTACCATGATAAAGAAGTGATCAAAGATGGTCAAAAGGCTTCTTACTTTTCCACAAGAGATTTGTGATGAGATCTATATAGAGGTTCTTGCCACAAAGTTGATGGAGAGCGCAAGCACCATGAAAAGAGAAGAGAATATAGTAAGCAAGTAGAGAGAGTGTGTTCTTCTTCTCCTTCTTCCCGTGAATGAGAGAGAAGATATTATAAAGATGGTGATAGAGATCTTGCACCACATCGGATAATACGTATGTATAGTCTTGTGGTAGTCTACGCAACTGTTAGCACTAAAAATTGAGTAGAACTATTCCTTATATGCTGCTTTTATCAGGCTATACTGTGGCCCAAGCCAACATGTAGTGCCCCCTTCTCAACCAAATATAGATCCTTGCTTTTGGAAACTTTGCTGGAAACAAAGCCATGCTTAGAAGTCAACTCTCACCCCTTTTACTTCAATTTTTGTTGCAAATTGATTGATTAAAAGGGCTACATGTGATACTCTAGCATAATTACAATATCTCCGCATTGACCTGACAAGTTTATGATAATAACACTTTATATAAAAATAAATTCCATAAAAATCTTGTTTAATCTAGTCTCTTCATCGTATGGTCATTTTTCAGCCACATGGTGACTAAAAATATTATCTTTAGGTTTAGGTCATTGTAAGAAGCACATAGCTTTCAAAAACGTCAAAAGTACAAAAAACTATAAATAACATAAAGAGAAAAAAAATATATAAAATTGAACCACAACTTACCCTCATCCATCTGAAAAAGAAAACAGACTCGCTTTTCACTAAAAAGCGAGTAGCATCGAAAAGCATGAAAAGCTGAAAATAGCGTGAAAATCACTTGAAAAATAGATTTTTACTTAAATAGAATGCTTAGGGATGATTTTTGGTTTACAAAAAATTAAGGACTACTTGTTAGCAAATAAAGTAGTGATCCATGTTGATCATCAAGTTTTGATATATTTGGTCAAAAAACCCCACCTCTCAAGAAGATTGGCCAGATGGGTTTTGTTAATGCAAGATTTTGATTACTTAGTAGTTCATAAACTAAGATAGGAACATGTTATAGCTAACTATTTGGGCATGTTGGATAATGGAGAAGATCCACTTGAAAAAGTTGATGAGGTTTTCTCATTTAGATTTGTTTCCAGGGGAACGTGTGGATTCTGAAGACTCTTAGTATGAAGAAATGTTGCAATCTTTACTTTAGGGAGATCTCCCTAAAGAGATGTCAATTGTAAAAAGGAAGAATTTAGCTTGGAGAAGCAAGACATTTACAGTCATCATGGGTGTTCTTTACAAAAGAGGGATTGATCTTATTTTAAGAAGATGTGTTATTTTGAACAAAGAGTGATTTTAGGTGAAGCACATGTAGGTGGTCACTTTTCACAAGAAATAATTGCATAGAGATTTTTACGTAGGATTATGGTGGCCATCAATTTTCAAGGATGCTCATGAATATGTGAAGACATGTTTGATACTTCAAAGGGATGGTAGACCATAGGATGCAGATAGAATACCATTGCATCTGGTTCTTCCCCTTAAATCATTTCAAAAGTGGGTCCTTGACTTCGTGGTTCCAATGAAGTCAGCTACAAAATACACAGGGAACAAGTACATTTTGGTGGCAATAGACTGTTGTATTAAATGGGTGGAAGCACAAGCAATGAAGGATAATAGAGTTGAGAGTGTGGAAATTTTTTTGTATAACAACATCATGACTAGGTCTGGGTGCCGAATGGAACTTGGTTTATGATCAGGGAGGTCACTTTATTAACAATGTGATTATGAATTCGACTCAATATCACCTAATAATCCACAAGAAGTCTACAATGTATTATCCTCAAGCAAAATCCACAAACAAAACTTTGCTCAAAATTTTGAGAAGAATGGTTTTAGAAAATAGGAAGGATTGGGATAGTAAGTTAGATTCTGCTCTGTGGAAATTTATGACAGCATTCAAAGTAAGCACACAGATGAAATATTTTATAATGGTGTATGGCTTAGAGGCCATTTTCCCAATGGATTTCATGGTGCCATGTTTAAGGGTTTTAGTTTAGTACAAGTTGTTAGGAGAAGATTCTTCAATTGTTAGGCACAAGAATAACTTCTAAAACTTAAGGAAAGCAAAAACTTTAGGCATCCTATGTTATTGAGGCAATCAAAAGGAGAAGACAAGCATGGGTAGATAGGCATTTGAAGCACAAAAGTTTTCAAGAAGGAGACTACGTGTTGATGTATAATAGTAAGTTGTGCATAAGGCTATGTAAATTAAAACTCAAGTATTTGAGACCCTTTCAAATAGTAGAGGACATTGATGAATCAACATATTTACTTGTAGATTTTGAAGGGAATATTTTTCCCAAGGGAGTCAATGGGTCTAGGAGTGGAGGCCCTCAATTCAAAGAAATTAGAGCAAAGACCCAACTCAAGAAGGATATTTTGTGAATGTTGACATGCGGCAGGAATTAAATATATTGTACATGTACATAGGGGGAGGATCACAAAGATTGGACTTTTGGAATATATTATGCTACCTTGGAAGCATTGATGGAACTCGAGGGTCACCCAACACTCTTACACATGTAGGACACCAAGGGTAATACTATTGGAGGTTATTTGTTTAGCCGAGAATTGATAGGCACAATGTTTAATCTGCATGTGGATGAAAATAATGAAGTGGGTAGAGCCTCAAATGACCTCATGGTGGAGGAGTTTAGCCAAGCACAAGGTAGTAGGAATTATTATCCTTTTTCAAACTAGGGAGGAAAGAATATCTCTTTTCTCACCTATGATGGCACCTTTGGTGCTACGGACAAAGTCTTGGCCGTTACCCAACAATTTGATGCTGCCTTTGGAGATGAGGGCTTCACGGAGTCCTCTAAGCTAGAACATGTAGCTTTGCATTTTTCAAAAGTCCACCAGACAATGGTGAATCTCCAAGGATGTGAAAATCCCTAAGAGCTTCCATAATGGAGCAGTTTCTTGCAAGTAATGACAAAGATAAAGTTCTTACCGAATGGAAAAGTTTGAAGCTATCTCCCTAAAAGTCTATCCACAAGTATGTGGACAAGTTTTGGGATTCACATATCAAATCCACTATATACAAAAAGATAGACTTTGGAAAACAAAAATAATAGTTTTGTGCTAGACTATCTGAAGACACGGCCAAATATGTCAATTGTTAAAGGCCTAGGACAATTTTTGCGGTGATACATCATACTATGGTTGCTTCACGGATTAATTTCCAACAAGGGGCTAAGAGGAATTCTAAGCCCATGGAAAGTAAAGACCAAAATGAGCCTAGAGAGAAGAAAAATGCTCAAAATTCTTCTAAAGGCAACTCTAGAAACAACAACAAAAAAAGCTAAGGAGAAAGGATTCTACAAAGGTAAGAATAGAATCTTCCCTGAAGAGCGCGAGCGTTTTCACAAAGACAACAAATGCTTTAAGTGCAGGGAGCAAGGACATAGCTTTCGCACTTGTCCCCAAAGAAATGCTCGCAATGAGCCACATAGAGCTTCTATGATTGAAACTCCAAAAGGGGATGCTCATTGTAAAGGACATCCCCTTTCCTATGCTTGGGGAAAGGTGAGAGAACATGATGCCTTTATCCTTTTCGACCTTGGCTCAAGTCACAACTTTATACCAATGGAGTTGGCCACTAAACTAGGCATACACGATTTCAAGATGGGATACACTATGATGGATGATGGGACTTTCAAGGGACAAAACGCCCCCATTACTCCCTTGATTGGGAGCTTGAAGCTTCATGTCCAAAGCTATGTTGCCAAAGAGGAACATGAGGATGTTATCTTAGGGGCACCATGGTTCATTGCATGGCTGCCAATATGAAGTTCCCTGAAAGGAGTATATATTTCAAGTACAAGAAAAAGAATATGTACATAGATGCTAATGAGTCGGGTAACACCATACCCCTTGTAAATACTCTTGCTTTTGATAAGTCAATGAAAACCTTATTTTTTGCATACATGATTTATGTTAAGGAATCTTTAATAATCATAAATGTTTTACTAGATAAAAATGGTGGCAATCAAGAGGATTTAGAGTTGTCTAATTTTCTAAGTAAATTTCAAGATGTTTTAATTGATGATATCCCTAGAGAGTTTCCTCCAAAACGAGGGGATGATGATCATACAATAGAGCTTCTACCAAGGAGCTCATCGCCTAATAAGCCGCCTCCTTATTGAGTTTCATAAGCTCAACATGAGGAGATTATGAGGAAAGTTCATGAACTAGTAGAAAAGGGGATGGTGAGGCCTAGCTCTTCACCATTTTGTTCACCAGTCCTTTTAGTCCAAAAGAAAGAAAACACATATCATATGTGTGTTGACTATAGAGCACTAAATAGAATCACTATAAAAAATAGATTTCTCATGCCACGGGTAGAAGATCTATTTGATAAATTAGAAGGGTCTACCTACTTCAGTAGGATTGACCTTAAAAGT
Organism: Adiantum capillus-veneris; assembly: GCF_014529385.1. Lineage (NCBI taxonomy): Eukaryota > Viridiplantae > Streptophyta > Polypodiopsida > Polypodiales > Pteridaceae > Adiantum > Adiantum capillus-veneris. The sequence goes on along the minus strand of NC_140941.1, from coordinate 143,739,718 downwards.
GGCTATCATCAAATAAGGGTAGTCAATGAGGATATCATAAAGACCGCTATTTGTACAACATTTGGTCTTTATGAATATCTTGTTATGCCTTTTGGCTTGACAGATGCTCTGGCCACATTCAACCACTTAATGGAGAACATCTTTAGGTCCCACACTGCAAGTTTACTAGAGTATTCTTTGATGATATCATTATCTACTCCAATTCTCTTGAGGAGCATAAGCAATATCTCCAGGTAATCTTTCAAGTTCTAAGAGAGAATAAGTTTTTCATTAATCCAAAGAAAAGTGAATTTTCCTTACAAGAGATTCAATATTTAGGTCACATTATCTCTCAAGATGGCATCCGAATGTATCCCACAAAGCTAGAGGTAATAAAAGGATGGCCTAATTCCAAGGAATCTACACAAACTACAAATCTTTATCGGTATGTGTGCATACTATAGACGCTTCATAGAGAAATTCTCGCTAATAGTAGGACCATAACACGACTTAATGAAAGAGAACATTAGGTATACATGGACTACAAAAGAGCAAGATGCTTTTGACAAGATCAAAGAGAAAGTTATCTCTCAACATGTGCTTACATTGTCGGATCTCTCAAAGCTATTTGAGGTCTAATGTGATGCTTCTGGCAATTTCCTTGGAGCAATTTTGCTTTAGGAAGGTCATGCCATGTCATAAAATCTAATATCTACCTATCCCAAATGATTTTCTCATATTGAACTAATCATTTAATGTGGGAAAATGAAAGGGAACAAGAGTTAGAATATAGATATGTGATTTTGGATCTATCTCAGCACGGGACCAAAAATGAGTGAAGGCTATGTACCTCTCATTAAGGGTCCAAAAGGGAGATCGTCTACTATCAAAGATCAATGAGTAGATAATGGAGCCTAAAAGACCTTAAGGATAGTGTTAAAAGTCCTTAGACTTAGGACCTTTAGGTACTTTAAACCTTGGGCAAGCTAAGCTTATGCTTGAGGTGCTTGTCGTGCTTGAGTTGACTAAGGTGCTTGTCGTGCTTGAGTTAACTAAAGTGCTTGTCGTGCTTGAGATGACTAAGGTGCTTGAGGTGCTTGTCGTGCTTGCTGACTAAGGTGCTTGATGACTAAGGGGCTTGAGGTGCTTCATGACTAAGGTGCTTGAGGTGCTCAAAGTCAAGCATGACTCCTAAAAAGGAGGGGGCGAGCCCTAAAGGTAGAGGCATGAGAGAGAACACACACACACACACACACACACACACACACACACACACACACACACACACACACACACACACACTCAAGGCAAGCCCAAGACTTAAGAGGCGATAAGGAAACATGTTAGCACCTACCCATGTTGTCCTCATGGTGTGCTTGAATCCTATTGGATGGCCTTTAGGGAGGTCCAATGCAAATTTAGATGCATGTAAAATTAATGAAGCTCTCTCTCTCTCTCTCTCTCTCTCTCTCTCTCTCTCTCTCTCTCTCTCTCTCTCTCTCTCTCTCTCTCTCTCTCTCTCTCTCTCTCTCTCTCTGTCTCTCTCTCTCTCTCTCAAAGGGGGGAAGAAGGAGACTTGTCCAAATGCTACCCCTAATGCTTGAAATGACCATGGCCTGTGATTGGCCAAGCTTGGCAAGGGCCAATAGGGATCAATCTAGAGTCAAGAGAGAGAGAGAGAGGGGTCGACCAAAGCAAGGCTAGGGCTCTCATTTTGGCTCATTCTAATACACTCACACACACTCTCATGGTGTTGAGCAAGAGCTCCATCTTCTTCTCCAAGCTTGAGAAGTAGAGAACCTACACCAACACCTCCTGGCTATGGAATGCAAAATAACCAAGAGTCATGCTTCAAATCAATGATTAACATCTTCTTTATCTTCATTACTATGCTATGCTATGCTCTATGAGTAGTGATATGAGAGGAAACTACCTCTTTCTCATATGCTACTTCTTCTTCCTCTTCCCTTTCCTCACTCCCTGCTAGCTCTCTCCACCTTTGAAGGTGTTTGAGGTCTTGGGATTGAGGACGAGGACAAATTGATGATTTTGCAAGTTAGCTACGGGCATAATATTGGTGCATGAAGCTTACCATCTTCATGGCATCAACAAGGTCTCAAGGAGCACAAATTATGTATTGTACCAAGTCTCTCTTCAAGGGAGAATCTATAGTACAAAAGCCTTTTGGAGGGGGACCGACTCCAAGTAAATCCTGTCTTGAAATGTTGTTTGTTTCTCTAATTCTCTCTCCCTTTTACAAGTATTGTTCATGCCAAGCTAACTAGGTATAATTTTCATTTTTCTCCCTTTAATCAAGTGCTCTTCTTATGCTCTTTAAGAATTTTCTCAAGAAAATGCTCACTATTGTTACTTTACTTTTGCTACAATCAATGATATAGGCATATTCTGTTACATTGGTATCAAAGCTATTGGTTTCTCTTTTCTTTCTTAAGAAGAGAGGTCCTTAAGTTTTTCATGAAAGGTTGGACCTATTCATTGCGAGAGGGTAAGTGGGACATGGATTTATTATCTTGGTTGAAAAGAACTTAGTTCGAGGTACACTGTTGGGAACTATAGACTTAATAATGGAGTCTTTCAGGGTTTTCCTTTGGCATAACCATTATTGAGCTACTAGCAAGATCAACACGAGCCATAATCAATCGAGCAATGTTAGAACCTCTCGACTACTCTTTGCTATCTTTAAACCATGGGTGTGGATTCTTGAGAGCTAATTTTTAAAAATAAAGAAAAGTAGCCAACTAAAGTTTTGAGTTGCAATAATAAAGAGAGTAGAATGAATATTGACAACTTTGATTTTGCACATGAAGATGCTACTAATGATGTTCCCATGTTTGTGAACTATCTTGTTACTAGGTTGCAACAAGCTATGGGCAACCCTGCCTTGCAAGCCAAAGTTAACCAACAACTTCGCACTTGTGGGATTCTCCAAACTCCCCAAGAGGAGAGAGAGCTTAGAAAGCCTCTTGTAGAGACTTCCAAAATAAGACTCTCTCCGGTGAGAGAAGAGGAGGAACTCGTGAGAGGTCCCCCAATCCGCCAACACCAAAGTCAAAATGGGGTCCTTGACAGGTCTCTAGGCCTATTAAAAGTGACAGTCTCTAAGTAAGAAGGGTCCAGGGAATAGACCTTTACCATTGACAATGATTTGAATCTATAGCCCTAGAAGAAGACCTAGTCCCGTCTCACAGTGAAAACGGGACAACATCTTAAAAGTCAAAACTCTTTCGGCCCTACAACTTTCACAAATTGGACTAAGATATCCTCAACCAATGCTTTTTTCCCCCTAACAGATGTGAGGGCACAACCGTTGGTGGACTCCTCTTCCAATTGAAGAATTTTTCTAAATGTTTTTAGTGCACGTTGACTAATCATGTCCTTCTTTATAAAGCATAAAATTAGCTTTTCTTAACTTGATATCTATTAGACTCATTATTTCCTGAAGATATAATTTTCTCAACTTCTTAACTGTGATTATACTTCCAATAATATGAAAGAGAAAGAAGCGAATCTCCAAATTCTTTGGAGGATGTGGCTCCATGAAGATGACGGTCTCGACGATCCCCAACTCCTCCTAAGAGGTTAGATCATCATATAGTCCTTCTCCTTTTCATTCTGAGAAGGAAGAGAGGAATCAAAAGAAGAAAAAGGTGAGAAAGAGGTCACCCTCTTCTCCATCTTCATCATCTTCCTCCTCTTTTGATGCAAGCATCGGTTTTTTTCCTGGAGAATACAAGAGGAGAGGACGTCGCAAATCCTATGCTGCCTGAAAAATGTCCTACAAGCTTAAGAAGTTCAAGGAGAGAGGAAAGAGCATCTCTTTTCTCATCTATGATGGCACTTTGGTGCTAGAAACCGACAAAGTCTTGGCCTTTATCCTGCAATTCGATGCGGATTTTGGAGATGAGGGCTTCACGGAGTCCTCCAAGCTACGTCATGTGGCTATGCATTTTTTGACAATGGTGGGCTAGTCTTCGAGGTAATGGCTATAATCTTTCCCCAAAAGGAATTCACACAATAAGACTCCTAGAGCTTCCATGGTCAACGCTCCAAAAGAGGATACTCATTGCAAAGGATCATCCCTTTCCTATGCTTGGAAAAAGGTGAGGGAGAATGATGCCTTTATCCTTTTTGACCATGTCTCTACTCACAACTTCATATCAATAGAGTTGGCCACTAAGCTAGGCATACAAGATTTTTGTGGGAGATACCGTGACTGTCGATGGAGATTTTAAGGGATAACAAGCCTCTGTTACTCCCATGATTGGGAAATTGAGGCTTCATGTCCAAAGGTACATCGACAAGGAGGACTTTTTCATCTCCCCTCTCCAACATGAGGATGTTATCCTAGGGGCACCGTGGTTCAACCACATGGCTTCCAATATGAACTTCCTTGAAAGGAGAATTTATTTCACCCACAGAGAAAAGAATATGTACATAGATGCTAATGAGTCACGTCATACTATACCCCTTGTAAATTCACTCGCTTTTGATAAGTCAATGAAAATGTCATTTTTTGCGTACATGATTTTTGTCAAAGAGTCCGATAAATGATCCTAATGTTTTATCCAATGGAAATGGTAGCGTAGGAATCAAGAAGAATTAGAGTTGTCTAATTTCCTAAATGTATTCCAAGATGCTTTTATCAATGACATCTCTGGAGAGCTATCTCCAAAATGAGGGGATGATGACCATAAGAGAGAGATTCTACCTGGGAGCTCACCGCCTAATAAGCCTCCTTATAAAGTTTCTCAAGCTCAACAAGAGGAGATTATGAGGCAAGTGCATGGACTGGTAGACAAGGGGATGGTGTGGCCTAGTTCCTCTCCCTTTTGTTCACCCATCCTATTAGTGCAAAAGAAAGACAACACATATTGTATGTGTGTTGACTATAGAGCACTAAATCACATTACTATCAAGAACAAATTTCCCGTACCGCAAGTAGAAGATCTATTTGATAACCTACAAGGTTCTACCTACTTCAGTAGGATTGACCTTAAAAGTGGCTACCATCAAATAAGGATAGTCAATGAAGATATTGTAAAGATCGTACAACATTTGGTCTTTATGAATATCTTGTCATGCCTTTTGGCTTGAAAAATCTGGCCACATTCAACCGCTTAATGGAGAAAATTTTTAGGCCCTACCCCGAGTTCACTGGAGTATTCTTTGATGACATCATCATCTACTCCAATTCTCTTGAGGAGTGTAAGCAACATCTCCAGGTAATCTTTCAAGCTTTGAGGGAGAATAAAATTTTTATGAATCAAAAGAAGAGTGAATTTTTCCTTCAAGAAATTCAATACTTAGGTGACAATATCTCTCAAGATTGTATCCGAATGGATCCAACAAAGTTAGAGGTATTAAAAGGATGGCCTAACCCCCAAGGAATCTACATGATCTAAGAAGCTTTATTGTTATGTGTGCATCTATAGATTCTTCATATACAAATAGAAGGAGCATTACATGACTTAACAAAGAAGAACGTAACATCTCTCAAAACCATTTGAGGTCCAATGTGATGCTTGTGGAGATTGCCTTGGAGCAGTTTTGCTTCAAGAAGGGCATGCCATAGCAAACGAGAGTTGAAGAATCAATTCAAATGAGCGAGTGTTGGGCATATACGAAAAGGAGCTACTAGCTGTTCTACATGCCATTGACACATGGAAGCATTATCTTTTGGGGACTCCATTCATCCTACAAACGGATCACCGAAGTCTAAAGTAATTCATGATGCAAACCAAGCTTTCCGAAAAACAAATGAGGTGGGAAATTTTTCTTTTGTAACTTAATTTTCATAGTGCTCATATTGTTGGTAAGCACAATCCAGTGGTGGCCAATGCACTATCACGACAACCAAAAGTAAATGCAGTGTCTATAGCAACTCACAATGACCTATCTTCTATGATAAATGAGTATGCTACTGACGCTCATTTCAAGGATATAACGTCAGCTTAATGCCAGCCCTTGCCTTAGGGAAGAAAGAATAACCGTTCACCTTGTAGGATGGTTGTCTTGTCCATGGAAATAGGCTATGTGTTGCTAACTCCCTTCGTGAAAAAGTAACGTATGAATCCCATGCTCCTTATGCGGGGCATATAGGGATTCAGTCTACTCTTTGAGGAGTAAAGACATATTTCTATTGGCCTACCATGAAACTAGATATGTAAGAGTATGTTTCAAAATGAGTGGTGTGCCAAAAGACCAAGTATAATAGAGGGAAGCAACTTGGATTACTCCAGCCATTGCCAAATTCCTAATTCACCATGGGAGAGTATATCCATAGATTTTATCTTTGGATTACCCAAGTCTATCCATTGGAATATGGGAATATGGACAATAGTTGACAGGCTTGAGCTGACTAAGGTGCTTGAGGTGCTAGTCGTGCTTGATGACAAAGGTGCTTCAGATGCTTGGATTGAGGTGCTTAAGGTGCTTCATGACTAAGGTGCTTGAGGTGTTCAAAGTCAAGCACGAATCCTACAAAGGAGGGGGCGAGCCCTAAAGGTAGGGTAATGAGAAGGCATGCCCATACACACACACACACACACACACACACACACACACACACAAGGCATGCCCAAGACTTAAGAGGAAATAAGGACACATATCAAGCACCTATCCATGTTGCCCTCATGGTGTGCCTGAATCCTATTGGATGGCCTTTAGGGAGGTCTAATGAAAATTTAGATGCATGCAATTAATTAATTAAGCTCTCTCTCTTAAAGGGGGAAAGAAGGACACTTGTCCAAATGCTACCCCTATTGCTTGAAATGACCATGGCCTGTGATTAGCCAAGCTTGGCAAGGGCCAATAGGGATCAATCTAGAGTCAAGAGACAGACTGGTCGACCAAGGCAAGGCTAGGGCTCTCATTTTGGCTCATTCTACAACACTCACACACAATCTCATGGTGTTGAGCAAGAAATCCATCTTCTTCTCCAAGCTTGAGAAGTAGAGAACCTACACCAACACCTCCTGGCTATGGAATGCAAAATAACCAAGAGTCATGCTTCAAAGCAATGATTACCATCTTCTTGATCTTCATTACTATGCTATGCTATGCTCTACGAGTAATGATATGAGAGGAAACTAATTCTTTCTCATATGCTACTTCTTCTTCCTCTTCCCTTCCCTCACTCCCTGGTAGCTCTCTCCACTTTTGAAGGTGTTTGAGGTCTTGGGATTGAGACCGGGGACAAGTTAATGCGTTTGCAAGTTAGTTATGGGCGTAATATTGGTGCAATAAGCTTACCATCTTCATGGAATCAACAAGGTCTCAAGGAACACAAAGTATGTATTATACCAAGTCTCTCTTCAAGGGAGAATCTATAATACAAAAGCCTTTTGGAGGGGGGACAGGCTCCAAGTAAATCCGGTCCTCAAATGTTGTCAGTTTCTCTAATCCTCTCTCTCTCTCTCTCTCTCTCTCTCTCTCTCTCTCTCTCTCTCTCTCTCTCTCTTATAAGTATTGTTCATGCCAAGCTAACTAGGTGTAATGTTCATTTTTATACCTTTAATGAAGTGCTCTCCTTATGGTCTTTAAGAATTCTCTTAAGGAAATGCTCACTATTGTTACTTTAATTCCGCTACAATCAATGTTATAGCCATATTGCATTACATGACATGGCATACAAGAGTTGAATACTGAACAATGATGAGCGAGTATTGGGTATATAAAAAGGAGCTACTAGCTACTCTACATGCCCTAGAATGATGGAAGCACTATCTGCTGGACTCCATTTATCCTACTCACGGATTAGCAAAGCCTCAAGTATTTCATGACACAAGCCAAGATCTCCAACAAAAAGATAAGGTGGGAAAATTTTCTTTTGCAATTTATATTTTCATAGTGCTCACATTGCTGACAAGCACAATTAAGTGGCAGGTGCACTGTCACAATGGCAAAGAGAAAATGCGATATCTATAGCAACTCACAATGATCTATCGTTTATGATAGATGAGTATGATACTGACCCCAATTTCAAGGATTTCATTTCAGCCCTTGCCTTAAGGAAGAAAGAGGAACCATTCACATTGCGAGATAGTTATCTCCTCTATGGAAATAGGCTATGTGCTACTCACTTCGTGAAAAAGTAATGCATGAATCCCATGCTCCTCCTTATGCAGGACATAGAGAGATTCAACCTACTCTTCAAGGAGTAGATACCTACTTCTATTGGCCACCATGAAAGTAGTCATACAAGAGTATGTTTCAAAATGCGTGTTATGCCAAAAGACAAAGTATGATAGAGGGAAGCAAACTGGATTTCTCCAGCCATTGCCAATTCCTAATTCACCATGGGAGAGCATATCCATGAATTTTATCTTTGGATTGCCCAAGTCTATCCATGGGATTACAAGAATATGGTGGACAATAGTCGACAGGTTTAGCAAACAAGCACATTTTATACCTGTCAAAAAGACTATTAAGGCACATCAAACGAAAACCCTCTTCATATCTCATATTTTTAAATACCATGGCTTGCCAACGTCTATAGTGTCAGATAGAGATCCTAGAATGACTAGTATGTCTAGTAAGTTCTGGAAGGGTCTCTTTGAGAACCTATGTACAAGGTTAAATTTCTCTTCAGCCGATCATCCACAAACGGATGGCCAAAGGGAGATAGCTAACCTTACAATTCTAGTTCTACTAAAAACTTACGTCATGGAAGTAGATCAATGCTCATAATGGGAGAAGTACTTATCCCTTGTAGAGTATGCGTAGAATGACACTGTACATACTTCTATAGGGAAGGCACCTTTGAGATCATTGAGGGAAGATCTAAAAGTCCCTTGCTACTTAAAGTACATGGCTTCAGATCTTTGTCGCTCACTGATGAGTATAGCTGAGATCTACAAGAATCTTTTTGAAAGATTAAAGAGACAATATCCATCTCACAGCAAAGGCAAAAGGCTGCTAGAAACTAACAAGCACAAAAGAGCCTTAAGTTTTAAGAAGAATGATTAAATCTTGCTAAAATTCCCCAAGGCTTGTTTAAGGAAAACTACAGACAAGAATCCTACGGGCCACCAGAAGTATTACAGTAAGTTAACAAAAAGATACTACGATCCTTTTCAAATTCTTAAACCAATTAACGAGATGGCTTATCAATTAAGCTTGCCCAATCATTGGATCATACACAATGCTTTTCATGCGAGACTACTCAAGCCTTACAAAGGAGAGCCACCAATAGAATGTGAGGACCCCAAACCCGCCGACACCAAAAGCGGGACGGGATCCTTGACAGGTCTCTAGGCCTAACAAAATCTGAGTCCCTAAACAAGAAGAATTCCAGGGAATTCACACTTACCATTGATAATGGTTTAGGTTTATAGCCCTAGAAGGAGACCTAGTCCTGTCTCGCAGTGGAAACGGGACAACTTGTTGAATAAAAAAAAAACTATTCCGGCCCTATAACTTACATCATTCAGATTAAGGTTTCCTTAGCCAACACTTTTCCCCCCCTAACATATGTGAGGGCACATTCGTTGGTGGATTCCTCTTCCAAGTGAAGAAGTTTCTAGACGTTTTTAGTGCGCGGGAATGGATAATTACCTGACTAATCAGGTCCACCCGTCCATGATTGACAACCTTAGTCAATCCCCACTTACCACCCCGCACTCACACACGATTTTGTGTTATTTAATTACTTCTTTTAACTTTCATAACTGAATTTCATTAAGACAATCCTTGAAAACAGTATTGAAAACATTCTTTTAGCAAACAAACATCTTTAGACTTAAGACAAGGTACTGTCATTCTGAAGTATCTCTGACCAATACTGGCTTGTCTCAAGACCACCTCTACAGGGGTGAAAAAATGGCACCCATTCCTTATTTATAAAAATCAGGGTGGAAAAATCCATCACCCATAGTCCGGGCGCCCATACGCCAATCAGTTGCCCATACAACTGGGCGGTTCCTCTAGGATAAACTCGATATCCTAAGTAATATCGACAAGCACAAACTAGCATGGGGTAAAGACACCACGCGCACTGAGAAAACCGACTCATCCATGGCGGAATCGCCATCATTACTCATTACCTGGAGTAAAATATTCCAAGGAATCAGAGGTGTCTTGAAACAAGCTGTCTTAAGGATGGTCAAACATTTCTTTCCTAGGTCAATCAGTCATAACCCAATCATTCTTTCCTATTTACAATCATTGCTCATTGGTTTCTTGGAAGTTACCTTCCATTTACAGCGAGTTTATCCTTCGTAACCCTTACATATGCAATGTTAACTTAGAAATGAACTTTAATATAATTAAATACTTAAGTGAACAAAATAGAAATCCACCTGGGACTAGTCGTCCATGTGCTGCTACGCTGGAGCCTGCAGACTTTCCTCCGTAGGCCTATGGCTAGGCCCAGCCTCATGGTAATGAGTGGCTTTATTTCTTTTGTTGCTAATATCCTCTTCCTCGGTAAGAGGATTTCGTTTGGTTCTCTTTGGAGCCTTATTGGCAGCCTTTATAAAAGGACTTAATCGATTAGAGGATTAATTGAATAATCTCTTTTCTTCCTTTTTACCCAAAAATAAGGATTTTTGGAATAAAAAGGTATCCTTGTTAGTTATTGGGTGAGATATTTCTCCTGTACTTCCTTGTACTATTAATATTCTCCCATAATTATCATATAATTATGGGAGCTATCTTACTGGATTTTTCCTTAGTCCATATTCCAAGAATATGCTATTTTTGGCCTTAGTAAATTATAAGTTACCTATCTGCTAGTGGATTACTCACCCTAGATGTTATTTGATATGTTCTATCGTTAAGAATTTTTTGGTTAACTCTTAAAATTGATTTATAACTTTTTCCTTCTATATTTATGGTCTAATTTAGACAAAATTAGCCAACAATAATTTATTATACTAATTATTTAGGCAAAGGTAATTTTCCCGACCTTCAATAGTGATTTTCGACCTTTGGTAATTATTGGGTAATTATATAAATTCATTTACTAATTTCTTTTTTCCGGTTTATACAGAAAATTGGTTACTTTTTATGAAAATAAGTATCTAAACTAATTCTCTGAGGTTAAGATATTTATTACGGGTTCTTTAAAGTGAGTCTTACCTCTGATGATTATCTCAAAGGTTTTTGGATTAATTTGCTATTTTCTCCCTTTTATTTTCTCCTAAAAGTAGTGTAATTATGCTGAGATAATTAGTTAAACTAATTATATGAGGTTAAGATAAATATCATGGGTTCCATAAGATATGATTTACCTCTAATATTTATCTCAAAGCATTTTTGGATTAGTTTGCTAATTTTCCCCTTTTATTTTCCACTAAAAATAGTGTACTTCTACTGAGATAAATAGTTAAAATAATTATCTAAGATTAAGATAATTATCACAAATTCCATAGGACGTGATTTACCTTTGATAAGTATCTCAAAGTATTTTGGATTAGTTTGCTATTTTCTCCTAAAAATAGTGTAATTCTTCTGAGATAATTAGTTAAACTAATTATCTGAGGTTAAGATAATTATCACACGTTTCATAAGATGTGATTTAACTTTGATAGTTATCTCAAAACATTTTGGATTAGTTTGATCATTTTTTCCTTTACTTTTCTCTTAAAAACAGTGTAATTTTGCTTTAATAATGATAAAAATTACTCAAAAAATTACAAGATAACTTTTCTAGCATAAGGACAATCTAACACAGCTTTGATAATTATCTCATCTTAATCTAAACTTAATTAGTATAATTATCATTAATTTATGGTCAAAATGAGTAATTTCAGTCCTAATATGATATAATAATTAATTAGCTTAGTATCCCTAAGCTTAATCACAATAATCAGTAGATAATTTTGAATTAGGAGAGAATTTTAGAGTATACATAGTTTTAATCTTCAATTAATTAAAACATCTGTAAATAGGTTAACCTAGTTTTACTAATTAAAAAAGGTTAGTGCTAATTACCGTTGATTAACCAACTAGAGCTTTGCTCTCTAGTGATTTCTGCGTAGAGGTCTCTCTAGATGAGAGAGAATGTACCAAGGCTCTAAGTCTAATTTTTTAATGAAGGAAGGGGGTCTTTTTATAGTTTTTCAGGGTCTCTGAGCTGTTTCTGGCAAGTTTTGGCACCTCAAGCAAGGCCCCAGCTTCCAACTAGCGCCACCTGCTACTAAATCTGTCCCGAGAAGGTTCCCCACAGCTCCACACAGCCCCCCCAGCTTCCAAAATCGATTTCTGCTAATTCTACTGATTTTTAATGATGAAAATTGGAAATATCTACAATTTCTAGAACCTTAGGATAAGAAAGTCTTTAGTAATAATTATTACTGAAACCATCCAATTTTACTTAACTAATTAAATTCCTAGTGTAACCTTTCAGAGCCCGTAAACTTTTCGAGATTTCATCAAAATCTGATTCTGAAAAATTCTAACTATAGTAAGCTCTGGTTACGGTTCCAAAAATACCAATATCAGCCATAGTTGGATCATACTACAATGTTTTCTCAATAACCAAATTAAAATTAACAGTCTTTGTACAATTTCTAAGGTTTCAGAAATTGGAAACCTTACAATCACCCCAACTTAAGGAATTGAGATTTCCTCATCTCAACCGAAATTGGGGAAATCTTTGCGAAGTGATACTTCGTCCTCCCATGTGGCGTTTTCAGTGGGGTAGTCCTTCCATTTTACTAAACGTTCCTTGATTACTCTGTTTCGTAGACTTATTTCCCTAGTATCAAGAATACAATCTGGTTGGAGTTCAAGAATTCCTTGCTTTTGCATCACAATCTGTTTGTCGTCTACAGTGTGATTGGGATTTGGAATGTAGGGTTTTAGAAGACTTATATGGAATACATTATGGACTTTGAGGTGTTCAAGTAGTTTTTATTCATAAGCTTGATCATTGATTACTTTAATCACTTCATAAGGTCCACAATATCTGGGGCTTAGTTTTTTGTATTTTCCCAAGGATAAATTGCTTCTCTTTGGCCGTACCCTAAGGAATACTTTATCCCCTTGTTTGAAAAATCGGTCAGACCGTTTTTTATCAGCATAATGTTTTTGACGGTCCTTAGCTACCTGAATGTCCTGTCGTATGGCTTTGGTTTGGGCATCCATCTCCTCCAACATTTGCTTTGAAGCTTCCACTCTTGTAGTAGGGTCGGAAAAGTTTAGGGGTGATATACATTCATGCCCATAAAGAGCATTAAATGGTGACATCTCAATGCTTTTATGAAATGAGGAATTATAGGCGAATTCCACCAGAGGAAGAAATTGTATCCATTTCCGGGGTTCTCTACTACAATAGATTCTAAGGATGTCTTCAATAACTTGATTCACTCTTTCTGTTTGGTCGTCCGTCTGAGGGTGATAGGCTGTACTGAAACATAGTTGGGTACCTAAGGATTCAAATAAAGCTTTCCAGAATTTTGAAGTAAATTTTGCATCTCCAGTGAGTCGAAACATTCCTAACATTACCTGATTTTCCAAATTAGTTCCTGCTGCCAGGAAATAGTCATCCATGGCGTCGAGCCAGGCTTCGGCATCACGTTCTAAGTTGGTTCCCTCTCCTTTGAAAGTTGGGAGTTGAACCTGTTTTAGTAGTAGTTTCTTTTCCTGGGTGGGAGTGTAGAGGCTTTTTGCATTACCCTGGGTTTTTAATTAATGAAGATCTTTTAGTGATAACAATAATTTTGTGTTGTCATGCAAGTTTTCTAATCTATATACTTTCAAAATTTTGAATAAAAACAAAAATTTGACAATTACTATAATCATCCCAATTAAATTACATAAAGCATGTCATAAAACCATGGTATATACAAGAGTTAATACAACACTGACTCATACTATGTACAAGATGGACTCATGCTATATACAAGATGGACTCATACTATATGCAAGATGGATTCATACTATATACAAGGTGTAACTCTCTATACCAAAATCCTCTTCACCACTGGTGGGTCTGACAGGGGATCAAAAAATATAACATCTTTTGGTCCCCTAAATTTTGGGCCTACCCTCATGGGTCTGATCCTACTTGGGTATATTACTTTGGCTACCTGACCATATACCCACTGAATTTGTGGCACTTCTACCCCATCTATAGTAATGGTATGATCTTGATCTTTAGTCTCACTAAAAAAGAAAACTTTGATGGTCCGAAGTGTTTCTGCCCACTTGAGTCTTTTCAAATTGAGTGCCAAACCTTCTATCTGTCCCACATCAATCAGGAAAATTCTGCCAAGCTGTGACCAGTTGATTCCCCATGTAGGAGGAGGGGAAAACATTTCACTAATAATTGCATGATGCTCTTGCAAAATAAAAATTTACTGGAGTTGCAAGCAGCCTCAAACATGATGTTGAAAATCACAAACTTTTGGTAAGCTTGGCGAATATTTTCCTGTATTGATAGGGAAATTCTCATTTCACAACATACCATAATTAAAAATGCAATATAACTTGTAGGTTTATAGCCCTAGAAGGAGACCTAGTCCTGTCTCGCAGTGAAAATGGGATAACTTGTTGAATAAAATAAAAACTATTCTGGCCCTATAACTTACATCATTCAGATTAAGGTTTCCTTAGCCAACGCTTTTTTCCCCCTAACATATGTGAGGGCACAGCTGTTGGTGGATTCTTCTTCCAAGTGAAGAAGTTTCTAGAAATTTTTAGTGCGTGGGAATGGATAGTTACCTGACTAATCAGGTCCACCCATCCATGATTGACAACCTTAGTCAATCCCCACTTACCACCCCGCACTCATACATGATTCTGTGTTATTTAATTACTACCACATTCTTATCACAATTAAAACAATGATTTCCTTTAACTTTCATAACTGAATTTCATTAAGAAAATCCTTGAAAACATTCTTTTAGCAAACAAACATCTTTAGACTTAAGACAAGGTACTGTCATTCTGAAGTATCTCTGACCAATACTGGCTTGTCTCAAGACCACCTATACAGGGGTGAAAAAACGGCACCCATTCCTTATTTATAAAAATCGGGGTGGAAAAATCCATCACCCATAGTCCGGGCGCCCATACGCCAACCAATTGCCCATACAACCAAGCGGTTCCTCTAGGATAAACTCGATATCCTAAGTAATATCCACAAGCACAAACAAGCACGGGGTAAAGACTCCATGCGCACTGAGGAAACCGACTCATCCATGGAGGAATTGCCATCATTACTCATTACCTGGAGTACAATATTCCAAGGAATCAGAGGTGTCTTGAGACAAGCTGTCTTAAGGATGGTCAAACATTTCTTTCGTAGGTCAATCAGTCATAACCCAATCATTTCTTTTCTATTTACAATCATTGCTCGTTGGTTTCTTGGAAGTTACCTTCCATTTACAGCCAGTTTATCCTTCGTAACCCTTACGTATGCAATGTTAACTTTGAAATGAACTTTAATATAATTAAAGACTTAAGTGAACAAAATAGAAATCCACCTGGGACTAGTCGTCCATGTGCTGCTGCACTAGAGCCTACAGACTTTCCTCCGTAGGCCTATGGCTAGGCCCAACCTCATGGTCATGAGTGGCTTTATTTCTTTTGTTGCTAATATCCTCTTCCTCGGTAAGAGGATTTCGTTTGGTTCTCTTTGGAGCCATATTGGCAGCCTTTATAAAAGGACTTAATCGATTAGAGGATTAATTGAATAATCTCTTTTCTTTCTTTTTACCCAAAAATAAAGATTTTTGGAATAAATAGGTATCCTTGTTAGTTATTGGATGAGATATTTCTCCTATACTTCCTTGTACTATTAATATTCTTCCATAATTATCATATAATTATGGGAGCTATCTTACTGGATTTCTCCTTAGTCCATATTCTAAGAATATCCTATTTTTGGCCTTAGTAAATTATAAGTTACCTATCTGCTAGTGGATTACTCACCCTAGATGTAATTTGATATATTCTATCTTTAAGAATTTTTTGGTTAACTCTTAAAATTGATTTATAACTTTTTCCTTCTATATTTATAGTTTAATTTAGACAAAATTAGCCGACAGTAATTTATTATACTAACTATTTAGGCTAAGGTAATTTTTCCAACCTTCAATAGTGATTTTTGACTTTTGGTAATTATTGGGTAATTATATAAATTCATTTACTAAAATTTTTCCCCAGTTTATACAAAAAATCAATTACTTTTAATGAAAATAAGTATCTAAACTAATTCTTTGAGGTTAAGATATTTATCATGCATTCTTCAAGGTGTGTCTTACCTTTGATAATTATCTCAAAGGTTTTTGGATTAATTTGCTATTTTCTCCCTTTTATTTTTTCCTAAAAATAGTGTAATTATGCTAAGATAATTAGTTAAACTAATTATCAAAGATTAAGATAATTGTCACGGGTTTCATAAGATGTGATTTACCTTTAATAATTATCTCAAAGAATTTTGGATTAGTTTGCTATTTTCCCCTTAAAACAATCTAATTCTGCTGAGATAACTAGTTAAACTAATTATCTGAGGTTAAGATAAATGTCATGGGTTTCAAAAGATATTTTTTTGCTCTAATAATTATCTCAAATCATTTTGGATTAGTTTGCTATTTTCCCCTTGTAATTTTTTCTAAAAATAGTGTAATTCTACTGAGATAATTAGTTAAACTAATTATCTAAACAAAAGGTAATTATCACGAGTCTCAAACAATATATGTTTGCTTTGAAAATTATCTCGAAGCATTTTAGATTAGTTTGCTAATTTCTATGTCTTATTTTCTCCTAAAAATAGTGTAATTCTGTTGAGATAATTAGTTAAACTAACTATTTGAGGATAAGATAATTATTATGGGTTTTATAAAATGGTATTTACCTCTTATAATTATCTCAAAGCATTTTGGATTAGTTTGCTATTTTCTCCCTTTTAATTTCTCCTAAAAACAGTGTACTTCTGCTGAGATAAGTAGTTAAACTAATTATAGGAGGTCAAGATAATTATCACAGGTTTTGTAAGATGTTATTTAGCTTTAATAATTATCTCAAATTATTTTGGATTAGTTTGATCATTTCTCCCTTTACTTTTCTCTTTAAAACAGTGTAATTCTGCTTAAATAATTATAAAAATTACTCAGAAATTACAAGATAATTTTTCTAGCATAATGATAGTCTAACATATCTTTGATAATTATCTCATCTTAATTTAAACTTAATTAGTATAATTATCATTAATTAATGATTAAAATGAGTAATTTCAGTCCTAATATGATATAATAAATAATTAGTTTAGTATCCTTAAGCTTAATCACAATAATCAGCAGAGAATTTTGAATTAGGAGAGAATTTTAGAGTATACATAGGTTTAATCTTCAATTAATTAAGAAATTTGTAAATAGGTTAATCTAGTTTTACTAATTAAAAAAGGTTAGTACTAATTATCGTTCATTAACCAACTAGAGCTTTGATCTCTAGTGATTTCTGCATAGAGGTCTCTCTTGATGAGAGAGAATGTACCAAGGCTCCGAGTCTAATTTTTTTGTGAAGGAAGGGGGTCTTTTTATAGCTTTTTAGGGCCTCTAGACTGTTTTTGGCAAGTTCTGGCACCTCAAGCAAGGCCCCAGCTTCCAACTAGAGCCACCTGCTGCTAAATCTGTCCGCGCAGGCTCCCCACAACTCCACACAGCTCCCCCAGCTTCCAGAATCGATTTCTGCTAATTTTATTGATTTTTAATTATGAAAATTGGAAATATCTGCAATTTCTAGAACCTTAGGATAAGAAAGTCTTAAGTAATAATAATTACTGAAACCATCCAATTTTACTTAACTAACTAAATTCCTAATGTAACCTTTTAGAGCCTGTAACTTTTCCAGATTTCATTGAAATCTGATTCTGAAAAATTCTAACCATAGTAAAGCTCTGGTTACGGTTCCAAAAATACCAATATCAGCCATAGTTGGATCATACTGCAGTGTTTTCTCAATAACCAAATTAAAATTAACAGGCTTTGTACAATTTTTAAGGTTTCAGAAACTGGAAACCTTACATAGAACCCATAATGAAGAATTATCCTTTTGAAGATGCTAGCTGGATGCAAGGAGCACAACATAAGGGTAATATGAACCTTGTCAATCCTTACAATGCTACTTTTCTGATTAGATAAGAGCATTGTTGACACAAGTGACTGTATTCCCATGAGGGATAAACTCGAGAGAGGTAAGCAAGCCACAATGTGAGGTAGCATGCTTTGTAGCACCACTATTAAAGTACCACACATGTGAATCTGTAGCAACTTTGTAGCACCACTATTAAAGTACCACACATGTGAGGTAGCATGCTTTGTAGCACCACTATTAAAGCCACAATGTGAGGTAGCATGCTTTGTAGCACCACTATTAAAGTACCACACATGTGAATCTGTAGCAACTGACATACATGCATCATGAACATACGGATCAACAGTGCATTCTTCACTAAATGCCCACTCTACATCTATATCAACATCACAATCTCCTTTTGCAGAAGTTTCTACAATAGCTGCACTTGTAGTGGAATCAACCTCTTTCTTTTTGACATGTTTTGCCTTTAATTTAAGACACTGCTTGATCAAGTGATCATTAGCCTTGCAATAATGGCAATGCATCTTCTTTTTCCCCTTTTCACCAAAGTTCCCAGATGAGGTGTTTCCAATAGAGTGATTAGGAACATATGATTTTTCACTCGCTGAAGAACCATGAGAAGTGGCTACATTGATGTTACCACCTTTTCTTTGAGCAACAATAAAAGCCGGTTCAATTGCACATTGTCTAGTCCTGTTATTTCTTGAAAGTGACTCTTGCAAACAGAAATGTGCATAATATATCAAACTTGATAGCATTAGGATTTCCTTGGATCATCAGTCTCCAAGTACTAGAAAAAGTCTGTAAGAATCTAGCAAAGCATCAACAATAGTATGCACAAGGGAACTCTCAAAAATGACTTTGCCTACAGAAATGACTTTCTCATATGCAAGTCACCTTCATGTAGAATCTCTTTTGTAGGACTTCCTTTTTTATCTAATTGCATGACATAGTTTTTCATGCTTACACAAAGCACATTGAGGTGCATTATCACTACGTCTGAGAGACACTCTCAGCAATCATATTCCTATGGTTCCAATTAATCCCAAACCTGTTATTCAATAATTTAAGAAAGCTTGGGAAAAGATGTGTCCACTACTATGTCTCAATGTTCAAGAAACCAATCTTCTTTACATCAAGGAAACTATCATGACCACATTTCACACCTTCTGGAACATCTATTTATTTGTGGCCTAGACAAATTGGCACAAACCCCCATGTTTAAGTGTAAGAACCTAGCCAAGATGGTGGCTTGTGAAAGAGCATTGTCTCCTAAGTTTTGATTGTAAATGAGCTTTATTAAAAGCATCTTTGGAATTTATGAACATCACGGATATCCCTCCTCCATACACAAAAATTCTACCGTATATCATGGGAAATTTTAAACTATACAAAAATGAATTTTGATGGATTATGAATGATAATTGAACATCAATATGATTTTTTGGTTAACCTTCCTGAAAACATCCTTGATATACACACCTTTGATGTGAAAGCCTTCTATGAAGCAATACCTCACACATGCTGTGATAGCTTAATGAATTCCGTTAAAAATATTATAAGAACTATCACGCATTCTAGGTTTCTAGGATTCAAACCACCTCTTAAAATAATAAGATGACTTTGATTAAGAAGCCAAAGGAGGTAATATTCTCCTTTGAATACTTTTTATCTTTACACAAATTCATTCTTAATAACTGCTTTATGACATTGGGAGATCAGGTTTTTCAACATGTAATTGGTATCCCCATGGGATATTCTTGTTCACCTCTGTGTGCAGCTTATACTTGGGATGGTTTGAGTTTTAATTTATATGTAAACTCTCTCGTTTAGAAAAATTGGACATGATTGCAACATTGTTGCATACGGATAGATACCATGGATGATCTTCTATTTATAAAAAATAAACTTATGGATAGATGTATGTTGCATGTAACCCCCTATTTATAGAGGGTCCCCCTTTTCTAGTTCTTATCACTACACACCTTAGCTCACCCATTACTTGAGTTGCTACTCGTGCACACAAGCACACATGTACATGCAAGCGCGCGTGCACATACGCGCGCATGCGCGCGCGCACACACACACACACACACACACACGTGCACGTGCACGCACATGCGTGCACACATACACACAATGCGTGATAGGTTAGCCTTTGCAAGTACTATAGTTAATGCAAGTTTACTATACGAGCAAGCTTCTGTGATGGGTGTGTCTCACTCACACACACACACACACAAACAAACAAACAAACAATCGATCTCAAAAGATTAGCACGGCTTTGAATCACTCTGGTGGGATTGGAAGTTGGGTGGCTTCTTTTAAACTTAGCTTGCAAATGGAAATTGGAAACATCAATTAGGTTATCATTTTTTTCTTTTTCACCATGTTAAATAGTATTTGAACAAAGCTTAACAGAAATGTTGAATAATCAAAACCTTGAACGTTTCTTACTCCTACAGGTCCATGAATCATCTTATTACAACGCCTCACATTTGGGTGTTTAATACTCATAATCTCAAATAGATGTATAATAAATAGTCTTTATGATATGTTGGTAATGGAAAATGTTTTCTATATTATTTAAAGCAGCTTACTTTATAATCCTTAGGTGCTTTGCTTCTGTGAACGAAAAGACTTTAAGTATGTGGTTGAGCATGAGTTTACATACACACATGAGATCTTTTTCAACTAACCCCACTTAGACTAACCACATTGTTAGAGTAACCACATTGTTAGCGTGTAAGCTTTTTGGATCACGTGATATACTCATAAATGGTGAAAATTTGTAATGTGGTTTCAAATTAATTAAA
Source organism: Adiantum capillus-veneris (assembly GCF_014529385.1). Lineage (NCBI taxonomy): Eukaryota > Viridiplantae > Streptophyta > Polypodiopsida > Polypodiales > Pteridaceae > Adiantum > Adiantum capillus-veneris. Next base: position 143,718,857 of record NC_140941.1, on the reverse strand, counting down.
CAGGCACATATAGGTATGAGGAATGCATAAGTATGGAAAGAAACAACTTCTTCTCTGCCCGCGATCTGGTTTTCAAAAGCTATTTTGAGCAATGTCCTGGTTAATTTGGCTTTCAATTTGAAAAAAGTTCTTTTTGGGCCATAGTAAAAGTACTCCAAATTTTAAAAAAAATCCTGCATTGGAATATAAGACACATAGTTATATGATTTTCTACTCACCTAACCCTACAAACACACATTAATTAACCACATTGTGCCATAAAAATTACCATCAAACATAATCTAAACACAACCGCATGATTAGAGAGTGTGATAAGTTTTTTTGATCACATAATGCACTCAAAATTTGTTATAACCATTCTCTTCCAAAATCACTCAACCATAGGCACTTAGGATACGTTTGGTAGCACATATACTCTCCAGATAAGCATTGAATATGATGGGAATAAATTGGCATATACTAGGTAATAATAAGTAGGCTTAGCCACTAGAATGATTGTTTTTGCAGGACAAGCAAGCTGTCACAAAATTGACTGCTAGAATGCCAATCAATACTAGCCAGGCTAACCATAAACTCAATTTAGCTAGTGCCAACCTAAACATATGTAAACAAGTCACACTCAAACCAATCTCCCCTGTAAAGTCAAAGCCCTAATTACAAATAATCATTGGTAGGTTAGGGATGTATGTTTTTGATGTGACATTAATAACACTGATGAGACAATCGTGTACATGTCTTCCCACATTAAACGGGGAATGTTCTAACAATCTTGTTTTTGTGGATGGTGGTAGGGACTCTATCTCACGTTCATCAATTTCTAAGGGCCTTGAAGCTATGCACCAAGTCATTTGTTGCTTGAATGAAAATATGAAATGACGTTTCGTTCTCAAGAGATAATTCGATACATTTTCAAACATCAAATGTTCTACAATTTCTCCTTATGTTTTGTTTTTCGAATTCAATTGTGCAAGTACTTTAGCACACTATCATTTGCAATTTTTATGTAAGATTTAATATTAAATCATTAATACTAATCTATAAGTCCCAATTTGAGTATGGTTCAATATGGAGGGAAATTAAACAAATACTCACACACAACACACACTAGCTTTGCACTTTTATTTTGTGTGAGTAGCTCACTAATTAGATTAATGCACTAATATTTTACTAATTCTATTTGCTACCATGTAGAGGGTAGTTATGTGTGAATATACGTAGGACTATTGAGGCACAATTTTCTCTCACTAAAACATTTTTTTCCTTTGTGCTTTGTATGTATGCCTATCACTCGAGCTATCTTATTTTGTATTTGCACACCAAGTAATGTATTCTAAATTGTGTGTCTTGAGCTTTTTCTCCATGTCTAAGTTGTGTGTGCATTCTTGCAACCTTAACTCTAATAATTGGTATCGAAGTAGAATGTGTCTCCATGGCATAGTCACTAGTGCCGCCAACATCCCTCCGCTCACTTTCTTCAATTTTGGTGAGCTTTGTAAATCATATATAGGTGGATAAATACTTTGGGTGGTAGCTCCAAGATCTTGGTGTGCTTAGAGTTTTGATTTGGGCTTGTTTTAGCCTCCGTTCCCGTTGCTACAAGTATTGTGCATGCAGTTTCATTCTTTTGAGTATAAATTTTTCCAAGCAAATTTTTGCATAACAAGTATTTGATAGCTATTGTGGATTGTGCTATATAACATGTACATTTTTCTTGAGTTTCTACTCCGTTTGGGCATTTTCTAAATCAGGTTCAGCATTTCACTATGGCTAAGAGTAATGATGCTTTCAAAATGCTATTTGCTGATGACAAATTGGATGGAGACAAGTATCCATTGTTACCATATACACGTGGTAGTGATGTGTGTGAACACACTTAGGACCATTGAGGCATTTTTTCCCTCACTAGGAGGTTTTTTCCCTGTTCATTGTATATACGCCCATTCAGTATAGGGCTATCTATCTTTTCATTGCACACTAAGTAATACATTCTCATTTGTGTGCCTTGAGCTTCCTTCGTCTTCTCCAAGATGTGTGTGTTTTCTTGCAACCCTAATTCCAACAATTGGTATCAGAGCAGGTTGCATCCTCACGGGCTTAGTCGCCAGTAGCTCTAGCACACACATGCTCACTTTCTCCAATTTCAATGAGCTTTGGCGAGCGTTCGGATGACCAAAAAAATTCATGCTCATTTCGGCCTCCGTTTTCACTACAGGCAGTGCTATTTTGTCATTTTGTACAAATTTTTTGTCAGTGCCGTTTTCTACATAATAGGTCCCTTATAGTCTTCTACAGTTGGGGCTATATAGCACGTGTTGTTCTCACTTCGTTTATCCTCTTTTTGGATAGTTTTCACATCAGGTGCAACATTTACCATGGCTGACAACAACACAGATGTGTTCAAGATGTTTGCTATGATGAGGACAGATTGGATGGGGACAATGACCCTATGTGGGCTTACTTGATGCAACGTGTTCTTGTGTCAAAAGGTGTATGGAATATTTTGCAGGGCATTGATGTATGTCCTAGTTCTGAGGATGTAGGCTATGTTGCAGTTCTTGCTGCAAGGATTGATGCTATTAGAGTTGTTTTGCCTACGACAGAACAAGCTCGTTGGGATGTAAAGGATGCGCAGGCTCATGCGTTGATTGTGTTGTCTGTGAAGTGCACCATTACTCATCACATTTGTTCATCAAAATGTGCAAAATAGACTTGGGATACTCTGGCTGGTCTCTATGCAAGCCGCAATGAGGCAAAAATCGCATTGCTGCATAAAGAGATGGAGTCGAAGATTACACATGAGGAAGATGATATAGACACTTTCCTTGTTGGTGTCAAAGATATCAATGAGAACCTTATTTCTGCAGGTGAAGTCATTTTAGACAGTTTCCTTGTGCAGAGTGTTCTTGATGCCTTGCCAGACTCTTACGATACTTTTGCTAGTACTTGGAGACTTATGACCCAAGGAAATCCTAAAGTTGTCAAGTTTGATGCATTATGCACATAGCTATTGCAAGAGTCACTTTCCAAAAAAAACAAGACTAGACAGCATGCAGCTGAACAAGCTTTTATTGCTACTCAAAGAAAGGGTGGTACAACAATGCAGCCACTTCTTATGGTTCTTCTGCAAGTGGAAAATCACATGTTCCTAATGCTTCTGTTGGCAGCAATTTCTTTGGAAATTCTGGTGATAAGGGAAAAAAGAAGATGCGTTGCCATTATTGTAAAGCTAATGATCACTTGATCAAGCAGTGTCTTAAGTTGAAGGCCAAACAGGCTAAGAAGAAAGAGAGTGGCTCCACTGCAAATGCTCGTTCCACTACAAATGCAACTATTGTTGAGTCTTCTGTGAAAAGAGACTATGAAGCTGATGTTGATGTAAGACGGGCTTTTAGTGCAAAGTGTACCTATAATCCTGCTGTCCAAATGCATGCATGTCAATTGATGCAGATTCACATGTGTGGTATTTTGACACTGGTGCTACAAAGCACATTACCTCACATCGTGATTTGTTCACCTCTCTTGAGTTTGTCCCTCATGGGAATTCAATTACTTGCGCCAACAATGCCTCTTATCCAATTCAAGGAGTTGGAAAGATTGTGCTTAATGCTGCAAATGGAAGTTCTTTCACACTTGTTGATGCACTTTATGTACCTAGGATCAAGAAGAATCTTTTGTTTGTATCTGCACTGTTAGGAAATATGACGTAACTAAGTAGATAATTGAGTAGATTACTTAATGGAGAGAGACAATTTTCACACACAAGAGATTATAGAGAGAGAGTACACACGATATACGTGGTTCACCCAATGTGGGCTACGTCCACGGGAAAGCAGCCACTCAATGGCTTTAGTACTTCAAAACAAAAAGTAGATTACAAAGGGATTATACCCTTTTGGGGCTCCCACCTTGCTTCACTCTCACCACCTCACACCCACCTTGTTGCATCAACTTCACACTGTGAAATGTGTGTAGAAATGGCCTCCTTTTATAGGCCAAAAGGGTTGCCCTCTCTCATGAGAGGCAGCCATGTGTAGCCGCCCTTGTGTAGATAGGTCCAAATCGGACCCTCCAATCCGCCCATGTGTGCCGCCCTTGAGAAGACAAGTCCACTTTTGAATTCGGCCATCGGCCATTGAATTCTGCCACCGGCCACCGGCCATTGGCTTCCGACCACCGGCCATCGGTCATTGACTACTGGCCACCGGCCAACCGGCCAACTGACCGGTCGTTTTCCGACCACTTTTCGACCGTCGTCCGGCCATAATATTCCAAGAAAAGGAATATTCCGAGAGACCGGGCATGAAAATTTTGGTTTTCGACAAGTGATTTTTATTTCCGACAAGTGATGTTTCTTCACGCACGATGGCTTCTCCTCATAAAGGGGGCCTTACAAATGTGCGATTTGATTTTACCACAAAAAATTAAAAGGGTTAAATCAAGCTCCATACTTAACTATCTCCCACTTGGAGATTGATCTCCAAACCAAACCTGTGACTGCTTTCCATCCTGGCGTTTTATCCTTGAATGCCGAATGAAGATGAGCAAAAGCTTAACTTCTCCTATTGACCACCTTTGTAAACATGTCTGCAGCATTTTCACTTGTATGCACCTTTCCTAGCTTTAGTTGTCCCTCTTCCAAAAGAGTGTGTATGAAGTGATATCTCACCTCAATGTGCTTTGTCCTTGAATGAAAGGATTAGTTCTTTGCAAGATGGATAGCGCTTTGGCTATCACTGTACAAGACACAATTGTCTTGTTTGAATCTAAGCTTTTCTAAAAATCTGTGAAGCCACAAATTTCTTTGCTTGCCTCCTCATTGCTACATACTCTGCTTCCATGTTAGAAAGTGAGACCACTTTCTGCAGCTTTGAAGCCTTGCTTACTGTTGTGCCTCCAACCGTGAAGACATAGCCAGTAGTTCTCCTTCGAGTATCTTTGTACCTGCCATATCTGCATCATACTACCCTTCTAGAAAAATATCAGCTGCTCCAAAATACAAAGCATTTGTTGTTGTCCTTTTAGATACCTAAGTATCCACTTCACAACTTTTCAATGCTCTTCACCTGGGTTGTCCACCAACCTACTTACAACACCCACTGCATGTGAAATGTCTGGCCTTGTCCAGACCATAGCAAACATAAGAGAACCCACTGCTATAGCATATGGAACTATAGACATATAGGCTCTCTCCTCTTGTGTCTTTGGCCACATATCCTTGGTTAGTTTAAAGTGACTAGCCAAAGGTGTAGAAATTGTTTTTGCATTTTGTATTGCAAACCTTTCTATTACCTTCTTGATGTAATACTCTTGAGATAGCTTTACTGTCTTCTTCGTCATGCCCCTTGATATCTTCATACCAAGTATCCTCTTTGCAGCACCTAAATCTTTCATTGAAAAAGATTTAGAAAGCTCCTCTTTTGGGTCTTTGATGTCCTGCATGTTAACACTTGCAATCAGCATGTCATCAACATACAACATTAGGATGATGAACTTCCCATCTCCCAAATTCTTTGTGTAGACGCAGTGATCCAAGTTGCATCTTGTGAATCCATGATCCAACATCCATCGATCGAACTTCAAGTACCATTGTCTTGATGCTTTCTTTAAACCATACAAGCTCTTCTTTAATCTGCAAACCATTTTCTCCTTACCTTTGGTTGAAGCATGTAAAGTACCTCCTCTAAATCACCATGAGGGAATGCCGTATTTACATTCATTTGCTCAAGATTTAGATCATGAGCAGCTAGAAGGCTTAAGACAAGCTTAATTGAGTTCATTTTTACAACAGGAGAAGATATTTCATTGAAGTTAATACCTTTCTTTTGAGAAAACCCTTTTACCACAAGCCTAGACTTGTACCTTTTCTTCCCACCTTCTTCTTCCTTCAGCTTATACACCCATTTGTTTTGAAGTGCCCGCTTACCTTCAGGCAACTCAACCAACTCCCATGTTTGGTTGCGATGTAGTAAGTCCATCTCCACTTGCATACTCTTCATCCATTCTTCTTTGGATTCGTGATGCATAGCTTCTTCCTATCATTATGGCTCTCCAGAATCTGAGATCAAGAGATGGTTGAAGGATGGAACGAACCTTTCTGGAGGTCTACTTGCTCTTGTAGATCTTCGGGGAATAGGTTGAGGCTCCTCATTTGGTTGACGTTGTTGCACATTGTCACCGTTTGCAGTCCTTGAGTCTTCACCGTCCTCAAGCTCCATGTACTCATCACCTGTTTCTTTTGTTTGTTTTCTTTCCAAGTAATCTTTGTACATATTTTGTTCGTTAAAAATTACATCCCTACTCCTTAAGATTTTACCATCTTTAGGATTCCATAGGCGATACCCAAAGTCACCTTCTCCATACCAATGAAGAAACACTTTTTGGACTTTGCATCTAGCTTTGATCTTAGGCTTCTATCTATGTGCATGAAATCCTCACACCCAAACACTTTGAGAAATGCATAATTCACCGGTTTACCTGTCCATGCCTCTTCTAGAACTCCCCCATCCAATGCCATTGAGGGTGACCGATTGATTAAGTACACAAACGTACTTACAACTTCCGCCCAAAGCTCAAGCGGTAGGCCTGCATGTAGCCGCATGCTTCGCGCTCGCTCCATGATTGTTCTATTCATTCTTTCAAAAATTCCATTTTGTTGAGGTGTCCTTGGGGTTGTTCTTTGCCTCCAAATGCCATTTCTAGCACAAAAGCTTTCAAAAGCTTGGCTGCAATATTCGCCTCCATTGGTCGGATCTGAGACATTTAACCTTAGTACTTGTTTATTCTCCACAAAGGCTTTCCGGAAACCTTTGAAATATGGAAAACACGTCGGATTTATTCTTCATTACATAAACCCACATTTTCTAGTCGCATCTTCTATGAATGTTACATAGTACAATGAGCCACCAAGTGATGGTCTACTTGCAGGACCCCACACGTCAGAATGAACCAACTCAAGTTTTTTATTTTTTCTTTCATTTCCTGATTTTTGAAATTTTACCCTCTTTTGTTTACCATAAACACAATCTTCACAGAACTCTAAGTCCACTTCTTTCAAACCTGGTAGAAGCTTCTTTGTTTGAAGGATTTGCATTCCTTTGGCACTCATATGTCCAAGCCGGTAGTGCCACAGCGCACTTTCGAATTTTGTAGTTGTTGCACAAGCTGAAGGTTGCGTGCTAACAATACACAAGTAAAATGTACCAACCTTTTCTCCCTTGGCAACCACCAAAGATCCCTTTGAGATCTTCCAAAGTTTGCTTCCGAATGCAATGTTGTGACCTTCATCGTCCAATTGTTCTGTAGAGATCAAATTTTTGCGAAGAGAAGGAACATGCCTAACATCTTTAAGCTTCCATTCATTTCCATTAGCAGTTTTGACACAAACTGTACCTTTGCCGACAATTTCACAAGCTTCATCATCTCCCAAGTATACATACCCAAAATTACCTTTGGTGTAATCTTGGAAATGTTGCTTGTGTGGTGTCACATGGAATGAAGCCCCGGAATCTACTATCCAGGAATTATACACATTGTCTAATGAGAGAATTAGAGCATCTTGCTCTACTTTATTTGCCACATTGGCCTCCGATGTTGGCTTGTTGTCTTGAAACTCCGACTCCTTCTTCTTCTTGGATCAACAATCCTTCTTGACGTGGCCCTTCTTGCCACAGTTCCAACATTCAAGAGCTGACTTTGTGCGTGACTTGCTCCATCTTGAGCGATCACGACCCTTTTGCTTTTTGAACCTCTCCTTAGGCCTTCCTCTTGTTTCCACTGACAGTGCAGCACTTGATGATTCTCCTGCGCTTCTCCTTTGCATTTCCTTGCTTAGGTAAACACCCACAACATCATCAAGCTTAAGAGTATTTGTGCCAAAAATAGGATTACTTACAACCATCACAAGGCTGTCCCAACTATCTGGTAAAGACGATAGTATAAGGAGAGATCACACTTTGTCATCAAAATTTATTTTCACCGATCGAAGTTGACTTATGTCGGTGTTAAAGTCATTTAGGTGTTCTACAACTGAACCATTCTCTACCATCTTTAGATTGAACGAGTGCTTCATGAGAAATACCTTATTGGATGCCGATGGTTTCTCGTAAAAGTCATCAAGTGACTTCATCAAGTCCTCCGTGGTCTTGATCTCCAAAACGTTGAAGGCCGCCGTTGATGCCAAGATTAACCGGATTGTTCCCAGTGCCTTTCGATCAAGAACAATCCATGCTTCATCTGCCATCGTTGCGGGCTTCTTTGCAAGACCGCCTAGTGGCAAATAGAGTCCTTCTGGTAGAGATAGTCTTCAATCTGCTTCTTCCAATGTTGGTAGTTTTTACCGTTGAACTTCTCGATCTTGAGCTTCCCTTCCTTTGCCATTACTCCCACTCAATTTAAGGAATCCTTTCCTTGAGATAATTTAGCTACGAGTAAACCTTGCTCTGATACCAGTTGTTAGAAAATATGAGGTAGCTAAGTAGATAATTGAGTAGATTACTTGATGGAGAGAGATAATTTTCACACACAAGAGATTATAGAGTAGAGAGAGAGAGAGAGAGAGAGAGTACACACGATATACGTGGTTCACCCAATGTGGGCTACGTCCACGGGAAAGCAGCCACTCAATGGCATTAGTACTTCAAAACAAGAAGTAGGTCACAAAGGGATTATACCCTTTTGGAGCTCCCACCTTGCTTCACTCTCACCACCTCACACCCACCTTGTTGCATCAACTTCACACTGTGAAATGTGTGTAGAAATGGCCTACTTTTATAGGCCAAAAGGGCTGTCCTCTCTCATGAGAGGCAGCCATGTGTAGCCCGCCCTTGTGTAGATAGGTCCAAATCAGACCCTCGAATCCGCCCATGTGTGGCCGCCCTTGAGGAGACAAGTCCACTTTTGAATTCGGCCACCAGCCACCGGCCATTGACTGCCGACCACCGACCAATCGATCGTCGTTTTTCTACCACTTTTGGGCTGCCGTCCGGCCATAATATTCCGGCAAAAAGGAATATTCCGGCTCGAGACTGGGCATGAAAATTTTGGTTTCCGGCGAGTGATTTTTCTTCATGCACAATGGCTTCTCCTCATAATGGGGGCCTTACAAATGCGCGTTTTTACAACAAAAAATTACAAGGGTTTAAATTAGGCTCCATACTTAACATGCACCTTGCTAGACTTGGTCTTGTAGTAAAATTTGTGGATGATAGATGTACAGTACATGATCTCAGTTTCGATGATGAAATTGTTGCATCTGGCATTATATGTCGTGGGTTGTATAAGCTCACTTTGTATGACAAGTGTGGGCAAAATTTTGCAAATGGAGTTGTGGTTTCAAAGGCTATTTCAGATGCAAGACTTTGGCATGCACATTTTGGTCATTTGAATTTTACCAGTTTTCTGCGTTTGTAGAAATCTAATATGGTTGTTTCTTTACCGCCTCTTGAAGCACTTGTCAAACATGTTTGTGAAGCACCGATGTATTTTGGGTAAGATGCAACGTTCTAAGTTTCCAAAGGATGGTTCAGTTAGGGCCACATGCAGGTTGCAGCTTGTGCATAGTGATATTTGTGGGCCCATGCAAACTCTGTCCTTGGGAAATTACCTTTACTTTGTGACTTTCATGATGATTACTCCAAGCATGCATGGGTATTTCCGCTTAAAACGGAGTCTGAAGTTTTTATGTGCTTCAAACAATTTCTCGCTATGTCTAAAAATGTCTCGAAATGTACTATGGGCATCCTCCATTCCAATTGAGTGGGGGAGTATATGTCTCATGAATTTAATGCATTTTTGGGTAGTCGTTGGATAAAACACCAATGTATAGTGAGTGCCTTATACACCTCAACAAAATGGTGTTGCCGAGAGGAAAAAAGGGTTATGTACAAAAATGGCACGATGTATGGTCAAAAGTCAAGCTTTATCGCATTCTTTTTGGCTTGAGGCCATCATGTGTGCCACTTATGTACTAAACAGGTGTCCTACAAAAGCTTTGCAGTCTATTACTCCATATGAAGCATGGCATGATAAAAAGCCTTCTATTGAGAACATGCGTGTTTTTGGCTGTTTGGCATATGCTTTGGTGCCACAAACACAAAGCAAAAAATTGGATGATAAGGCTATCAAATGTTTTTTTTTTTGTTATAGTGCTGAAATCAAAGGTTACAGGGTGTATCATCCACAAAGAAAGCGTATCTTGGTCTCACAAGGTGTTGAGTTTGTGGAAGATTCTGTTCATCCCTTGCTGTCATGTACTAGAGACAGTAATGTAAGCTCACAAGACATTTATGACACTTTGTTGCCTCTTTTCAATGGTGGAAGTACAAATGTAAATTCCAATGAGGCAAATGTACAACCTATGATGTTACAGATCAGCCTATTACTGATGTAGATGTACATGATGTACTTGATGAGGAAAGGGCTGAAAATGAGCAGGCTAGAGGTATGCCAAAATGGCTGGTGCATACATTGTGTGATAGTAAATTGGATGCACCTTTGTCTAGTCGTACTCATTCAGTCTCTCGCCATGCATCTTATGCATTAGATTGTTATGCTTTGCCTGTGTCTAGCTTACATGATGTTGAGGAACCTCTGTCTTTTGATGAAGCACAAAATTCCAAAAATTGGATGGCTGCCATACAATTAGAATATGATGCACTTATAGAAAATGACACATGAAATTTATGTGATTTGCCTCCTAGTAAAAGGCCATTAGTACGAAGTGGGTTTACAAGTTGAAATGCAAGCCGGATGGTGAGATTGATCGCTATAAGGCTCGACTTGTTGCAAATGGTTATGCACAACAAAAAGGCATAGATTATGAAGAGACTTTTGCTCCCACTTGTCATACAACTACTGTGCATTTTCTATGTGCATTGGCAGCTCATTTTGATGGGATGTACACCAATCAGACACTGTTACTGATTTCTTGAATGGTGACATATTTGAGGAAGTTTATGTAGCGCAACCTCGCGGTTTTGTCAAAAAAGGACAAGAGGATAAGGTGTGCAAATGTAACAAAGCTTTGTATGGGTTGAAGAAATCTCCTCGTGCTTGGTATGAGAAGGCTGACACTCATTTGGTCAAATGAGGCTTTTGTAACAATCCAACAGAAAGCACATTGTATGTAAAGCGCGAGGGTGACGTACTTCACATTGTGGTTCTATATGTGGATGATTTGCTGATCACTGGACCAAATGAGAGACATATTGCAGAATTTAAGGCTGATTTGAATGCTACTTTCAAGATGAAAGATTTGGGGCTGTTGCATCATTACTTGGGTATACAATTTAAGTAGTGTATTGCCTTGTGTCTGAAAAGTTACATAGAGACATTGCTATGTAAGTTTGGACTTGAGGATTGCAAACCATTGCCACTCCCATGGAAACAGGTTTGAAATTGAGTCTCCATGATGCTGGTGATCCTACAGATATCACTCTTTACCAAACTGCTATTGGATGCCTCATTTATGTATGCAACACGAGGCCGAATATTCAGTTTGCAATCTCACAGGTCAGCAAATTTATGCATAGCCCAGGGTCTAAGCATTGACATACTGCCAACAGGATTTTTCACTACTTGAGTGGCACTTTACACCTTGGCTTGTTTCATCCCAAGGGGGATCATTGCCGCCAGACTTACATGTTTTTTTGGATTAAGATTGGGCTGGTTGTTTTGACACGCGAGTGTCCACAAGTGGTTTTTGTTCCTGCTTGGCAGTTCATGTATATCATTGTTGAGCAAGAAGAAACCTAATGTGGCAACTTCTAGTTGTGAGGCTAAGTACAGTGCAGTCTTCATAGCTATGGTTGAGTGTGTATGGCTCAGACGCCTTATGGCTGATTTGGGTGTTGGATAGGACACTACCAACACTATCTACATTGACAGTCAGAGCGCATTGGCAATTGCAAGGAACCCAGTTTTTCATGCTTGTACAAAGCACATTGAGGTGCATTACCACTATGCCAGGGAGAGGCTCTCAACAAGAGAGATCGGCTTGGCTTATGTGCCAACACAGGATAACCTTGCAGATCTTTTCACAAAGGCATTGTCGCATGAAAAGTTCGAAGCTTTTTGCAAAGATTTGGTCTTACTCCCCTTTGTGGACTGATCATGTCCTCAGGGCATGGCACTTCCCTTTACTCATGTGCCAACTTTCATTCACCACATCACTCCAGGGGGTTTCTGTTACCATATACATGTGGTAGTGATGTGTGTGATCACACTTAGGAACGCCAGAGAATTTTTTCCCTCACTAGGAGGTTTTTTCCCCCGTGCATTTTATATATGCCCATTCATTCTAGGGATATCTATCTTTCCATTGCACACTAAGTAGTACACTCTTTGTTGTGTGCCTTGAGCTTCCTTTGTCTTCTCCAAGTTGTGTGTGTTTTCTTGCAACCCTAATTCCAACATCCATTTTGGGCTTACATGATGTAGCATGTACTGTTTTCCAAGAGTGTATAGAACATTGTTAAAGGTTATGATGTACGTTTAGGTGTAAGGTTTCTAGTTTCTGAAACCTTAAAGATTGTATAAAGCTTAATCAAACTGATCTGATTATTGAAAAAGCAATGTAGAACTATTCGATCGTGGCAAATATTGGTATTTTTGGAATCTTAAGCACAACAAACCCCGGGCTAGAAATTTGCCAAACAAAATTCCGATAAAATCTGAAAAAGTTACGGGCTCTGAAAGATTACACTAGGAATTTAATTAGTTAAGTAAAATTGGATGGTTTCAGTAATTATTATCAATAAAGACTTTCTTATCCTAAGGTTCTAGAAATTATTGATATTTCTAATTTTCATCATTAAAAATCAAAGAAATTAGTAAAAATCGATTATGTGTATTTGGGGGGCTGTGTGGGGTAATGATGAACTCTCCCAGACTAGATTTAGTAGCAAGGGGCGTTTTTTGACCTGTAGGGTTGCTTGGGATGCAAGTTATTTCCATTTTCCAGCCTATGAGTGCCCAGAACCCTCGCGTAAATAGCCTTTACATTGTTAGTCAAGAGAAAAAATTACTACTAAAGCAAGTTCAACTCCCTACTTTCAAAGGAGAGGGACCCAATTTAGAGCGAGATGCTGAAGCGTGGTTAGATGCTATGGATGACTATTTCAAAGCTGCAAGAACTGCTCTAGAAATCCAAACAATGTTGGGTATGTTCCGCCTCAGTGGAGATGCCAAACTTTGGTGGAAGCAACACTGCAGAGATAATCCCACGAGTAGTCCATCTTGGGAGAAAATGAAGCAGGCAATCAAAGAACGTTATCTCCCTCCTGCACATCAGGCTATCAAGATGAACGAGTTCTTTGGTCTACGCCAGCTAGGACTTTCATTAGAGGAGTACTACACCAAGTTTGTGTCTTTACGACGCTATGCTCCCCAGATGACCATGGAGCAACAAATTGCCCGTTTCTGTCAAGGCCTCAACTTTGGTGGAAGCAACACTGCAGAGATAATCCCACGAGTAGTCCATCTTGGGAGAAAATGAAGCAGGCAATCAAAGAACGTTATCTCCCTCCTGCACATCAGGCTATCAAGATGAACGAGTTCTTTGGTCTACGCCAGCTAGGACTTTCATTAGAGGAGTACTACACCAAGTTTGTGTCTTTACGACGCTATGCTCCCCAGATGACCATGGAGCAACAAATTTTCCGTTTCTGTCAAGGCCTCAACTTTGGTGGAAGCAACACTGCAGAGATAATCCCACGAGTAGTCCATCTTGGGAGAAAATGAAGTAGGCAATCAAAGAACGTTATCTCCCTCCTTCACATCAGGCTATCAAGATGAACGAGTTCTTTGGTCTAGCCAGCTAGGACTTTCATTAGAGGAGTACTACACCAAGTTTGTGTCTTTACGACGCTATGCTCCCCAGATGACCATGGAGCAACAAATTGCCCGTTTTTGTCAAGGCCTCAACAAACCCCTAAGTACACGTCTCGAAGCCATGAGGCCTACATCCATACAGGATGCCCTTCTCAGGGCTAAGCCTCTTGCAACCGAAGGAACCAACTTCATAAGGAACTATAATGGATTTAATAACTTTAGGGTAAGAGCAGGGGAACTTTCAACCAAGGATACCAACAACGTGGACTAGCTGCAGTAGTAAACCTGGAGCAGACCTTCCCAAACGTTAGGTGCTATGGATGCAATTAAATGGGGCACTATGGAAATAACTGTCTTGAAGAGCAAAACCCTCGAACTACTGCTAGAACCATTCCTCAAAATCAAGGAGATAATGTAAGAGGAGGTAGAAATGGAGGACGAGGTAGAGGAAGAGCAAGAGGAACTGGATCTTATGCAATCATAGGAGAACCAACCTTATGAATAAGAAAGATAAAAGAGCCACTCGCTTGGCCATAGTTAACAATCTTAGAGCTTTGTAAACTACTATAAATCAATAATGTAAAAACTTGAGTTACTTATATATTATAATGGTATACATGATTTTCTTCTCCAAAATTACTTAATGAATCTAAAGTTAAGTTGGTATTTAATCAAGAAATTGAGGGTTGATCTAGCAAATGAGACAGAGGTTCTCGATAGTATGAAAAGAAATTGAATCTTGAGATTGAGATAGTTATTAAGCAACCAACTCACAATCCTTGTGCACACGAAAGCCTTCCTTGAAAAATGACCTAGATATGAAAGTATTAAGTTACGAGACTAATAGGAAGCCGAAAAGAACTCTTGGTATGATACTTTTTAAAACCCTTTACATATTGTTGGTCAACCAGGTTAGAGCACAGAGGGGGTACCTCTGGTGCAATGGTGGAAGCTTGTGCCAAACGTAGATTGCTCAGAATGGCAAGAACATGTCGAGCGCGTTCAGATTGGCAAAGCTGAAATACATGATACTCTGAATGGTCAGTTAGACCAAGCACGTTCATGTTGACAAGGTGGATATATAGATATTTTATGGAATTGATTTAACCTGGTTTTTGAGATGATACGAATGGTTTGTAAAGGTTTTTAAGATGGGCTCAACACTAAGAGTTTCTTGAGGAAAAATTGGCTAGCAAGTAACTCCAACCAGAAACTAGAAAGAACTCTTAGAGTAATCAGTAACATTTGGTAAAGTGGAAAGGTTATCCCTTCGAAGATGCCACTTGCAAGGATGAATTTCTCTTCTCAAAGATTTTTCCAATTTCGGTTGAGATGAGGGCATCTCAAATTCTTAAGTTGGGGTGATTGTAAGGTTTCCAGTTTCTGAAATCTTAAAGATTGTATAAAGCTTAATCAAACTGATTTGATTATTGAAAAAGCAATGTAGAACTGTCTGACCGTGGAAAATATTGGTATTTTTGGAATCTTAAGCACAGCAAACCCCGGGCTAGAAATTTTAAGAACAAAATTCCGATAAAATCTGGAAAAGTTACGGGCTCTGAAAGATTACACTAGAAATTTAATTAGTTAAGTAAAATTGGATGGTTTCAATAATTGTTATCAATAAAGACTTTCTTATCCTAAGGTTCTAGAAATTATTGATATTTACAATTTTCATCATTAAAAATCGATTCTGTGTATCTGGGGGGCTGTGTGGGGTAATGATGAACTCTCCTAGACTAGATTTAGCAGCAGGGGGTATTTTTTGACCTGTAGGGCTGCTTGGGATGCAAGTTATTGCCATTTTCCAGCCTGTGAGTGGCCAGAAACCTATAAATATGACCCTTGCTTCACAATTTCAAACAGACTCGGAGCCTTGATACACTCTCTCTCATCTAGAGAGACCACTACACAGAAATCACTAGAGATTAAGCTCTAGTTGATTAAATTAAACAGTAATTAGCCTAATCCTTCTTAATAAGCAAAGCTAGATTAACCTATTTTCTTAAAAATCCTACGGGCCATCAAAAGTATTATGCTAAACTAGCAAAAAGATACTATGGTCCTTTCCAAATCTTGAAGGCCATCAATGAGACGGCTTATCAACTCAAGTTGCCCAACCATTGGCTTATACACAATGCCTTTCATGTAAGCCTACTTAAGCCCTACAAAGGAGAGCCACCAACTGAACCAATTATTGAAGACCCTCCCGAAGTTGAATACCAAGAAGAGGTGCTACAACCCGAAGATGTCCTTCGGCATGAAGACAAGGTACTACGACATGGTAAGATAATCCGACGGTATCTTATGAAGTTCAAAAATTATCCTTTTGAAGATGCTAGATGGATGCAAGGAGTACAACTTAAGGATAGTATGAACCTTGTCAATGCTTACAATGTTACATTAGAGTAAGCAAATGTACAATTTTTTTTTAAAATGACTCATGTTTTTGTCTTATAAGACTAGTCCTCTTTTTAATTGTGCACAAATTTAACTAGTATGCATGCTTAGAATCATGTTTGTGATGACGACGTCTCTCAAACACCAAGTAGAATTTGTCACTCTACTTTGGGAGAATGAAATGGACTAAAGAACAGACATGCTTGCAGCAGTTATGTCTCCCAAGCACCAAATGGATTAGTCATCCATCTTGGAAAGATGTCGAGCGTAAAAGAAAAGGGATCCTCTACCCGCTAAGTAAAATTGACTAATGACTAAGGATTTATCTCTTCTACCTCATAGTAGAGGATGACTATGATTTCAAGAGAGAGGTAATGTCATAAAATCTAATATCTAACCAACCCAAATGATTTTCTCATATTAAATTGATCACTTAATGTGGGAGAATAAACGGGAACAAGTGTTAAGATATAGATATGTGCTTATAGATCTATCTCAACACGGGGCCAATAGTAAAGGGGCCCAAATGGGAGATGGTCTATCAAGAGCAAGGCTAACCAATGGAGCATAAGACCTTAGGGTTAGCTTCATTGAAGACCTCCAATAATGTGTGTAAAAGTCCTTTGACCTTAGGTAAGCTAGGGCTGAGCTTGAGGTGGGAACCCGGCCCAAGCTCGAGGTGCTTATCGTGCTTGAGGTGCTTGTCCTGCTTAAGGTTCTTGTCATGCTTGAGGTGCTTGACTGGCTTCATGCTTGAGGTGCTTGACTTGGTGCATGATTAAGGTGCTTGAGGTGCCTTGAGAAGCTTGCCTCAGATGCTTGTGGGAACACCCCCTACTTCAAGTGCTTAGTCATGCTTGATTACTAAGGGGCTTGCTCATCCAAAGTCAAAAAGATCCCTACAAGGAGGGGGGTGAGCCTACAAGGGGGGGGGGGGGGGGGGGGGGGGATGAGAGAGAACACACACGCACACACACACACACACACACACACATACACACACACACACACACAAGGGAAGCCCCAGCTTGAAGAGGCAGCAAGGACACTTGTCAAGTTCCTCCTCATGTTGCCCTCATGGTGTGCCTGAAGCCTATTGGTTGGCCACCCAAGGGGTCCAATGATAATTTAGGATATTTAATTAATTGATTTTGCATTTATCAAGTCCTCTCTCTCAAAGGGGAAAGGGGGACACTTGTCCCAAGGCTACCCCTGTTTCTTGTAATGTCTATTGCTTGTGATTGGCTAGGCCTGGAGGGGTCCAATGAGCTTCAAGCATGAGCTACAAGGGGGGGTCGACCCAAGAAATCTAGGGGGGTGCTTAGGGGGTATACTCACCCACACACACTCACAAACACTCTCATTGTGTACTATGCAAAGTGCAAGAGCTCTCTCTCCTTCTCCAAGCAAGTAGAGGTTGAGAGCCTACACCAACACTCTTGGCTATGGAGTGCAAATCCATCCAAGAGCCATGCTTCAATGCTTGAGCTTGCCATCTATTTCTTCTTCATTACTATGCTATTATGTATGCTAGCACAAGAGTTATGATAAGTGAGGAACTAGCTCTTTCTCGTATGAAATGTTTCTTCTTCCTCTTCCCTACCCTCATTCCCTGCTAGCTCTCTCCACCTTCGAAGGTGTTTGAGGTCTTGGGACTGAGGCTTGGTATAGTTAAAGCTTTCTTCAAGTTTAGGTTATGCTATGATGGTGATGCATGAAGCTTTCCATCTTCATTGCTTCACCTAGGTCACAAGGAACACAAAGAATGTATTGTAACAAGTCTCTCTTTATGGGAGAAATCATAATACAAATGCCTATTGGAGGGGGGACCGGCTCCACATAAATCCGGTCCTCAACTGTTGTCATGTTCTCTAAATTCTCTCTCTTGCAAAAGTATTGTCTATGCCAAGTTAACTAATTGCTATGATTATGTTGCTATCTTCAATTATGTCTACCCGCTATGCTCACAAAATCATTTCTTGAAAGTACTCTCATTAAATTCCGCTACTCTGAAATTGAATAGGCAAATTCCATTACATTGGTATCAGAGCATTTGGTTTCTCTTTTCTTGCTTAAGAAGAGAGGTCCTTAAGTAGCCTATAAATGGTTGATGTTGTTAATTATAATAGAGTAAGTGGAACTGGGATCTAATATCGGTTTTGTTAAGCCCACTATATGGGGGATGGTGCACACCTCGGGAGCTTTGGACTTAATAATGGAGTCTTTTTAGACTTGCCTACGGCTTTACCATTATTGAGCCATAAGAAGTCCGAAAGGAGCTAGCCCTTGGCAACTCTGCTATGTTAGACCTACTCCTCTACTCTCTATAATTAACCACTTTGAGCCGTGGGTGTAGATACTTAAGAGCCGATTTTCAAAGGCTAAGAGGAGTGGCAACTAAGGTTTTGAATTGCCAAAGCATACACTAAGTATAAACTTAAATTTTGTTAACATGGCTGACAATAATCAAGAGAGTAGAATGAACATTGATAGCTTTGATTTTGCACATGAAGGTGCTAATGATGATGCTCCCATGTTTGTGAATTATCTCATCACTAGGTTGCAGCAAGCTATGGGCAACCCTGCTTTGCAAGCCGAAGTTACTCAACAACTTCCTGCTTATGGAATTTCCCTTCCTCTCCCAGAAGAGAGAGAGCTTAGGAGGCCTCTTGAAGAGACCCCCAAAAGAAGACTCTCTCCCATTCGAGAGGAGGAATCCAAAGAGAAAGAAAGCAATGAAAGTCTAAGTTCTTCTGAAGATGTGGCTCCACGAAGACGGCGGTCTAGACGATCGCCTACTCCTCCCAAGAGGAAAAGAGCAACCTATAGTCCTTCTCCTCATCACTCTGAAAGGCAAGAGAGGAAAAAAAAGAAGAAAAGGGATAGGAAGAGGTCACCCTCTTCTCCTTCTTCTTCACCTTCCTCCTCTTCCGATGAAAGTTATGGCTATTCTCCTAGAGAATACAAGAGGGGAGGACATCGCAAATCATTTCCTGCATGGCGAAGGTCACAAAAGCTAAAGAAGTTCAAGGAGGGAGGAAAGAGTATCTCTTTTCTCACCTATGATGGCACCTTTGGTGCTACCGACAAACTGTTGGCCTTCATCCAGCAATTTGATGCGGCCTTTGGGGACGAGGGCTTCACAGAGTCTTCCAAGCTACGCCATGTAGCTATGCACTTCCAAAAATCAGCTCGTCAATGGTGGGCTAGCCTTCGTGGAAATGGAGAAGCCCCAAAGACATGGAAAACTCTACGAGTTTCCATCATGAAGCAATTTCTTCCAAGTGATACTAAAGATAAAGTTCTTACCGAATGGCGCGGCTTGAAGCTTCTCTCTCATGAGTCTATCAACAAGTATGTAGAAAAGTTTTGGGATTTACATCTCAAAGCTATTGTCTTTCAAAAGATAGACTTTGCCGAGCAAAGACAACAATTTTGTGCGGGATTACCTGAAGAGATGGCCGAATACATCAACTCTCAATGGCCCGATACTATTACCGAAGTAATCCACCACACCATGGTTGCCTCACGCATCAATTTCCATCAAGGGGCTAGACGTAATGTCAAGCCCATGGAAAACAAAGATAAAAATGATGCAAAGGGGAAATCCAATGCTCAAAATAATTCCCAAGGCACTTCCAACAACAACAACAACAACAACAACAATCGGTCCAAGGAGAAGGGAGTTTACAAAGGTAAAAACAAACTCTCTCCTGAAGAGCTTGAAGCTTTTCGCAAGGACCATAAGTGTTTCAAGTGTGGGGAGCAAGGACATGGCTATCGTTCTTGCCCCAAGAAGAATACTCGCAATGAGACTCCTAGAGCTTCCACCATCGAAGCTCCAAAAGAGGATGCTCATTGCAAAGGATCATCACTTTCCTATGCGTGGGGAAAGGTAAGAGAGCATGATGCCTTCATCTTGTTTGACCCTGGCTCTACTCTCAACTTCATATCAATAGAGTTGGCCACCAAGTTGGGCATTCAAGCTTTTGAGATGGGAGATATAGTAACAGCTGATGCAACTTTCAAGGGACAACAAGCCTCCGTTACTCCCTTGATTGGTAAGTTGAGGCTTCATGTCCAAAGCTATGTCGACAAAGAAGACTTCTTCATCTCTCCTCTCCAACATCAGGATGTTATCCTAGGGGCACCATGGTTTGATCGCATGGCTGCCAACATGAAGTTCCCTGAAAGGAGAATTTACGTCACCTACAAGGGAAAGAACCTGTATATAGATGCTAGTGAGCGTGGTCGCACTATTCCACTTGTAAATCCTCTTTCTTTTGATAAATCAATGAAGAGCTCAGTTTCTGCGTACATGATTTATGTCAAAGAGTCTCTAAAAGCTAATAATGTTTCATCAAAAGTAAATGATAGGAATCAAGAAGAGTTAGACTTGTCTACTTTTCTAAAAGGATTCCAAGATGTGTTCATCGATGATATCCCTATGGACCTACCTCCAAAACGAGGGGATGATGACCATCGTATTGAGCTCCTTCCAGGAAGCTCACCGCCTAACAAACCTCCTTATCGAGTCTCACAAGCTCAACAAGAGGAGATTATGAGGAAAGTACAGGAATTGGTAGACAAAGGGATGGTGAGGCCTAGTTCCTCTCCCTTTTGTTATCCAGTCCTTTTAGTGCAAAAGAAAGATGGTACATACCGTATGTGTGTGGACTATCGAGCACTAAACCATATCACTATCAAAAACAGATTTCCCGTGCCTCGGGTAGAGAATCTGTTTGATAAGCTACAAGGCTCTACCTACTTTAGTAGGATTGACCTTAAGAGTGGCTATCATCAAATAAGGATAGTGGATGAAGATATCCTAAAGACCGCGTTTCGCACAACATTTGGTCTTTATGAATATCTAGTCATGCCTTTTGGCTTGACTAATGCACCAGCTACTTTCAATCGTCTCATGGAGAAAATTTTTAGACCATATCGTAAATTCACTGGAGTGTTCTTTGATGATATCATCATCTACTCCAAGTCTTTGGAGGAACATAAGCAACATCTCCAAGTGATTTTTCAAGCCTTGAGGGAGAACAAACTTTTCCTCAACCAAAAGAAAAGTGAATTCTTCCTTCAAGAGATTCAATATCTAGGTCATATTATCTCTCACGATGGTATTCGTATGGATCCATCAAAGTTAGAGGTAATGAAATCATGGCCTAACCCAAGGAATCTACATGAGCTAAGAAGCTTTATTGGTATGTGTGCATACTTTAGATGCTTCATAGCAAAATTCTCTCAAGTAGCAGGACCACTACACGACTTAACAAAGAAGAACGTTAAGTTTGTATGGACTGCTAAGGAGCAAAATGCTTTTGAAAAACTCAAAGAGAAGCTTACTTCCCAACCAGTCCTTGTGCTTCCGGATCTCTCAAAGCCATTTGAGGTCCAATGTGATGCTTGTGGTGATTGCCTTGGAGCGGTTTTGCTGCAAGAAGGGCATGCCATAGCATATGAGAGCCGAAGGCTCAATAGTGATGAATGAGTCTTGGGCATTTATGAGAAAGAGCTTTTAGCTGTTCTACATGCCCTAGATACATGGAAGCACTACCTATTGGGGACTCCATTTATCCTACGAACCGACCGCCAAAGTCTCAAGTATTTCATGACGCAAACCAAACTTTCCCACAAACAAATGAGGTGGGAAAATTTTCTTTCGCAATTTAATTTCCATATTGCTCACATAGCTAGTAAGCACAATCAAGTTGCCGATGCACTTTCACGACGACCAAAAGTTAACGCGGTGTCTATAGCTACTCACAATGATCTATCCTCTATGATAGATGAGTATGTTACTGACCCTGACTTTAGAGACATAATGTCAGCCCTTGCTTTGGGAAAAAAAGAGGAACCATTCACCTTGCAGGATGGTTATCTTCTCCACGGCAATAGGCTATGTGTTACCCATTCCCTTTGTGAGAAGGGAATGGGAAGCAACCATGGGAGAGTATATCCATGGATTTCATCTTTGGATTACCCAAGTCTATCCATGGGAATACAGGAATATGGACAATAGTCGATAAGTTTAGCAAGCAAGCACATTTTATTCCTGTCAAAAAGACTATTAAGGCACATCAAATGGCAACTCTCTTCATATCTCAGATTTTCAAGCACCATGGATTACCCACATCCATCGTGTCAGATAGAGATCCTAGAATGACCAGTAATTTCTGGAAAGGTCTCTTTCAAAATCTAGGAACAAGATTGAATTTCTCTTCGGCCTATCACCCACAAACGGATGGCCAAAGTGAGATAGCCAATCTTACGATACTCGATCTACTCAAGACTTATGTTACCGAAGTAGATCAACGCTCACAATGGGAAAAGTATTTACCTCTAGTAGAGTATGCCTACAATAATACTGTACATACTTCTACGGGGAAAGCACCTTTCGAGATCATAGAGGGAAGACCTAAAAGTCCCTTGCTACTCAAAGTACATGGGAAGATCTTCGCCGCCAATGAGTATAGCCGTGACCTACAAGAATCTTTTCAAAAGATTAGGGAGGCTATAGCCATCTCTCAACAAAGGCAAAAAGCTGCTGCTGATAAGCATAGAAGAGCCTTAATGTTCAAAGAAAATGATTGGGTCTTACTCAAGTTTCCTAAGGCTCGATTAAGTCAAACGACGGGCAAAAATCCTACGGGCCATCAAAAGTATTATGCTAAACTAGCAAAAAGATACTATGTTCCTTTCCAAATCTTGAAGGCCATCAATGAGACGGCTTATCAACTCAAGTTGCCCAACCATTGTCTTATACACAATGCCTTTCATGTAAGCCTACTTAAGCCCTACAAAGGAGAGCCACCAACTGAACCAATTATTGAAGACCCTCCCGAAGTTGAAGACCAAGAAGAGGTGCTACAACCCGAAGATGTCTTTTGGCATGAAGACAAGGTACTACGACATGGTAAGATAATCCGACGGTATCTTATTAAGTTCAAAAATTATCCTTTTGAAGATGCTAGATGGATGCAAGGAGTACAACTTAAGGATAGTATGAACCTTGTCAATGCTTACAATGCTACATTAGAGTAAGCAAATGTACAATTTTTTTTAAAAATGACTCATGTTTTTGTCTTATAAGACTAGTCCTCTTTTAATTGTGCACAAATTTAACTAGTATGCATGCTTAGAATCATGTTTGTGATGACGACGTCTCTCAAACACCAAGTAGAATTTGTCACTCTACTTTGGGAGAATGAAATGGACTAAAGAGCAGACATGCTTGCAGCAGCTATGTCTCCCACGCACCAAATGAATTAGTCATCCATCTTGGAAAGATGTCGTAACATAAAAGAAAAGGGATCCTCTACCCGCTAAGTAAAATTGACTAATGACTAAGGATTTATCTCTTCTACCTCATAGTAGAGGATGACTATGATTTCAAGAGAGAGGTAATGTCATAAAATCTAATATCTAACCAACCCAAATGATTTTCTCATATTAAATTGATCACTTAATGTGGGAGAATAAACGGGAACAAGTGTTTAGATATAGATATGTGCTTATAGATCTATCTCAACACGGGGCCAATAGTAAAGGGGCCCAAATGGGAGATGGTCTATCAAGAGCAAAGCTAACCAATGGAGCATAAGACCTTAGGGTTAGCTTCATTGAAGACCTCCAATAATGTGTGTAAAAGTCCTTTGACCTTAGGTAAGCTAGGGCTGAGCTTGAGGTGGGAACCCGGCCCAAGCTCGAGGTGCTTGTCGTGCTTGAGGTGCTTGTCCTGCTTGAGGTTCTTGTCATGCTTGAGGTGCTTGACTGGATCCATGCTTGAGGTGCTTGACTTGGTGCATGATTAAGGTGCTTGAGGTGCCTTGAGAAGCTTGCCTGAGATGCTTGTGGGAACACCCCCTACTTCAAGTGCTTAGTCATGCTTGATGACTAAGGGTCTTGCTCATCCAAAGTCAAAAAGATCCCTACAAGGAGGGGGGCGAGCCTACAAGGGGGGGGGGATGAGAGAGAACACACACAAACACACACACACACACACACACACACACACACACACAAGGGAAGCCCCAGCTTGAAGAGGCAGCAAGGACACTTGTCAAGTTCCTCCTCATGTTGCCCGCATGGTGTGCCTGAAGCCTATTGGTTGGCCACCCAAGGGGTCCAATGATAATTTAGGATATTTAATTAATTGATTTTGCATTTATCAAGTCCTCTCTCTCAAAGGGGAAAGGGGGACACTTGTCCCAAGGCTACCCCTGTTGCTTGTAATGGCTCCTGCTTGTGATTGGCTAGGCCTGGAGGGGTCCAATGAGCTTCAAGCATGAGCTACAAGGGGGGGTCGACCCAAGCAAGCTAGGGGTTGCTTAGGGGGTATACTCACCCACACACACTCACAAACACTCTCATTGTGTACTATGCAAAGTGCAAGAGCTCCCTCTCCTTCTCCAAGCAAGTAGAGGTTGAGAGCCTACACCAACACTCTTGGCTATGGAGTGCAAATCCATCCAAGAGCCATGCTTCAATGCTTGAGCTTGCCATCTATTTCTTCTTCATTACTATGCTATTATGTATGCTAGCACAAGAGTTATGATAAGTGAGGAACTATCTCTTTCTCATATGAAATGTTTCTTCTTCCTCTTCCCTACCCTCATTCCCTGCTAGCTCTCTCCACCTTCGAAGGTGTTTGAGGTCTTGGGACTGAGGCTTGGTATAGTTAAAGCTTTCTTCAAGTTTAGGTTATGCTATGATGGTGATGCATGAAGCTTTCCATCTTCATTGCTTCACCTAGGTCACAAGGAACACAAAGAATGTATTGTAACAAGTCTCTCTTTATGGGAGAAATCATAATACAAATGCCTATTGGAGGTGGGACCGGCTCCACATAAATCCGGTCCTCAACTGTTGTAATGTTCTCTAAATTCTCTCTCTTGCAAAAGTATTGTCTATGCCAAGTTAACTAATTGCTATGATTATGTTGCTATCTTCAATTATGTCTACCCGCTATGCTCACAAAATCATTTCTTGAAAGTACTCTCATTAAATTCCGCTACTCTCAAATTGAATAGGCAAATTCCATTACACTTTTGGATACGGAATGCGATTTATCAAAGGTTAGGGTGTAACTTGGGGTTTTGGCACGCTCTAAATGCAATGGTGATATCCATTTTGATTGATTTCTTTGAAAGTTTTATAGAAGCAACTATTTATTGTGTGTCAAGGATTCCACACATGGTTTGCTCTTGGATATGAGAGTGGTATTGGTTGCAAGTTTGCTCATAGGTGGGAGGATACAATGTATGATTTGTGTGGTTAGATGCTCAGGGAGACTCATGTATTGCAGTTTGAGATTGACAATGTATGCCTCAAACATTTTTTTTGGCAGTCACAGGTAGAGCAGGTATTTGTGTACTAGATTTGCATGTGTTCGTAATGATGTATGCAAAGTATGGAGACTGGTGCAAGCATTTGGTGTGCGGTTTGATGTGCTTTGGTTGCTCATGGTTTTGAGAGTGCACTCACTTTGGTTGCTGGTTTTGTAGCCATTTTACTGAGAAAAATTTGGTGATATTTTCCCAGTAGTTTCATGCGCATGGTTGGTGTGATCAAGATTGCGATTGCTTGTAGCACTCAGGATTTGCGTGCAGTGTTTTCCCCTTTGGGTGGTGCATCGTGAATGTATTTCACTCTGCATTTTTGGTCTTGAGCTGTGAGTGCTCGAACATTTGGAGCTTCCAGTTTTGACTTCCAGCTATAGGTTAAGTCTAGTACTTCCACAGGTGTTGCCATTTGCAGTTGGAGGACAATTACGACACAGCAGGTGCCTTGAGCTTTTGCTTTGTGTATGCTTTTGTGAGATAGTGGCTGGAGTTTACTCGCCATAGTTTGTGATCAAGCTTAACTCTCACATTGACAAGTATACAGGTAGGTTTGAGGGTCATTTGTGAGGTGAATTTTTTAGCCATTGTTCCCTCTTTGCAGGTGCCTATGTATGGCTCCATTGTAAGCTAATTTGCAGCACAATTGTTGACTTGTTTCTTTAGCTATTTGAGAGTTGAATGTCATAAAATATAATATCTAACTTTACCAAATGATTTTCTCATAAACTGATCATTTAATATGGGAAGATAAAAGGGGAAGATAATAGGGGTCCAAAAGGAGGTAGTCTATCAAAGAGAAACATGCATCTAATGGAGCTTAAAAGACCTTAGGCTTAGTTTCATTAAAGACTTCCAAAAGTTAGTGTTAAAGAATCCATTGACCTTAGCAAGTTAGGGCTGACCTTGAGGTGGGGATCCTTCCCAAGTATGAGGTGTTTGTCGGCTTGCTAACTAAAGTGCTTAAAGTGTTTGTGGGAACCTTGCCCAAAGATTGAGGTGTTTGCTTAAATGACTAAGGTTCTTGAAGTGTTCAATTCAAAGATAAATTCTCAAGAGGCATAAACGGTTCCATGCTTAAAAGACTAGGTGCTTGAAGTGTCCAATTCAAACAAAATGACTTAAGAAGCATAAAAGACACATGTTAAGATTTCCCCCATTTGGGTCCTCATGATGTGCTTGAATCCTATTGGATAGGCATTAAAAGGGTCCAATGAGAATTTACATACATAAAAATAAATAATTAAGTTCTTTCTCTCAAAGAGGAAAAAGAGGACACGTGTCGAAATGAAATAATTAAATAATACGAGAGAGAGAGAGAGAGAGAGAGAGAGAGAGAGAGAGAGGATCATGAGAGGGGGGTATAGTCTCCCACACACACACACATTGTCTTAGTGTGTGAAGTGCAAGAGCTCCATCTCCTTCTCCAAGCTTGTTGAGGAGTGGGGAGCCTACACCAACACTCTTAGCTATGGAATGCAAATCAAGAGCCATGCTTCAATGCTTAAGCTTGACATATTCTTCATCTTCATTACTATGCTATTATGTTATACTAAGCAAGAAGAGTGATGATAAGTGAGGAAATGTTTCTTTTCCCTATGAATGATTCTTCTTCCTCTTCCCTACCCTCATTCCCCGCTAGCTCTCTCCACCTTTGAAGGTGTTTGAGGACTTGGGACTGAGGCTTGGGATAGTTAATTATTTTTGCAAAGTTTATGTTAAGCTCATGATGCATGAAGCTTTCCATCTTCATAGAATCACCAAGGTCACAAGGAAAACTAAGATTTCATTGTACCAAGTCTCTCTTGATGGGAGAATTTATAACACAAATGCCTTTTGGAGGGGGGACCGGATCCAAGTAAATTTGGCCCTCAACTATTGTCATGTTCTCTAATACTCTCTCTCTCTTGCAAAAGTATTGTTCATGCCAAGTTAATTAAGTACTATGTTTATACTGCTACCATCAATTAAGTTCGTCCTCTATGTTCTCAAAGTAATCTCACAAAAATGCTCACTCTAATTCTCTTAATTCCACTATTCACAAAGTTCATAGGCCATTTCCATTACATTGGTATCAGAGTATTTGGTTTCTCTTTTCTTGCTTAAGAAGAGTGGTCCTTAAGTAGCCTATTAATGGTTGATTTTGTTAATTATATTAGGGTAAGTGGGACTGGGATCTATTAGCAGTTTTGTTGAGCCCACTATGTGGAATATAGTGCACACCTCGGGAGCTTTGGTCTTAATAATAGAGTCTTTTTAGACTTGCTTACGGATTTACCATTATTGAGCCATAAGAAGTCTGAAAGGAGCTATCCCTTGACAATTCTGTGATGTTAGACCCACCCCACTACTCTCTATAATTAACCAATTTGAGCCATAGGTGTAGATGCTTAAGTGCTTATTTTCAAAGGCTAAGAGGAGTAGCAACTAAGGTTTTGAATTGCCAAAGGATACACTAAGTAAACACATAAGTATAATTAGCATGTCTGACAATAACCAAGAGAGTAGAATGAACATTGACAACTTTGATTTTGCACATGAAGGTGCTAATGATGATGCCTCCATGTTTATCAATTATCTTGTTACTAGGTTGCATCAAGCTATGGGCAACCCTACTTTGCAAGCCAAAGTTACCCAACAACTTCGTACTTATGGGATTTCCCTTCCTCTCCAAGAGGAGAGAGAGTTTATGAGGCCTCTTGATGAGACTCCCAAAAGAAGACTCTCTCCCATAAGAGAGGAGGAATTCAAAGAACAAGTAAATCCGTAAGTTTCTATGAAGATGTGGCTCCACAAAGACAACGGTCTAGACTGCAGCCAACTCCTCCCAAGAGGAAATGATCAACCCATAGTCCTTCTCCTCATCATTCCAAAAGAGAAGAGAGGAAACAAAGGAAGAAAAAGGCAAGAAAGAGGTTACCATCTTCTTTTTCTTCTTCACCTTCCTCCTCTTCCGACAAAAGAAATAGTTATTCTCCTAGAGAATACAAGAGGAGAGGACATCACAAAACTTACCCTGCATGGTGAAGGTCCCAAAAGCTCAAGAAATTCAACGATGGAAGAAATATTATCTCTTTTCTCACCTATGATGGCACCTTTGGTGCCACCGACAAAGTGTTGGACTTCATCCAGCAATTTGATGCGGCCTTTGGAGAGGAGGGCTTCACCAAGTCCTCTAAGCTACACCATGTAGCTATGCACTTTTAGAAATCTGCTCGTCAATGGTGGGCTAGCCTTCATGGAAACAACGAGGCCCCAAAGATATGGAAAACTCTACAAGTTTCCATCTAAGTTGCATTGTACGTTATATGGTGTACGTATAATACGCTTTAAACGGACGTATTATACGACACCTATCTTTATTTGGCCGTATTATATAGTGCCACATCAGCAAAAACACCGTATCGTATAATTTCTCAGTATTTCGATCGAAATATTAATTCGATCAAAATATTAGTTCGATCGAAATATTAATTAGATCGAAATAAATCTGTTTATATACGATGAAATGGATTTTTTTGCTCATTCCATTGATCTCTCTTCCCTCATCTTACCTATAGGTGAGCTTTACAACACAAAAAAATATAAAAATGCTAGTTTTAATTTAGCTATATATTTTCTAGTGAAAATTTAGAGCTTGGAATTTTTTTTTAATAGGCTTTGGAGTTTTGAGTTATCCGCTCTGTGTGAAGTATATCTTACACTGGGAGGTAAGTTAAGTAAGATAGTTAATGATTACTTGCCTTGTGTAGAGGAAACTCACACTTGGAGGTGATTCAAGGGAGTTAAAGTTAGCAGTTATTTGCTTTGTGTTGAACTATGTTCACACTTAGAAGTAACTTTAGTTAAATAGTTAAAGTTAAGAGTTGCTTGTTGTGTGTTGAACTATGTTCACACCTGGAAGTAACTTACGTTAGATTTATCTAATGATTGTCTGTCATGTGTAGAGTAATACTCACACTACAAACAATTTAGGTAGATTAAATAATAATCTCTCTCTTTGTGTAGAGGTATTCTCACACCTAGAAGAGATTTAGAGAAGTAATGAATTTTGATTGCTTGCCATGTGTAGAGTTACACTCACACGTGGAGGTAATTGAGATAGGTAATTTAAAGATACCTTGCATTGTGTAGAGTTTACTCACACTTGGAAGTTATTGAGATAGATTAAGTGATTTATTTATCATGATTCAGGTGTAAAGTGAAAGCTCACACTTGAGAAAATTTTATTTTTGGTATTTGTAATTTAAAGAAGTTGAAAATGTTGACGAATAAAGTAATGTAAATGGTATTAGAGTTTGATTTTAGATGTGTATTTAGTAACTAGTTCTGTTTTGAGTTTGCAAATCTAAAAAAGATGGTGAAAGGATACGAGTGGAACTACGTAGATGAATTGGCCAGTGGGAAGACTACATCAAAGCTGAGGTGTAAGATCTGCGGCCATAATTTTAGTGGAAATGCTCATAGGATAAAGAACATTTTTTCAAAATTCCTGGAAACGTGGCAGCTTGAAAAAACCCCCCAAGAGGTATTGCTGAAAAATTTTCCGAGTGGGCGCTCAAGGCAAAGAGAGTTCTTGAGGGCAAAAGAAAGGGAGGTCCCAAAATGATGGCTCCATCTATGGCTAGGGACAGCGAGATGACACTCGAGAATGATCAAAACCCTCACTTGACCCCTACTTCAAGTCAAGGAGGGTGTCATTCATCCTTTGCTGGGAATTGTAGCTCTAATCCTACCTGAAGCTCTACTGCTAACATAAGCTGAAGTGAAGCATGGACTGGAGGAGAATTTGCACCAAGTGATCCTACTTTGCAACAGGCATTTGGGAAACAATGGCTGCTTGAACTCCATCTTAAGTGGACTCAAGCATTTGTTGCATGTGGAATTCCTTTTACTGTCATTCAAAATCCTATCTTCAAAGATGCTTTAATGAGCACAACGAAGAAGGGGTTTGTGGTTCCTGATTATAATAAGATGCGTACAGAATATTTAGATAAAGTAAAAACTACATCAAAGAATATTTTACAGCGCACAACTCTTGATTTTGTGTTGGCGTATGGATGCACAATTGCTCTAGATGGTTGGACAAATTTCCAGAAGAAACCATTGATTAATGTGATGTTGATTTGTCCAAGAGGTGCCATCTTTCTTGAAGAGATCGATACATCTCTGAAAGAAAAAACTAGTGGATATCTTGCTGGTGTTTATGAGTGTTCGATTAGAAGAGCAAGGGGACCTAAATATGTGACAGCCATTGTCACAGATAATGCATCTAACTACAAACCAGCTAGAAAAGCAATTCAAGCAAAGTATCCAGAGATTACATGGGTTCCATGTGCTGCTCACACTTTGAATTTTCTCTTAAAGGACTTTGGAAAAGTTCCTTCTATTAAGCAAACTCTTCTAGATGCAAACCACTTGGTGAAGTTTATAAGAGAGCACTCATTTTATTACGCTTTGTTTAGAACAAAGTTCCCAACCAAAATTTTACAATTTTTTTGTGTGACCCATTTTGCGACAGCATATTACGTTTCTCCACACTGTAGCAGGTAAAAGCAACCATTGTTGAAACAGTGGAAGATAGAAGATGGGACATTTGGCTTGATAAATATCCCAAGTATGAACCTACTTCTTCCAAATGCTATCAGCTTGTAAACTCTCCTGTTTTTTGGAGAAATGGGAGAAGGTGCATACTACTTTACATGGAGCAGGTTTTGTCTTGGATCCCAAGTTCCAGATGCACGAGCAATCTTCAAACAACAAAGTGATCAGTGATTTCAAGAAAGTGTGTGCTCAACTATTAGGCAATGTGGATGGACATGTGGCATACACATAGAAGACGGCATATACTAGTAGAGAGGGAACGTTAGGGGATCCTTGGCATATAGATGCTATCAAGACGATGAGTGCACCAATTTTGTGGAAAGAGTACGGTGGAGAAAAAGTGGAACTTCAATATGTGGCTGTGAGAGTATTGTCTGTTGCCGCCTCAAGTGGTAGCTGTGAAAGAAATTGGTCTTCATTTGCTTTCGTGCATACTAAAAAATGAAATCAATTAAGTCCTAAACGAGCTGCGGACTTGGTGTATGTCTTTTATAACATGCGACTTATGCATAAGCCAACAAGATTAGCCACACGTGCCATAGAAGAAAGCTTCGGGCACTTCCAAACACACGAAGCAATTGCAAATGAGCTCAACTCTGATGATGAAATGAAATGGAACTCAGAAGATATTAATCCAGAATGTTCAGATGAAGAAGAAATTGATGACATGGTGCCTGTGATTGAGGGGATGGATGAGCTGTAAAGTTTTTACTATACTCTCATTTAATTTTGCAATGAAAAAGTTATGTGGAGTTTAGCTTTACAATCCATACCTTGTATCACTCTCTCTCACTCTCTTCCTCTCTCACTGTTGCTCTTTCTCTCCATCTGCTCTCCATCATTGTTAAAAAAGAGGGTAGAAGAGAGAACATAATTTATACAATTGCAACAACATCTGGCACATCCATTTGTTCCAACAAATAGAGATTTACATACCAAAAAGAGGTTTTAATTAAAAATCTTGAGATTTAAAATACAAAAAGAGCTTATTATTATTTGGGAGATTTAATTTAAATCATGGGCTTGATCTCCAAAGAGATTAGATACACAAAATTCTGAATTGCCAACTGGATCACTTGGACTGGCATTGCCCATCTCTTCTTCATTAATAGGCCCATACCTTGCCTTGTACGATGCCAACTTTCTTTCTAGCTTTGCTATACGAGAGCATAGCATGGTTGGGGTCTCTCCTTGACTTGCCAAATCCACACCTTAGGTTGCAAGCTACTGAATAATTGTGGTTTATTTGGGAAAATATGTGTAACCTCTCTTGCGAGGAGGGTCTTCTTGATTAGCTTCCCATGCATGAATCTTCTCGGCTAGGCACCCTTTCCCAACACCTCCTGTAGTGGGATGATCGTTCCAATCAACTTTGAGCTGCATTAAATAGTAGCAATAACATTGTTGCACAAAGTAAATTGCCACTTGATTATTATTTGGTGGCGATCTGTACACTTGGATAAATCTTGCAAGGATATTTGGTGCGAGGACAGTGTGTTGCAGAATTGAAACCTTCAAGGGAGCAGAAGCCTTATCATTTCCACTAACTCGAAATAATGTGTTGCGTACGAAGTGATTCCGGCATAACTGTCTGCAGTGCCTGTAATTTAGTGGCTCCCCTTGAAGTTATGATTCATCTTGTTGGGTTGCAGCCAAAGCATTGAGATCTCCTTGAGCTACCCGAATCTCTTCCTCTTTGTAAATTTGTTGAGCCAGCATGATTAAGCAAAGGATCATTAGGCTGCTATGCGTTCTGGTCGGAAGCAATATCTTCCATAACTGAACTGCAAAATAATAAACTTTAGTGAGACAGGTCTTAGCACTTGAAAAAGAGAGATGGTTTAGAGAATTGAGAGATCTAACTTGAAATACGTTAAAACTTCAACTTGAAGAACTTTGAAAACATTGCACACGTAACACCACACATTGCACATGTGACACCATTAATGCCAAATAGTTGATTACTGGTTTAATCATCAATAGGCCTCAAGCCAGATTTGGTTACAATATGATAGCCAACATTATGGCTTCCATTCAAACAAAGGATTAAATCCCATATCTTAGGTCTATCTAAGGGATTGGGAGATTTTCCACTAGCAAGATGTTTGTTTACATTGCGAAAAAATTCGCGATTGAGAACCTCGGTGGGCTCTAGAATACATGCAAGCAAGCACCTAAGAATATACAAGAGATTATATATATCAGATGCCTTGGTGAATGGAGGAGGATTGGTGCTTATATTTTAAGGGGCAATCCATGGATAATCTCGCTCAAATTGAGCTCTACATTGAGGGGTGAGATTTGGCAGCTTGGGAAATGTTTCCAAAGTGTTTGATGGTGTACTTTGTCCCCAGTCCGCAATGCCAACATACACTCCTCGCTCGCCAAAATGGAGTAGAATATTTCTAGTGTGTAGATCATTGTGAATAAATACGTGACTATGCACGAATTTAATCGTCTACAGAAGAGCATTGCAGCTTGGAAAAATTTTGTCTGTGAATTGTTGTACAGTTCCAGACGTGTGTTGGAACTCTCTGATTGCAGGATTGCTTCCATCATGATGACATGCCTGAATCCGCTACTCAAGATGACCTCCATTCCAATGCTTGAAGATCAACATAGGTCTTTTGCTATAATGAACAAGAGCACGTGGCAATATCATGCCACAATGCTGAACAGCTGTAGCAGTTGCCTCCTCTAGCACGATCTGCAATGTCGGCTTGCTTCCTATTTGGTCTCTGTATATCTTCGCCGCATATTCAGGATCTTTGAAGAGAGGATGAGCAACTAGAGATGAATAATTCATTAAATCCAATTTCCTTGCAATGCGACGCGATGGTCAGCAACAACCAAGAACGATGGATTTAAAAACTCAAAACCTCTCCCTACAGTCCGACACGGTGGCCAACAAAAACCAAATACGAGGAATCTATTGAATCCAATCTCCTTGCAGTGCAACGCGATGGTCAGCAACAACCAAGAACGATGGATTTAAAAATCCTAAACCTCTCCCTGCAGTATGACACGATGGTCAACAACAACCAGAGACGAGGAATCTATTGAATCCAATCTCCTTGCATTGCGACACGATGGTCAGCAGCAACCAAGGAAGATGGATTTGACAACCCTAAATCCCTCTCTGCAGTGCAACACGGTGGTCAACAACAACCGGAGACGAGGAATCTATTAAACCCAATCTCCTTACAGTGCGACGTGATGGTCAGCAATAACCAAGGATGATGGATTTAAAATCCTAAACCCCTCCCTGTAGTATGACACGGTGGTCAGAAACAATCAAAGATGAAGAATCTATTAGAACGATGGATTTAAAAATCCTAAACCTCTCCCTGCAGTACGACACGATGGTTAACAACAACCAGAGACAAGGAATCTATTGAATCCGATCTCCTTGCAGTGCGACACGATGGTCAACAGCAACCAAGGAAGATGGATTTGACAACCCTAAACCCCTCTCTGCAGTGCAACACGGTGGTCAGCAACAACCAGAGACGAGGAATCTATTAAACCCAATCTCCTTACAGTGCGACGTGATGGTCAACAGTAACCAAGGATGATGGATTTAAAATCCTAAACCCCTCCCTGTAGTGTGACATGGTGGTCAACAACAATCAAAGATGAAGAATCTATTAAATCCAATCTCCTTGTAGTGCAACGTGATGGTCAACAACAACAAAGGATGATGGATTTGACAACCCTAAACCCCTCCCTGCATTGCGACATGGTGGTCAGCAAACAACAACCAAAGATAAGGAATCTATTTTTTTAAATCCAATCTTCCAATAGTCGACGCAATGGTCAGCAATAACAAGGAAGAAAAGATGCATGATAGCTAACTCCTCCTTGTAGTGCGACTCGGTGGTCAGCAACAACCAGCGAGACGAAAAGTTTAATTGTGCAACCTAAGCTACTCCCTGAAGTGTAACACGGAGGTCAGCAACAGTTAAGGACGAAGCATCTAAAGTCTAGCCCCCCTTGGAGTGTGTCACGAGGATCAACACAGCCAAGGAAGGGTGTCTAAACCTGCAGACTAACACTGAGGTGTAAGCAAAGCTCCACAACAATAGTGCTAGTAAAAAATAAAATACAAACTAACACTGAGGTGTGAGCAAAGCTCCACGAGAACAGTGTTAGCAAATTAATTGCACAGAAAAAACACAAAAACACTATCAGAAAAATCACATGCTCGGTGGCTCGCTGCGGAAGTGTTGTGCTCGCTGTCTGCTGCTCTCTTTAAAGCTCTAGCAACTCTGTCTCTATCTCTCTAGCAATCACAATTGCAAAAATGAAGCTAAAGGGAAGAGCAATTCTCAAAACTCTTCCCAAGGAAACACCAACACCAACAACAAGGCCAAGAAGAAATGAGCTCTACTCACAACTTCATATCAACGGAGTTGGCCACTAAGTTGGGCATTCAAGCTTTCAAGATGGGAGATAATGTAACTACTGATGGAGCTTTTAAAGGATAGCAAGCCTCCGTTAGTCCCTTGATTGGGAATTTGAGGCTTCATGTCCAAAGCTACGTTGACAAAGAAGACTTTTTTTAATCTCTCCTCTCCAACATGAGGATGTTATCCTAGGGGCACCATGGTTCAATCGCATGTCTGCCAACATGAAGTTCCCTGAAAGGAGAATCTATTTCACCTACAGGGAAAAGAGCATGTACATAGTTGCTAATGAGTCGGGGAACACCATATCCCTGGTAAATACACTTGCTTTTGATAAGTCAATGAAAAGCTCTATTTTTGAGTATATGATTTTTGTTAGAGAATCTATCACATATCACATGTGTGTCGACTATAGAGCACTAAATAGGATCACTATTAAAAAAAAAAATCCCGTGTCGTGGGTAGAAGGTCTATTTGATAAGTTAAAATTTTTGGCCTGACAAATACTCCAGCCGCATTCAAACTCACGATGGACAAAAATCTTCAAGTCACTCAGATTCTCTTGAGGAGTACAAGTGACACCTCCAGGTAATCTTTCCCATTGTGAGAGAGAATAAGCTTTTCATTAATCAAAAGAAAAGTAAATTTTTGTTACAAGAGATTCAATATTTAGGTCACATTATCTCTCAAGATGGCATCCGTATGGATCCATCAAAGTTGGAGGTAATAATCCATGGAATCTCATGAGCTAAGAATCTTTATTGGTATGTGTGCATACTATAGACGCTTCATAGAAAAATTTTCTCAAATAGCAAGACCATTGCATGACTTAACAAAGAAGAATGTTAAGTACTCATGGAATGCTAAAGAACAAAGTGCTTTTGACAAGCTCAAAGAGAAGCTTACCTCCCAACCAGTCCTTATGCTTCCGGATCTCTCAAAGCCATTTGAGGTCCAATGTGATGCTTGTGGTGATTGTCTTGGAGTAGTTTTGCTTCAAGAAGGGAATGCCATAGCATATGAGAGCTGAAGGCTCAATGTCGATGAACGGGTCTTGGGCATATGCAAAAAAGAGCTTTTAGCTGTTCTACATGAGCTAGACACATGGAAGCACTATCTCTTGGGGGCTCCATTCATCCTATGAATGGATCACAAAGCCTCAAGAAATTCATGATGCAAACCAACCTCTCTGACAAACAAATGAGGCGGGTAAATTTTCTTTCACAATTTAAATTTCATATTGCTCACATTGCTAGCAAGCACAATCAAGTGGTCGATGCACTTTCACAATGGCCAAGGGTAAATGTGGTGTCTATAGCAACTCACAATGATCTATCTTTTATGATAGATGAGTATGCTACTGACCAAGACTTTAAGTAGGTAATTACAGCCTTTGCATTAGGGAAGAAAAAAATAACCATTCACCTTGGAGGATGGTTATCTTCCAAACGGCAATAGGCTATGTGTTACTCACCCATACAATAAGAAATTCAAGCATGAATCCCATGCTTCTCACAATGTGGGGCAAAGAAGGATTCCATAATCTACCCTTTGAGGAGTAGAAATGTATTTTTGTTGGTCCATGAAAAGTAGACATACAAGAGTATGTTTCAAAATGCGTGGTATACCAAAAATTGAAATTTGATCAAGGGAAGCAACTTGGATTGTTTCAATCCATAGGCTTAGCAAGAAATCACACTCTTTGCCCGTCAAAAAGACTATAAAGGCACATCAAATGGCAACCCACTTTAGATCTCAAATTTTCAAGTATCATGGATTGCCAACATCCATAGTGTCAGACAAAGATCCTAGAATGACCAGTAAGTTCTAGAAGGGTCTCTTTGAGAATCTAGGAAGTAGATTAAATTTCTCCTTTGGCCTATCATCCACAAACGGATTACCAAAGTGAAATAACTAATCTAGCGATTCTTGAATCTACTAAAAGTCTATGTCATGGAAGTAGATCAACGTTCTCAATGAGAGAAGTACCTACCTCTTATAGAGTATGCGTACAATGACATTGTACATACTCCTAAGGGGAAAGCACCTTTTGGGGTTAAAGAGGGAAGATCAAAAGGTCCCTTACCACTTAAAGTACATGGGAAGATCTTTGCTGCTAATGAATATAGTTGAGACTTACAAGAATCTTTTCCAAAGATTAAAAAGGTTATATCCATCTCATAGAAAAAGCAAAAAGGGTTGAAGAGCCTTAGCCTTTGCCTTTAAGGAAAATGATTGGGTCTTGCTAAAGTTTCTCAAGCCTCATCTAAGGCATACTATGGGCAAGAATCCTACGGGCCACCAAGAGTATTATGCTAAACTAGCAAAAAGATACTATGATCCTTTCTTTTAAAATTCTTAAGCCAATCAATGAGATGGCTTATTAGTTAAATTTTCCCAACCATTGGCTCATTCACAATGCTAACCATGTGAGCCTACTCAAGGCTTACAAAGGAGAGCCACCAAAAGAACCAATAATGGAGGACCCGCCAGAGATCGAAGATCAAGAAGAGGTATTGCAGCCCAAATTGATTCTTTGACACAAAGACAAGGTACTAAGAAACGGTAATGTTATCCAATGATATCTTGTTAAGTTTAAGAATTATCCTTTTAAAGATGCTAGATGGATGCAAGGAACCTAGCTTAAGGATAGTATAAACCTTGTCAATGCTTGCAATGCTACACTAGAGTAAGCAAATGAAAATACATTTTTAATGAACAATGTTTCTGACTTATAAGACTCATTCTCTTTCTTTTGTTGTGCACAAAATTTAAGAAGTATGCATGCTTCAGATTATGTTTGTGCTGACGACGTCTCCCAAATTCTTAGTTTTTATCACTCTACTTTGGAAGTATGATATGGACGAAAGAGCAGACATGCTTGCCACAGATAAGTCTCTCGAGCACCAAATGGATTAGTCATCCATTCTGGAATGATGTCGTAGGGTAAAAAAGGATCCTCTACCCGCTAAGAAACATGGACTAATGACTATACTTTATCTTCTCTACCTCAGTCGAGGATGACTATGATTTCAAGAGAGACATAATGTCATAAACTATAATATCTAACTTTATTGAATGATTTTCTCATATTAAACTGATCATTTAATATGCAAAGATAAAAGGGGAACAAGAGTAGGATATAGATACGTGCTTCTAGACCTATCTTAATAGGGGACCAAAAGGAGAAATGGTTGCATCTCAATAGGGGTCCAAAAGGAGTCGGTCTATAAAGAGCAATGTGCAATAAGTGCTTCTAGATTTACTCAGCAATGGACCAAGAGGAGAGATAGTTACATCTCAATAGGGGTCCAAAAGGAGGTAGTCTATAAAGAGCAACGTGCATCTAATGGAGCTTAAAAGACCTTAAGGTTATCTTCATTAAAGACCTCCAAAATTAAGTGTTAAAAAGTCCATTGACCTTAGGCAAGTTAGGGCTGACCTTGAGGTGGGAATCCTACCCAAGTATGAGGTGCTTGTCGGCTTGCTAACTAAAGTGCTTAAAGTGTTTGTGGGAACCTTGCCCAAAGCTTTAGGTGATTTTTATTGCTTGAATGACTAAGGTTCTTGAAGTGTGCAACTCAAAGTTAAACTCTAAAGAGGTATAAACATTATCCATGCTTGAAGTGTTCAATTCAAACAAAATGACTTAAGAAGCATAAAAGAGACATGTTAAGATTTCTCCATTTGGGCCCTCATGATGTGCTTGAATCCTATTGGATAGGCTTTATAGAGGTCCAATGAGAATTTACATCCATAAAAATAAATAATTAAGTTCTTTCTCTCAAAGAGGAAAAAGAGGACACATGTCCAAATGAAATAATTTAATAAAACATCTCTATCTGACACAATGGATGTTGGCAATCCATGCTGTTTGAAAATCTGAGATATGAAGAGAGTTTACAATTGGTGTGCCTTAATAGTCCTATTGACAAGAATAAAGTGTTCTTGCTTGCTAAACCTGTCAACTATTATCCATATTACTGTATTCCCATCGATAGACTTGGGTAATCCAAAGATAAAATCCATGGCTATTCACTTTGAAGGTGTTTGAGGCTGGGGATAGTTAATGCTTTTTACAAATTCTATGTTATGCTCATGATGCATGAAGCTTTCCATCTTCATTGCATCACCTAGGTTATAAGGAACACAAATATTGTATTGTACCAAGTCTCTCTTGATGGGAGAATCTATAATACAAAATCCTATCGCAGGGGGGACCGGCTCCACATAAATTCGGTCCTCAACTGTTGTCAAGTTCTCTAAACTCTATCTCTTCTAAAAGTATTGTTCATGCCAAGTTAATTAAGTACTATGGTTATGTTGCTACCATCAATTAAGCTCACCCTCTATGTTCTCAAAGTGATCTCACAAAAATGCTCTCTTTAATTCTCCTAATTCCGCTCTTCTCAAAGTTCATAGGCCATTTTCGTTACATTGGTAATAGAGCTAAGCTAGCGGGAATGAGGGTAGGGAAGAGGAAGAAGAAACATTTATAGGAGAAAGAAACAGTTCCTAACTTATCATCACTCTTCTTGCTAGCATACATAATAGCATAGCAATGAAGATAGAGAAGATGACAAGCTTAAGCATCAAAGCATGGCTTTCGGTTGGATTTGAATTCCATCGCCAAGAGTGTTGGTGTAGGCTCTCAACTTCTCTACTAGCTTGGAGAAGGAGATGAAGCTCTTGCAGTTTGCACTTCACACAATGAGAGAGAGTGTGTGTGTGTGTGTGGGAGAGTATACCCCCTGTAACATTTAATGGTCTAGTAACTTGTTTGTAGTGGAAAATAGCATGAACATAGTGAGAATTTCATTAGAATAGATTCCTAATGAGAATAACAAGAGTGCTTGCGTGAAGAGAGCAACAAAAAGTATAACACCTAGTTAGATAGCATGAACAATACTTCAAAAGAGAGAGAAATTAAGAAATTGACAACATTTGAGAACCGGATTTTCATGGAGCCGGTCCCCCCTCCAAAAGGCCTTGTATTACGGTTTCTCCCATCAGAGACATTTTACAATACAATTCTTTGTGTTCCTTCAATACTAACTAGTGCAATGAGGATGGAAACTTCAAGCACTAAGAAAAACTTATCAAACACAACATCAATTACCTCACGGTCTCAGACCCAAGACCTCACACACCTTCGAACATGGTGAGAGCTAGCGGGGTATGAGAGTAGATTGAGAGGAAGAAGGAGTAGTCTTACGAGAAAGATGTACATCTCCTCACATAATCACTCATATTAGCATAGCTTAGCTTAGTAATTAGCATGGTAGAGGAGATGAGCATGCGTTGAAGCTTGGCTCTTGGTTGGATTTGCATCACAAAGCCAAAAGTTGTTGGTGTAGGCCTCCCTTCTCACAAGCTTGGAGTAGGTGATAAGCTTTCCATTAAAGCTTGAGAAGAGAGAGAGAGAGAGAGAGAGAGTCTTCTTACTCTACACATGAGCTTGTGTGAGTGTGTGTGGATAATTGCCTTTGAAAAATCAGCCCCCTCTCTCTCTTGGTCGACCCCTCTTGCTGTTTGCTCTTGCTAGCACCTCATTGGACCTCCCCAGGCTTAGCCAATAGGATTTCAGGAGCATAAGTGATACCCTTCTACCATGTGTCCCCCTTTCCCCTTTTGTGAGAGCTTTAAGTAATTAATAATTGCAATTAAACTCTCATTGGACCCCTTTGTCTCTTGGCCAATAGGAATCAGGCAAGCCATTGGGCTGCTGAATGCTCATTGGACCCCTTGGGAGATTGTCTAATAGTATTCTAGAGAGCTTAATTCCTATTGGTTCTTTTATGAAGTGTTTTCAAATTAATTAAACTAGATTGACTCTAGCCTGATTCTCACTGGTCCACCTCCTTGGCCATCCAATAGAATTTGAGTACACCTTGTGGGCATCTGGCCTAGGGAGCTGACATGTGTCCCTCTTTCCCCTTGTGTACAAAGGAATCTTGTGTGTGTATGTGTGTGTGTTTCTCTCTCCTCCCCTACTTCTTGGGCTCGCCCCCTCCTATGTAGAAGTTTGTGAAGACTTTTTGGGACACACACAAAGCATCCAATTTCCTAAGCCTTTGACCATTGGACACAACCTTTGAATTTTGGAACTTAGCATTTTGGAAGTTTAATGGGCTGAACCCTAAGGTCTTTGGAGCCCATTGTTGCACATAGATCTTTTGCAGATGCCCCCCCCTTTGGATCCCTATTTTTCCTCCTTTAGATCCCTACTATGGCCGGTCTGCCAGCTTAACCAATATGCTAGCTTTTTCTCCCCTGGCACTTCCCCATATTAAATGATCAGTTTA
Source organism: Adiantum capillus-veneris (assembly GCF_014529385.1). Classification (NCBI taxonomy): domain Eukaryota; kingdom Viridiplantae; phylum Streptophyta; class Polypodiopsida; order Polypodiales; family Pteridaceae; genus Adiantum; species Adiantum capillus-veneris. The sequence goes on along the minus strand of NC_140941.1, from coordinate 143,676,965 downwards.
ATGTGAGGAAATCATTTAGGAGAATTAGATATTAGTTATTATGACATTACCTCTCTCTTGAAATCATAGTCGTCCTCGACTATGGGGTAGAGAAGATAAAGAATATTCATTAGTCCAGAATGGATGACTAGACCATTTGGCGCTTGAGAGCCTAAGCTACCGCAAGCATGTCTGCACATTAGTCCTATCAATCTTCCATAGTAGAGTGACAAGCTCTACTTGGTGTTTGGGAGATGTTGTCTCCGCAAACTTGATCTAAGTATGCATACTATTTCATTTTTGTGCACAATAAATAAATAGAGAGTCTTATAAGACAAAAACTTTGTTCATTTTTAACATTTGTACATTTGCTTACTCTTGGGAAGCATTGTACACATTGACAAGGTTTAGGTTATCCTTTAGTTGTATGCCTTGCATCCATCTAGTATCTTCAAAAGGATAATTCTTAAACTTAATAAGATATTGGCGGATAGTCTTACCGCCTCTTAGTACCTTGTCTTCATGTCGGAGAATGGGCTCCGGCTACATCACCTCTTCTTGGTCCTCGATCGTCGGTGGGTCTTCAATAGTAGGTTCTTGAGGTGGCTCTCCTTTGTAAGGCTTTAATAGGCTCACATGAAAAGCATTGTGTATGAGCCAATGGCTAGGAAACTTGAGTTGATAGGCCATCTCATTGATTGGCCTAAGAATCTGGAGGGGACCATAGTACCTTTTTGCTACTTAGCATAGTACTTTTGGTGTCCCGTAGGATTCTTGCCCGTCGTGTGCCTTAATTGAGCCTTGGGAAATTTGAGTAAGACCCAATCACTTTTTTTAAAGGCTTGGGCTCTTTTGTGCTTTTCAGCAGCAGCCTTTGCCTTTTCTATGAGAAAGAGATAGAATCCTTAATCTTTTGGAAAGATTCTTGTAGGTCTCGGCTACACTCATCAGCAGCAAAGATCTTCCCGTGTACCTTAAGTAGCAAGGGACTTTTTTATCTTCCCTCAATTACCTCGAAAGGTGCTTTTCTCGTGGAAGTATGTACAGTGTTATTGTAGGCATACTCCACTAAGGGTAAGTACCTTTCCCATTGGGATCTTTGATCTACTTCCGTTACGTAGGATTTTAGTAGATCAAGAATTGTTAGGTTAGGCATTTCACTTTGGCCATCCGTTTGTAGGTGATAGGCCAAAGAGAAATCTAGCCTTGTTCCTAAATTTTCAAAGAGACCCTTCCAGAAATTACTGGTCATTCTAGGATCTCTATCCGACACTATGGACATTGGCAAGCCATGGTACTTGAAGATTTGTGAAATGAAGAGGGTTGCTATTTGATGGGATTTGATAGTCTTTTTGACAGGTATAAAATGAGCTTGTTTACTGAACCTGTCTACTATCGTCCATATTCGCGTTTTCCCATGGATAGACTTAGGCAATCCATGGATATGTGAATTAGGGATTGGTAAAGGTTGAAGCAATCCAGGTTGCTTCCCTCTATCAAACTTCGTCTTTTGGCATACCACACATTTAGAAACATACTCTTGTATGTTTGCTTTCATGGTAGGTCAATAGAAATATGTTTCAATCCCCTTTAGGGTAGATTGAATCCCTCTATGACCCGCATAAGGAGGAGCATGAGATTCAAACATTACTTTCTCACGAAGTGAGTTAGTAACGCATAGTCTATTTCCATAGATAAGATAACCATCTTGTAAAGTAAATGGTTCCTCTTTCTTCCCTAGTGCAAGGGCTAAAATTACGTCTCTAAAATCGGGATCAATAGCATACTCATCTATTATAGAAGATAGATCATTGTGAGTTGCTATGGAAACCGCATTCACTCTCGACTGTCTTGAGAGTGCATCGGCTACTTGATTATGCTTGCCAGCAATGTGAGCAATATGAAAATGAAATTGCGAAAGAAAGTTTGCCCACCTCATTTATTTGTCGGAGAGCTTGGTCTGTGTCATGAAGTACTTAAGACTTTGGTGATCCGTTCACAGAATGAAAGGAGTCCCGAATAAATAGTGCTTGCATGAGTCTAAGGCATGTAGAACTGCGAGGAGTTCCTTTTCATATATGCCTAGTGCTTGCTCAATAGGGTCGAGCCTTCGACTTTCATAGCCTATGGCATGCCCTTCTTAGAGCAAAACAGCTCCAAGGCAATCACCACAAGCATCACATTGGACCTCAAATGGCTTTGAGAGATCCGGTAGTGTAAGCACATGTTGAGAAATAAGCTTTTTTTTAAGCTTTTCGAAAGCATTGTTCTCCTTGGTAGACCATGTGTACCTAACGTTTTTCTTTGTTAGGTCATGTAATGGTTTTTCTATTAGTGAGAAATTTTCTAAAAGCTGCTTCATAATGGAAGCTCTTAAAGCTTTCCATGTTCATGGAGCTTCACCGTTGGCTTGTAGGCTAGACCACCATTGTCTGGCGGACTTTTGAAAGTGCATAGCTACATGGCCTAACTTAGAGGACTCTGTCAAGCCCTCATCTCCAAACACCGCATCGAACTGTTGGATAAAGGCCAAGACTTTGTCCATAGCACCAAAGGTTCCATCGTAGGTAAGGAAAGAGATGCTCTTCCCTCCCACTTTGAACTTCTTGATCTTGGACAACCTCTTCCATGCGGCATAGGATTTCCTATGGACTCTTCTTTTTGATGGTTCAAAGTTCGCACCATCACTTTATTCAGAAGGTGAAGAATTTGAGGAAGATGGAGAAGAGGGTGACCTCTTTCTCGCCTTTTTCTTGCCTTGATCTTCTTTGTCTTCGCCATCACTTTCATAAGAGGAAGAGGATGAAGAAGATGGAGAAGAGGGTATCCTCTTTCTTGCCTTTTTCTTCTCTTGCTTTTTTGTCATCCCTCTTTGAATTATGGAGTGGAGAATCATGTGATGGTCTTCTCCATTTTGGAGGTGATGGAGAGCGTTTAGCCCGCCGTCTTCGTGGAGATATCTCCGTCGAGGTGGCAGGAGACTCACTTATTTCTCGTTCCTTCAGTGGGGACTCTTGAATTCTCCTTTGAGAAGGAGATGCATCATTAAGAAGCAACTTTTTGAGCCCTTCATATGGATCCTCTTCTTCTTCCCGAATTGGAGAGGGGACTCATTTGGAAGTCTCACAAGGAGGCTTCCTAGGTGCTCTCGCGTCATGGTGGGGAGCTTGGAGAATCTTATGAGCACGAAGCTGCCGTTGCACTTCACTTTGGAGGGATGGATTGCCCATGGCTTGTTGAAGCCTAGAAACAAGATAGTTAACAAGCATTGGGGCATCATTAGTAGCCTGCTCATTAGCAAAATCAAAGTTATCAACATTAATTTCACTCTCTTTACTATTGTCAGCCATTCTAACAACTTTTAGGTGTACTTTGGCACTTCAAGCCCTAGTTTCTACTCCTCTTTACCCCTTTAGAAAAAGCACTCAAGCTACTGTACCCGTGGCTCGAATACCATTAATTGTTGCAAGGAATAGAAGAGAGGATCGTTCAACACCAAAACAACACCGACTCCTCTCAAGCTTCTAATATCTCAATAGTGGTTAAGCCGTAGGCAAGCCCCGTAGGACTCCACTATTAAGACCATAGCTCTCGACGGTGATGCCCCGTTAACTGCACAAAGGTAGGTGCACTGCAAGGCTGAAAATTCCCTATTCTACTTACTCACATGCAATTAATAATGCTCATTGGACCCCTTGGGAGACTGTCCAATAGTCTTCTAGAGAGCTTAATCTCTTTGTTTCTTTTATGAAGTGTTTTTAAATTAATTAAACTAGATTTACTCTAGCCCAATTCTCATTGGTCCACCTCCATGGCCATCCAATAGGATTTGAGTACACCTTGTGGGCATCTGGCCTAGGGAGCTGACATGTGTCCCTCTTTCCCCTTGTGTACAAAGGAAGCCTGTGAGTGTGCATGTGTGTTTCTCTCTCATCCCCTACTTCTTGGGCTCGCCCCCTGCTATGTAGGAGTTTGTGAAGACTTTTTGGGACACACACAAAGCATGCAATTTCCTAAGCCTTTGACCATTGGACACAACCTTTGAATTTTGGAACCTTAGCATTTTGGAAGTCTTAATGGGATGAACCCTAGGTCTTTGGAGCCCATTCTTGCACATAGCTCTTTTGCAGATGGCCTCCCCTTGGATCCCTATTTTTGCTGCTTTGGATCACTACTGTGGCTGGTCTGCCAGCTTAACCAATATTCTAGCTTTTTCTCCCCTCGCACTTTCGCATATTAAATGATCAGTTTAATGTGAGGAAATCATTTAGGAGAATCAGATATTAGTTATTATGACACCCCCCAAGCTAGCCCCCTTCTTGCTTTGGTCAACCCCCTCTTCTAGCACTCTCTGGCATTTGATTGGACCTCCTCAAGCTTGGGCAATCACAGGCTTAGTACATATCAAGCAACAAGGGTAGCCCTGGGACAAGTGTCCCCGTTTCCCCTTTAAGAGAGAGGACTCGATAAATGCAGAAACAATTAATAAATCAACTAAATTATTATTGGACCCCTTGGGAGGCTAACCAATAGGCTTTAGGCAGGGCAACATGAAGAGGAGGTTGACAAGCGTCCTTGCCGCTTTCTTTATAACAAGGATGCCTTGTGTGTCGGTGTATGTGTTCTCTCTCTAGCCCCTAGAATGAGGGCTCGCCCCCCGGATATGCATTGACTTTGAACACCTTACCCCCTCAATCACCTTAGTCATGGAGCACCTTAGCACCTTAGTCATTAAGCACCTCAAGAACCTTGGTCAGTAAGCACGTAAAGCACTTCAAACTTGGATCGTGTTTCCACCTTAAGCACAACCCTAGCTTACCTAAGGTCGAAGGACTTTTAACACTAACCTTTGGAGGTCTTTAATGAAGCTAACCCTAAGGTCTTTAAGCTCCATTACCTAGCCTTTCTCTTTGACATATCATCTCTCATTTGGACCCCTTCACCATTGGCGTAAGCACATGTCTATATTCTAACCCTTGTTCTTGTCTATTCTCCCACATTAAATGATCAGTTTAATATGAGAAAATCATTTGGTTTGATTAGATATTAAGTTTTATGAAATTACCTCTCTCTTGAAATCATAGTCATCTTTGACTATGAGGTAGAAGAGATAAAGCCATAGTCATTAGTCAATGTTTCTTAACGGGTAGAGGATCCCTTTTTACCCTATAGAATCATTCCAAGATGGATGACTAATCCATTTGGTGTTTGAGAGATATCGTCATCACAAACATGATTCTAAGCATGCATACTACTTAAATTTGTGTATAATAGAAAGAGAATTAGTTTTATAAGACAAAAACATTGATCATTTAAAAGAAATATGTACATTTTCTTACTCTAATGTAGCATTGTAAGCATTGACAAGGTTCATACTATCCTTAATCTGTATTCCTTGCATCCATCTAGCATCTTCAAAAGGATAATTTTTGAACTTAATAAGATAGCGTTGGATAATCTTAGCATATCGTAGTACCCTGTCTTCATGCCAAAGGATAGCTTCGGGTTGTAGCACCTCTTCTTGGTCTTTTTGACAGGAATAAAGTGTGCTTGCTTGCTAAACATGTTGACTATTATCCATATTCCCGTATTCCCATTGGATAGACTTGGGTAATCCAAAGATAAAATCCATGGATATACACTTTGAAGGCGTTTGAGGCCTTGGGATTGAGGCTGGGGCTAGTTAATGCTTTTTACAAAGTCTATGTTATGCTCATGATGCATGAAGATTTCCATCTTCATTGCATCACCTAGGTTACAAGGAACACAAATATTGTATTGTACCAAGTCTCTCTTGATGGGAGAATCTATAATACAAAATCCTATTGGAGGGGGGACCGGATCCACATAAATCCGGTCCTCAACTGTTGTCAAGTTCTCTAAACTCTATCTCTTGTAAAAGTATTGTTCATGCCAAGTTAATTAAGTACTATGGTTATGTTGCTACCGTGAATTAAGTTCACCCTCTATGTTCTCAAAGTAGTCTCACAAAAATGCTCTCTTTAATTCTCCTAATTCCTCTATTCTCAAAGTTCATAGGCCATTTCCATTACATTGGTATTAGAGCTAAGCTAGCGGGGAATGAGGGTAGGGAACGATAAGGCCATCTTCTCTGAGGGAAACATTGTGCCTCACGGTTTTATCTTGCAATTAATAGCCAAATATTGCTAAGAACTTTACCTAGCTATATTGGGGGATTTGGAGGCCAAATACAAAATTAAGCGAATCAGTAAGGCTTGGCCAACCTCACCATCTCATCCCAACCTGGCCTCCAAGAAGAAACCTGACAACCTCCAAGCCATACTATCGGCTCCTATCACTTGTATACTTCTCTTGAGAAATTTGCTTATAATCCACATTGCCTATTAGAAGTACATAGTGTAAACAAGCCCTAGTGATTGACTTCTATTTGAAGCACAAACTAGATCAGAATTTCCTTAAACCTATGCCCAAAGGAAAACAATAACCAATGCCAATCCATAAAATCTCCTACAAAGATGATGATGCCATCAAGGGCAATACCGCTCTACCAATGGAGTACAAAGGCGATGAATTTTTGGTAGTTTTGGGTACAAGGGCAAGACTGAGTATAACAACCAAAACCACTTGGAAAGCATGCGGAAGGTTGGCTCTTAGGAAAAATAGGATGGTACTCCAGCTCACGAATGGAAGGCTAGAAAAACCCATTGGATTGTTGGAAAACATCCAAGTCACTAGTTGCGGGGTGAAATACATGCATACCTTTTCCATGGTAAACTTTGGTAGAGACCCCAATTAACCATGTTATACTAGGTAGAGCATTCATGCAGCAACTCATAGTGGTGAAAGACTGGGGTTATGGGTACCTTTACTTGTGCCGATATGAAGGGGTAACAGTGAGAGCCAACTTCATAATCCTTGACTACAAGGATATAGTGTACATTCTAGTGGCAGATTTTGAATCATCAACCATCTTATGCTTGAATGGAGAAAGTGACATATATGAGGGAGAGGACAACCTTCTTCTTTTATAAAAAACAAGATAACAATCTCCTAGTAGATCAAGTTTCTAAATTTGATGACATGCTCACCACAGGCAATGGTTATGTCTATAAGGACTTCCCTGACTCAGAGTCAATCAACTAGAAATGGATGCATATCTTTGCCATGATAGATACATGTGCCCAAGAGCCACATACCCACTTTTGTGATGAAGATGGTGTCATTTATTGAGGATTCTGCTGATATAGAAATGGAAGAGCACCTATGACAGCAGCAAGTGAGAATGCTCAAACTAAACAAGGCGAAATCATCTAATTATAGCGGATCTAAGAGCGCTTCCTGCAACCCAGATAGCTTTTACAAGGAAGTAGACACAAACAAAGAGGTGGCCCATATGAAACATCTTTTTATTGTGGGTTTTGTACCAAATGAGGACAAATGCCTCACAATGTGGTAGATAGCCCTCATAGGAAGTCAAACAACCGAGGGAGTTTGAAAAAAAAATGAATATATACTTGTTTCATGTGGAAGCAACCAAAGAAGCAACGATGTTGTAGATAGAAATGAATGCCCTCGTAGGTAGTCAAACAACCAAGGGAACTTGAAAAAAAAATAGAATACTTGTTTCATGTGGAAGCATATGACTGTGTCAAAAAAGGAGATCCAATGGAAACAAGGTATGGGTTGAAAAACTACTCATCATTTGCATCATCTGGCCAAGAAGAAATTGATCCCATGCACAAGACCAACCATGTTGATCATGCATTAAGAAATGTCTTAGCTCAAACATAAGAAGTCTAAACATAGACGTTATATCTTTACCTTTAACTCATTTACAAGTAGTATGTGAAGCGAGGTTAAAAGAGAGAGGAAAAGATGCATGATAGTTGGGTGTGGATCTTCGTAGATATTTTGAAATCTATCTTTTCGTGTGTTCCAATTTGAATTACCCTTCTTATCTCTCTATGTCTAGAACCACCACCAAAGGTAGCAGAGTGGGATATACCAATTTGAAAAAGCGCGCGTGCACACACACACACACACACACACACACACAGTGGGATACAACGCATCCAGGTCCTATGCTGAGCGTTAGAGTTCGAAACTCTCGCTCTTGGGGGTGGCCTCCTTCTCAAAAGGTGGTGGGCAAATGATGCCAACTGCCAACTTTTGCTGCGGCGAATATCCTACTGCCACTTCAGCTGGGCCCGCGGTCACCCATCCAGTGTGACAGGGCCCTAGGGGCCTTAGTTATAGCAGAGATCTACCTCGCGACGCGCGGCTCAATTCTGCTAAAATAAACTGGGACCAGGATATCAAGATTCAACGTCACTCTTTTTTTTTTTTTGAGAGAAGTTGAATTTGATTATAAATGAACAGAAAGGAAAGTTACATTGAACCCACAGGAAGGGGGAGGGTTCACCCCTTGAGATAGCTCAAGGATTTATAGCATCTCTCATGAGATACCTTGAAGCATGATAGAACCTTGGGATAAGTGCCCTCCATTTCTGCCATCTTATACTCTTCTGAAGGGAGGTGACAGGAACACATTCATACCTAGCATCAGTGGCCTTGTTACAGAGATTATTAGCTGAATTCAAAAGGTCTCTTCTAAGAAGGGAAACAGGATGGGAAGAAGGATGATGAAAAACCACCGCATTTCTTTGTATCCATATATACCAAAGTAGAATTCCTCTCCATATATTCCATAATGGGACGTCCATAGCAGAAGATCCTTATGGTCAAGCTCCGAAAGTGAGAAGTAGGAGAGGACTGCATGCAGAAGCTGAATGATATCCTTATTGCACTTGCAATGGACCCACAGGTGAGCACAATCTTCTATGGCTACTTTACATCGACTGCATCTCCCATTGCCTAGGCCAGCTTTGAGAGCTCTGGCAGCTGTCCAAACTCCTTGGTGCATAATCAACCACATCAAAGTGCTTTGCTTATTGCAAGTTGGATAAGCCCAGAGACATTTGAAACGATATGTCCACTGTTTGCAACTCCACCCAATCTTCCAGAGCTTGTTAAGCTTTTGCTTGAGAGCATTCTCCACAGTTCTCTTGGGTTTGAACTGCTTAAACATCAGGAAAGAAAGATGAGAAGCCTGACTGCCTGAGAAGGAAGCTTTGACAGGCACTCCAATCTTGCTCATGCACAACTCAGCTCTTTGACAACATTGGCTGCTGCTGACACATTAAACTCCATCTGAAGGATATTTTGAGTCTTCAACTTGCCCATCACCAAGATGTCGCCCCAGCACCTGATTCCAGCTTTGAAGACTTTGTCCCCTCTTCTACCAAAACCTGCATCAGAAGTGTCTGCAAAGAAGCCAAACCAAAAGGAATCTAGCAAGAAAGAACAATAATTAGAAAGGATTTCCTTTTTGGGAGTCCAGTTCTCTTTGATGGCATTCCAAGCTTTCCAAAATCTGCAAACAAGTTTAGAACCATAAGGCACACATTCAACAGGGGCAAGAAGGAAATCTCTAAGTTGCAGGTTACTCCAAGCTTTGTAGGATTTCAATTTGAATTTGTGGATGTCTCTTCTCAGAAGCAAAGCCCAGTAATCTTCAGAGTCAAATGCTCTCCATATCCACTTAGCTGCCAGTTTGACAGCCATCTGATCCAGATTGAGGAGACCAAGACCTCCTTGCTCTTTAGGTAAACAACACGTGGCCCAAGAAACTTTAGCCATCTTCGGCTGGTCCAGACTCCCTCCCCACAAGAAGTTCCTAGCAAGGCTGGTGACTTGTTTCAGTTGATATTTGGCAGGGTGCCAACAGGACAAGAAGAAAATGAGAGAAGGAAGAAGGTAGTGGTTGAGCACAAAAGCCCTAGCTGAGACAGAGGACTGATGAAATTGCCAGTACATGATCTTCTGTTTGAATTTGTTTACGACCCAATCCCATCTTTGAGCATAAGACACTTTAAAACCCATCGGTATACCAAGCAATCTGAATACCTGGCCATCATTGATCTGCATACAACCTGCGTCAGTTATTATCTGAGGGACCTGATCATTAGAGCATTTAAAACCAGTTTTTGAGTGGTTAATTTGAGAACCACTGGCTAAGCAAAAAGTATCTAAGCATTTCCAGAATTTCTCAACTGAATCCCTGTCATTAGCCATAAGAGAGTTAGTATCATCTGCAAACTGCTGAAGAACCAGATCTTTACTAGCACCAGGTATTTGTATTCCCTTTATGTGCCCTTTTTCAAGTGCATCCTGAACTAGCCAGCCCAAAGAGTTAGAGCATATTGCATACAGCATGGGGGCTATAGGACAGCCATGTCTAATGCTCCTCATAAGAGGGAAAGAATCAGAAAGTTCCCCATTTAAAGAAACTCTGGCAAAAGCATTACCAAACAGAATCTGAATAAACTTGATGAATTTCTTGCCAAATCCTATATCATGCAAAGACTGAAAAATGAAATCCCATTCCATTCTATCATAAGCCTTGTCAAAATCAATTTTAAAGAAAATAAAATCAGTCTCACTCTCCTGAAGATAGTCAATAGCCTCCCACAAGGTGATTATAGCATCAAGGATAAACGTACCTTTAATAAATCCTTTTTGCTCAGGTAAAATGATTTGATGCATGATGTTGCTAAGTCTTTTGGCTAGAGACAAAGAAAGACTTTATAAACAGAAGTCAGACAGGAGATAGGCCTCCAATTCCCAAGGTCCTCCTTGGATCCCCTTTTGTGAATGAGCCTTATTATACCAGTGTTCATTTTGGTAGACAGAGCTCCAACTCTAGTAGCCTCACTCCAGATGGACAAAAAATATGGGACCAGAAAATCCTTGTACTGCTTGAAAAATTCATTAGGTATTCCATCCGAGCCAGGAGATTTTCCATCTTTAAGAGAATCTATGGCATCTTTTATCTCCCCCTCTGAAAGGGGCTGGTCCATTTTTTTTGCTAGCTGCAAAGGAACTTTCTTTTTCCTTTTGCTAGCTATCTCAGCCCTGGCATTAGTATGGACCACCCCTCTTTTGGGGGGAGAAGAAAAGATGTCAGCATAGAACTCCTCAACGTCACTCAAATTTTGCAAAGTGGAGAGCTTCGGCCGTAACACGCGTCCTGTGCAAATGTCTCTTTTTTCGCTGCTCAAATTTGGTCGGTTTATTTAAGTCGGTAGTGCAGCAGCGATTTGAATCCTGTGATGAAGCTGTGAATCTCTAATAATCTTACTTGTACACTGACAGTTATGGCGCTTACTCTGTCTCCCGCAACGACGTCGCTGTTCAGCTTGTCGTCATCACCTTTCATAAACAACAATCTGTTTGCGAGTAGCACGCGCCCTTCGGGGGCCGTCTGCTCAACCGCGTGGGTCTCATCATGTGTACGTGTGAGGCCGATAAACTGCCACATGAGCCGGCGGCGCAATACAGATCAAGACGTGGTACGTAGTGCGATCATTCATGTGATGCGTAGCATATATTGTATTAATTGGTAAGCACGATCGTGATGCATAACATTAGCGCAGGTGGGTGTGGCCGGGGTAAGGCGGGCGGAAGTGATTGCGGGCGTAGTGGCTCTGATGTTGGGGTCCTGGGGCATAACGGAGGCGGCAATGCAGAAAGTGGAGGGCACGCGGCGCGACACTCAAGATGCTGTCACCCGCGGGCTTCGGGAACCATCGCAGCTGAGCTCTGCCAAGACCAACACTCTCAAGGAGACTGGTCGCCTCAATACTCAGGTTCTCACTTTACTTAGTACTAGTTCATTCTCCGGATCTCCAGCTTCAAGATCCGCTTAATTTCAATTCATGAGCGACTGGAGTACTAGTCTGCATGAAGAAGAAGATGATGACATGTACATTAACTGATATTTTCAGGCGTCTGGGGGTACCATTCTTGGCGCTCCAAGATTTGAGGAACCTGGAGGAGCGTACCGCAGCCCACAATCCCAAACTGACAAAAGCTTTGATAAGCGTTCTACTCCTGCAGGCATTCTGCAGAAGCGCTCAATCCCCCCAGCTAAACACGGGTCATGTAAATATATTCCGCACCTGTTCAATAAAGTTCTCCATCTCAGCTATTCTTTTCATTAGCCTACAGAAGTCTAAAGTGTTTTTAAAGGTGAAGTAGGTTTGTTCGAATGATGTTCATAACTATTTTAACTGAGGGGCATGTTGAAAGATTGAGATTATGACCCATAAGCATGCTCTCTCTTTTTGTCACTCCCTCTCCCCTCAAGTTACAAAAGCAATATACTCTTCTCTACAAGAGAGAGAGAGAGAGAGAGAGAGAGAGAGAGCGAGAGAGAGAGAGAGAGAGAGAGTATTCACGTGACCACACGAAATTTTTATGAATATCACGTGCTATTATCACACAATTACATTTTACGCGATCACATTTAAGTCATTGAATGGTAATCTGAAAGCCACCAACAGCCCATCGCGCTATTATTCACGCTTGGCGGACGTGCTGGGATATGGCAAGCACCCATTAGTGAGACCATCACGATGAAAAAAGCCAAGTGGAATACCGGTTTGGACAGGTTTTGCAAGTTAATAGGAAGTTCATGTGAATATTTAACGTGAGCATATGTTTTAAAAAATGATTATTCAACGTTATTAACATCACGCTAATGAAATTCACGTTAATATGTATGGTTGATTTTTGAATTCTTTTTGGAGAGAGCCTTAGGAAAACGGTCATAAGAAATTACTACTGGAGAGAGACAGCCTGAGGAAAACGGCCATAAAATTTTACTACTTGGCGCTCTTTCTTATGACCTTTTACTTCTCTCTCTCTCTCTCCGTCTCGCTCTCACTTGCTTCAAAATGTCCTCTCTCTAAAGTACCACTGACCCACTGCGTGTGTGTGCCCCTCGACCTGCACACCACGCAACACACAACTCTCTCTCTCTCTCTCTCTCTCTCTCTCTCTCTCTCTCTCATAATTTGGTAAGTACGCCAACCACTCTTATCTCTCCGTGCCTCGACCTGTTTATCACGTGACACGTCTCTCTGTCCAGGATGGGTTGGTACACGTCCTCTCTCTCATGCATATATACACATGGGACTTTTGTCTTGGATGACCATCTCTCTCTCTCTCTCTCTCTCTCTCTCTCTCTCTCTCTCTCTCTCTCTCTCTCTCTGTGTGTCACTCCCCCCTCTCCCCAGTTGGAGGAAGCGTAGCTCACACAGAACTACCATGGAAAATGCAACTCACACTCTCTCTTGGGTCGAATGGAAGATTGTTGGACTCATGACAGAGTTTGCATTTGATATGCCACGTGGGGCAGGGACTCCTCTCTCTCTCAAATTGCCTCGAGTACTGTTCTTCCAAACATACAAAATTCCTTTCCATGAATTTTTCGGAGGAACTTTTCGGAGATTAGGTTTATTTTTGGGGTTTTTACACTTTTTTCTCTATTTAGGGGTGGAATTTCTCCTTTTCCCTGTGCCCTCAACCGACATATTTGAAATTGAAAACTGCACGATCTTAAGCTGAGACAAGTTTTAGGAAATTAGGTTTATTTTTGTCCTTTTCCCCTTGCCCTCAACCGGCATTTGTGAAATTGAAAACGAAACGATATTTTCCAAGAAAATCTTAGAAAATTAGGTTAATTTTTCTCCTTTTTCCCTTGCCCTCGATCACCCGACATTTTTGAAATTGAAAACGACACGATATTAAACTGAGACACATTCTTCCCGTGGTCACGACTCTCTCTCTCTTCAGTGTTCGATAAAAATCATTTTTAGAAACATATAAAAATCCTTTCCTTGAAAGTCAGAATATGAAATTTTAGAAAATTTGGTTATTTTTTAAGGCTTGTGAGGTCCCCACCCCGCCGTATCCAACAACGGATCTGATGGTGAACCTGGTGGCCACTAGATCTATAGCGGAAGCAGACAAAGTGGTTCAGGGTTCAACTAGCAGACGATCTCTCATCACAAAGTGAGTCGAGTTCGAGCCTACTAGCAGTGAGATCTAGCTCCACCTCGCAAGGGAAGCGTACTTAACCTATCTAGCGGTTCTAAGACCCACCTTCCAACAGGAGAGAACCCTCGAGTGCCTTTTTCCCCATGTTTCAGAGGCACGTACACTTGAGAATTCGCCGCTCTAGGGGCAATGAGTATTACTAGTATCGATTTAAACACTATGAGGACAAAGAGTTCCCGACCAATCGGAACCAACCTTCTCATAGGCATTGGCAACCTAAGCCAAGCCCCCACTTTCCACCCCCACACTCACACTTCCTTGTGTGCCCTAATTACTACCACAAAAGTTGTTCAACATAAAATTTCCTTGATTAGATTCCGATTCACAATGTTCGTTAAGACAGCCCTTCAATCAATATTGCAAAGCAGCACCAAGGTAGAGTTCTAGTAAAAATTATACTCAAACTTATTCATTAAAATTCCAATGTTGTGGAGGTACAACATCCCCCCTCCAGCGAGAGTTTACTCCTCCCGCTGTCGCCTAGCTGCCCATACAACTAAGTATGTCAACCGCATAGAAAGCACGACATGGACATTCCCATCGCTTAACCAACAGACGTGGGTTCCCACCGCATAGAAAGCAAGTCGTGGGTATCCACCGCTTAACCAGCAGTCGTGGATTCAAGAGCCCTTAACGAGGAACTCTGCCCCCTGTGATCAGAAGGGGGTTCATGACTAATTCAACATTGGAAATAGAATGAACGTGCCGAGCTAAATTTTCCCTAGCAGACATTCTTTCCTATTGCAAACAGTATATCCGTCAATCATTTCTTTCCTACTTTAGACTTTAATATACAAATGAATTCAATTGCCGAGGTTTCCGTCGGATTTCTCCAACATGTTTGGGGATATGTTCATTCCTAGCTAAACGTATGCAATGTTAAATTAAACAACTTGAATAAAACTGTGATCTACCTCTTCCATTTCTTCGTCATTGGCTCGTGAGATGGCTGGTGCTTGTTCGACCATGGGAGCTTTTCCTTTTTCATTTGTATTGCTCGTTCCCGCCTCGTGGTCGTGGACACCACCGAAGCGAGTTTTCTTAATCGGGGCCATTTTACTATCTACTTTAAATGATAAACTTGAAGAAAAGAGCTAAATTCCGAGAGCATCATAACAACCAAATGGCAGATTAGAATTATTAAAGAATCCTCCTTAGGCAAAAGATAAGATTTTTCCTTCGAGACCTAGCAATTTTATGGGTAATTCCTTACTTACCCTATGGGAAATGGCTCTAAGGTTAATTACTTGGCTTAGATGATTAAGAAATTCAAAATTTTACTAATTGATTCACGAAAGAGATGAAGTAAGCAAGCTCATTCATTTTCCTAGAGCAATATGAAGATGCAGAATTGCCGCAGGCATGTGTGACATAAAATTCTCTTCTTAATGGCCTAATGACGGATTAATTTTCAGCCTTAATCACATTTTAATGTGGGAGAATATTGAATCTAATTTAATTACAACACTATTGAGTGGTAAAAGAATGAATTTCATCAAATTTACACTATTACTGGCTGACAATTTATTAACTATGCTGCCTAGAGAGAGAATCTTTCCTAATCATGCATTAATCCTTGGTTAAGGATAATGAATGGCTTGATAATTTAGCTAATTGAATGATGATTATGTAATGGAGTATAGCTATGGAGATTTATAGAGCCGCTATAGGGAATTTTAGCCAGGATTAAGCATAGTAGCTAAGGAATTTGGAGAATAAAGATGAGAATTAAGAAGAGCAGTAATTAAACCATGATTACCGTGATTAGGGACTGAGAATCCTTTGATTTTTCTGATCCAATGAATCCTCAAGATGAGAATTTCGGCAACACCTCCCTCCTTGCTTCTCCTTCAAAAACTGTGTGTACCGGCAGCACCTCTCCAAGGTGTGTGTAGGTGTGTGGGTGTATATTGGGTGTGTGTGTGAGCATGTGTGTGTGTGTGTGTGTGTGTGTGTGCAGGCCTTTAAATAGGCTCCTACAGGCTGAAAATCGACCAGCCTTGCTATTTGCATTTGGGGGAGCGTTGAGTCTCTGCATTGGCAAGTCCAGTTCCCCTACCCACCAAGTGTCCAATTGGCTTGGTTAACTGGCTCTGACACTTAGTTACTGGCTTGGAAACTCTCCCAGGACTCCCACAAAGAGAGAAGGCGCCCCCTAGCTGCTAAAGCTGAGCTGGAGTGAGCTGGAACCTGTTCCCACACAGCCTCGGACCCCCGGTGCCTCCCTGGACAATTTTATGAAAAATTGGTTTTAGGCTAAAACGGGTCATACGAGTCGGATTTTGATGCCGTAAATTGCTATACTGAGCTCTAACTAAGGCGTACTAGACCGAGTACCTGCCATATTTAGTAGCCCTCGGGGTCCGAAAATGCATTTTTTTCAAATTTGGAGTACGGGTGCAGTTTTTCGAGACGGTCAAAACTGGATGGGTCGGGTGACCAAAAACTTACTATTTTTGGAAAATTTTTTACAAAAATTATTTTAATTCACATTTCGAAGCTTAAAAATATTCTAAACATCATAGCACTGACAGAATTTGGAAAACTGCTAAAAATAGTACATTTTTCTATTATATTCATTTCAAGGTACAATGGTGCTCTTTTTGATCAGGGTCAGAGACCTTACAACCTCCCCAACGTGAAAAATTTGAGATGTCCTCATCTCAAGAATACATCTGGATAAACTCTATGCTAACTACTTAGGTACATATATCCCTTGTCGAAAGTAAAGTCATCCTTTGATAATAGAATTGTCTTTAGTTTTATGCGTCTTATTCTGCTGAACTTTGATGAGGTCCTGGTGCTTGAATTATTTCTCACTAGCAGTTGCAACATACATAGATGCTCTCTCGTCAGCTTCGTCACCCACAGTTGGCTGTCTCACTACGGCATTAGCGAAAGCTCCGCTTCCTTGTCCTATGTTTCCTCTTCCACGGCCTCCTCTTCCGTTTGGTTGACCTCGCCTGTGGACGTTCAGAGATACATTATTAATACCGGATGTTTGGGAAATCCTTTTTGGACATCGGCTTTTGTAATGTCCATACTCCTGGCACTCAAAGCATCTTATATTGGGAAACTCGGTAGCTGCCGCAGTAGCTACTACCGGACGATGGTCGTATGCAGGGTTGATTGGTCTGTTACTCCAGTTGTTTGTCCTGGCCCTCTTTGACAAATAGTATTGACTATCTTGGGTAGCCCTCTGAATCTCTTTAGCTAACGGTTTGGCCCTTAGCAAGGCATCCTGTAGTGTTGTCGGCCTGAGAGCTTCCAACCGAGTATTCAAAGGATCGATTAGCCCTTAGCAGAACCTCGCCACCTGTTGTTCCAAGGTCATCTTAGGAGCATATCTCCGTAGAGTGACAAACTTTGCATAATACTCTTCGACAGATGAAGTCAGTTGCCGAAGTGAAAAGAATTCATTCATCTTCAAGGTTTTATATGCAGGTGGTAAATATCTCTCCATCACAGCAGCCTTGATGTCTTCCCATGACTGGGAAGATCCCTTGATATCCAAGTCCCTGCAATGTTGTTTCCACCAGATCTTGGCATCGCCAGACAAGCGGAACATCTCAAGCATGGTTTGGTTCACGGGTTGGGTTCCCGCAGCTTCGAAATAGTCGTCCATTGCTTCCATCCATACTTCCGCATCTCTCTCCACATTAACCCCTTCGCCTTTAAAGGTTGGAGGCTGAGCTTGTTTGAGGAGGAATTTCTTCTCTTGCGCTTCCGAGTAGAGAGCAACAGGCGGTGCCTATCCAATGGTATAAAACTCATTACTATAGCACTCTTCTCAAATGAACCTAAGCTTTTCCATACTCAAGAAGAAATTTAACTTTTGGGCTTAAGTAACCTACTTAATCTGTACATCTATCACAAAGGATTTAACCATTCCACCATTAGTTTAAATTCCATTGAATACATCCAAAATTGTCCGATAAATAATGTTTACAACTTTACTCGAGAGCTTTGATCCATACTTATAACTTTATGTGCATCAACAGGCTACCTACCCGCAGCACTAGTCGCACCAACGACTTCTCAAAAAAACATCATGTGAAACCCACTGAATCCCAACAAGCTCAACGAGTAAAACTCTTTAACATCACTCAGGAGACAATCTACTAGACAAATCCAATGTCATTATACTGGGAAACATCATGCTCAAGCTTTGAGTACGAGCTATCCTACAATCCCTTAGTTTTTACAATTTCAAACAACATCATTTTCCAGTTCGTAAACCTATAGCTCTGATACCAGGTGTGAGGTCCCCACCCCGCCGTATCCAACAGTGGATCTGATGGTGAACCTGGTGGCCACTAGATCTATAGCGGAAGCAGACAAAGTGGTTCAAGGTTCAACTAGCAGACAATCTCTCATCACAAAGTGAGTCGAGTTCGAGCCTACTAGCAGTGAGATCTAGCTCCACCTCGCACGGAAGGCGTACTTAACCTATCTAGCGGTTCTAAGACCCACCTTACAAGAGGAGAGAACCCTCGAGTGCCTTTTTCCCCATGTTTCAGAGGCACGTACACTTGAGAATTCGCCGCTCTAGGGGCAATGAGTATTACTAGTATCAATTCAAACACTATGGGGACAGAGAGTTTCCGACCAATCAGGACCACCCTTCTCATAGGCAATGGCAACCTGAGCCAAGCCCCCACTTTCCACCCCCACACTCACACTTCCTTGTGTGCCCTAATTACTACCACAAAAGTTGTTCAACATAAAAGTTCCTCGATTAGATTCCGATTCACAATGTTCGTTAAGACAGCCCTTCAATCAGTATTGCAAAGCAGCACCAAGGCAGAGTTCTAGTAAAAATTATACTCAAACTTATTCATTAAAATTCCAATATTCTGGAGGTACAACATCCCCCCTCCAGCGAGAGTTTACTCCTCACGTTGTCGCCTAGCTGCCCATACAACTAAGTATGTCCACCGCATAGAAAGCACGACATGGACATTCCCACCGCTTAACCAGTAGACGTGGGTTCCCACCGCATAGAAAGCAAGTCGTGAGTATCCACCGCTTAACCAGAAGTCGTGGATTCAAGAGCCCTTAACGAGGAACTCTGCCCCCTGTGATCAGGAGGGGGTTCATGACTAATTCAACATTGGCAATAGAATGAACATGCCGAGCTAAATTTTCCCTAGCAGACATTCTTTCCTATTGCAAACAGTATATCCGTCAATCATTTCTTTCCTAATTTAGACTTTAATATACAAATGAATTCAATTGCCGAGGTTTCCGTCGGATTTCTCCAACATGTTTGGGGATATGTTCATTCCTAGCTAAACGTATGCAATGTTAAATTAAACAACTTGAATAAAACTGTGATCTACCTCTTCCATTTCTTCGTCATTGGCTCGTGAGATGGTTGGTGCTTGTTCGACCATGGGAGCTTTTCCTTTTCCATTTGTATTGCTCGTTCCCGCCTCGTGGTCGTGGGCACCACCGAAGCGAGTTCTCTTAACCGGGGCCATTTTACTCACTACTTTAAATGATAAACTTGAAGAAAAGAGCTAAATTCCGAGAGCATCATAACAACCAAATGGCAGATTAGAATTATTAAAGAATCCTCCTTAGGCAAGAGATTAGATTTTTCTTTCGAGACCTAGCAATTTTATGGGTAATTCCTTACTTACCCTATGGGAAATGGCTCTAAGGTTAATTACTTGGCTTAGATGATTAAGAAATTCAAAATTTTACTAATTGATTCACGAAAGAGATGAAGTAAGCAAGCTCATTCATTTTCCTAGAGCAATATGAAGATGCAGAATTGCCGCAGGCATGTGTGACATAAAATTCTCTTCTTAATGGCCTAATGACGGATTAATTTTCAGCCTTAATCACATTTTAATGTGGGAGAAGATTGAGTGTAATTTAATTACAACACTATTGAGTGGTAAAAGAATGAATTTCATCAAATTTACACTATTACTGGCTGACAATTTATTAACTATGCTGCCTAGAGAGAGAATCTTTCCTAATCATGCATTAATCCTTGGTTAAGGATAATGAATGGCTTGATAATTTAGCTAATTGAATGATGATTATGTAATGGAGTATAGCTATGGAGATTTATAGAGCCGCTATAGGGAATTTTAGCCAGGATTAAGCATAGTAGCTAAGGAATTTGGAGAATAAAGATGAGAATTAAGAAGAGCAATAATTAAACCATGATTATCGTGATTAGGGACTGAGAATCCTTTGATTTTTCTGATCCAATGAATCCTCAAGATGAGAATTTCGGCAGCACCTCCCTCCTTGCTTCTCCTTCAAAAACTGTGTGTACCGGCAGCACCTCCCCAAGGTGTGTGTAGGTGTGTGGGTGTATATTGGGTGTGTGTGTGTGAGCATGTGTGTGTGTGTGTGTGTGTGTGTGTGCCTTTAAATAGGCTCCTACAGGCTGAAAATCGACCAGCCTTGCTATTTGCATCTGGGGGAGCACTGAGTCTCTGCATTGGCAAGTACAGTTCCCCTACCCACCAAGTGTCCAGTTGGCTTGGTTAACTGGCTCTGACACTTAGTTACTGGCTTGGAAACTCTCCCAGGACTCCCACAAAGAGAGAAGGCGCCCCCTAGCTGCTAAAGCTGAGCTGGAGTGGACTGGAACGTGTTCCCACACAGCCTCGGACCCCCGGTGCCTCCCTGGACAATTTTATGAAAAATTGGTTTTAGGTTAAAACGGGTCATACGAGTCGGATTTTGATGCCGTAAATTGCTGTACTGAGCTCTAACTAAGGCGTACTGGACCGAGTACCTGCCATATTTAGTAGCCCCCGGGGTCCGAAAATGCATTTTTTTTAAATTTGGAGTACGGGTGCAGTTTTTCGAGACGGTCAAAACTGGATGGGTCGGGTGACCAAAAACTTACTATTTTTGGAAAAATTTTTACAAAAATTATTTTAATTCACATTTCGAAGCTTAAAAATATTCTAAACATCATGGAACTGACATAATTTGGAAAAGTGCTAAAAATAGTAACTTTTTCCATTATATTCATTTCAAGGTACAATGGTGCTCTTTTTGATCGGGGTCAGAGACCTTACAAGGCTTTTGCACTATTTTTCTCTATTTTGGGGCGGTTTTCCCCTTGCTCTCAAGTGGCAAGATTCTCTCTCTCTCTCTCTCTCTCTCTCTCTCTCTCTCTCTCTCTCTCTCTCATACACATATAAGCTCAACAATGTTTGCCGTTTGGGAAAAGTGCCCTAGCTTAGCCTTGAAGCGGTTGAAAATTCAAAACAGTTGGTTGAAGAGAGGGAGAGAGAGAGAGAGAATTTGCTTAGAAAATTTAAGAAAATAGAGCAAAATTGCAAAATATGCTAGTTATTTTACACTCTCTCTCTCTCTCTCTCTCTCTCTCTCTCTCTCTCTCTCTCCAATTAGGGCTGCTTGGTGTGAAAATAACCCTGCTCTAGCGGCCATGGCATGCAGAAGATTCTAAGAGAGAGAGAGAGAGAGAGAGAGAGAGAGCTGGTGATTGCCATGCTATGCCTCAGCTTTCGAGCTTGTGATGCTTGGGTGCTGCTTGGGTGCTGCCCGTGCCTCTTCCCCTCGTTAGGGATTGTGTCTGCGGCCCTTTTGCGGCTTGTCTTCCACCTTTGATAAGCGGCCATGCCCACGTAGTCAAGCCTTGGCTTCTTCTTCTCCACCATGCAAACATGCAAAACCCTCCCCCAATCTTGAGGACCACACCCTCCATGAAGAGAGAGAGAGAGAGAGAGAGAGAGAGAGAGAGAGAGAGTTAGAGATGCACCAGCCATGCAAGGCCCCCTTCCTCCATAACTCTCCCCCTTGAGCTCAGATACCAGTGAAAGCTAGGAGACTAAGATGACAAATCCACCACCCTACCACCCTTTATATAGGCCGTCTCCTAGCCCTAGCCACGATATGGATCCCCCGTTCTCACTGGTCCAGTCCGAGCCCTTGGCTCAGGTCCTTGATCCCCCCTAGGTCGAGCCTTGCTCCTCAGGATCCACAGAGAGAGAGAGAGAGAGAGAGAGAGAGAGAGAGAGAGAGAGAGAGAGCGCTAGCTGGTGCTCGCGATGCTATGCCCCGACCTTCGAGCCTGTGATGCAAGATGCTCCCCTCAACCTCACACTCACATCAAGCTCATCTGCATGCAGTTCTGCTTGGGTGTGCCCGTGCCTCTTCCCCTCGTTAGGGACTGTGCCCGCGGACCTTTTGCGGCTTGTCTTCCACCTATGGTAGGTGGCCATGCCCCCGTAGTCAAGCCTCAGCTTCTTCTTCTCCACCATGCAAACATGCAAAAACCTCCCCCAATCTTGAGGACCACGCCATCCACGAAGAGAGAGAGAGAGAGAGAGAGAGAGAGAGAGAGAGAGAGAGAGAGAGAGAGTTAGAGATGCACCAGCCATCAAGGCCCCCTCCCTCCATAACTCTCTCCCCTGAGCTCTAATACCAGTGTAAAAGCTAGGAGACAGAGATGCCAGATCCACCACCATACCAGCCTCTATATAGGCCAGCTCTTAGCCCTAGCCACGATATGGATCCCTAGTTTTTACTGGTCTAGTCCAAGCCCCTTGCTCACATCCTTGACCCCCTAGGTCAAACCTTGCTCCTTAGGATTCTTGGCCTGAGAGAGAGAGAGAGAGAGAGAGAGAGAGAGAGAGAGAGAGAGAGAGAGAGAGAGAGAGAGAGAGAGAGAGAGAGCTGGTGATCGCCATGCTATGCCCCGGACTTCGAGCCTGTGATGCAAGATGCTCCCCTCAGCCTCGCGCTCACATCAAGCTCATCTGCATGCGGTTTTGCTTGGGTGCACCCGTGCCTCTTCCCCTCGTTAGGGACTCTATCCGCGGCCCTTTTGTGGCTTGTCTTCCACCTCTGGTAAGCGTCCATGTCCCCGTAGTCAATCCTTGGTTTCTTCTTCTCCACGATGCAAACATGCAAAACCCTCCCCCAATCTTGAGGACCACGCCCTCCATGAAGAGATGCTTGGGTGCACCCATGCCTCTTCCCCTCATTAGGGACCGTGCCCGCGGCCCTTTTGCAGCTTGTCTTCCACCTCTGGTAAGCGGCCATGCCCCCGTAGTCAAAGCCTTGGCTTCTTCTTCTCCACCATGCAAACCTGCAAAACCCTCCCCCAATCTTGAGGACCATGCCCTCCATGAAGAGAGAGAGAGAGAGAGAGAGAGAGAGAGAGAGAGAGAGAGAGAGTTAGAGATGCACCAGCCATGCAAGGCCCCCTTCCTCCATAACCCTCCCCCCTGAGCTCTGATACCAGCGTAAAAGCTAGGAGACTGAGATTCCAGATCCACCACCCTACCACACTCTATATAGGCCGGCTCGTAGCCCTAGCCACAATATGGATCCCCAGTCCTCATTGATCCAATCTAAGCCCCTGGCTCAGATCCCTGACCTCTTAGGTCGAGCCTTGCTCCTTAGGATCCTTGGCGTGAGAGAGAGAGAGAGAGAGAGAGAGAGAGAGAGAGAGAGAGAGAGAGATGAAGCCTCAAGAATCACAAGGGGCACTAGCGATGTCGCTAGTGTTCACGGATTAAGAGTAAGAAAAGTGGAAATTGGTAAGCTGAAGGGCACTGCCCTTGCCAAAAGATGTCAAATTGGGCCACCAAGTGGACCAATAAGAGAGTATTTGCTAAAAATGCAATGGCATCTCAACAAAAGGGGTTTTTAAAAAACATTGGGGGCTTTTTTGGAGCCAAAAACTCCGTCGATGCCTACGGAAAGGCCATAGGTTGAAGCCTGTAGAGGGGGTTTTAGATAGAGATGAGTACTTGACAAGCCCATGAGGCATTCTTCTTAAAGCTAGCCATGGTTTTGGTATTGGAAATGTTTTAAATATTTTTTTGAAGCAAGATCAAGGCCATTGTCAACCACTTTGATGTCGTTTTCCCCTTCCCCCTTCTCTTTCTCCTACTCTTGTTGTTTTTTGCAATGTCGGCAATGTGAGATAGAGATACTGTGTGTGTCGCAAGGGTTGAGACAAACCATGGTGGTGGGTGTGTGTGCTGTGCGGTGATCTTGTCCGATATGTGAGCATTGGGTGGAGTGCAGACATGGTTTTGCTAGTGTAAACTGTAAATTTTAAAGGTTTTTTTGAGAGGACATGGTTGTTGTGAATATCGTGATCTATAGAGAGACCGTTGTGTTGTGTTTCGGATGTATTCTGCATTTCTCCTCTCCATCTTTTGGTGCCCCCATGGAGGAGCACACTGATTTCTCCTAGGTTGATGAGAAGCACAATTCTTTTCATTGGTAAGCATGGCAACATGAAGTTATGGACCAATTTTCATACACGAGGAGAATTCAAACAAGTGGATTACAGATTTTGAGCTATATATGCTATCATTGCGTATACCTAATGAGGATAGAAAGATGGAAACTTTTTTGTTGGTGATGCATGATAAAGCTAAAGTGTGGTATGAAGCTTTGGAAGGCAAGCCATGGCATGCATGTTCGGCTCTATGAGTGCGATTTTTGTATGATTTCTGCAAGGAGGCGTCTCCAATCGAGATGGATGCAAAGCTGAAGGCTCTAAGCAAGATGTAAGTGAAGATTTCAATCTCTTTCTTGATCATTTTGAAGCATGTTGGGAAGAAATTGGCGACATCCATGCATTTGTCTAATGGTGAGTACTTCAAGCTAGGTAAATTCATGGTGTGCTTGCATCCCAAGGTGCAAGAAAAGGTTGATTTTGAAATCCCAAAGAATAACAATGGTGCAGTGGAAATTTCACGGTCCAAGAGTAAGAAGATAAAGAAGAAGATTGATCAGGGCGTGTTGGGCTATGAGGTGGTGGTTCCTACCCAACCGTAGAGCCCTTGTGGTGCTATTCAAGAGGAGAATCATGGGAATTAGGATATGGTAGTTGTGCCACAATATTGGGTATGTACAATTTAGGATTTGTCCAAGAAAATTCAAGAAATGTGGCTAAGCATGATGGACAAGGGACAACCAAGAGGAGGAAGAGGTTGGACAAGGCCATTGCTTGGTCGATGTTATAACTGTGGAGAAGAGGGTCACTATGCTCCAAATTGCTCACATCTACCTAGGAAAAGAGGAGGCATATACCCATTGTTTGGCAGAGGAAGAGGGCAAGGACAATCTACATCATTGGTGTGGACAAGCAAGATGTGAGGTCTTACCTAATAAAATGGAAATATTCGGAAGGGAAACAAAGATTGAACAAGAAACTAGAGCTTGCAAAGGCAAGGAGAAGGTGTATCAAGGGAGAGAGCAGTTGGAGACTAGCAAAAGGAGGAGACATTGCAAAATCAAATAGGTGCACTTTCAGCTGGGGCATGGTCATCTCGAATATGATGTAGTGAGTGATGTCCAAAGCCAAAAGTCTAGCATTACTTTTGGACAGTTGTTGGCATTGAATCCCAAGCTAAGAAGGTAGTGGTCTACAAGTGTTAGCACTAGACTACCAAGGGGCTAGGGGGTGATGTGCATGTGGTGGAGAATATGGTCTTAAATGTAGGAAGTCTCGCAAATATTCTTCCTCTTGTTGATGCATTCATCAAGAATAAGATATAAGTACATTCTTATATAGATAGGGGAGTTTAGGTCTATGTCATGATGACAGTAGCTATGAGAGTGTAGGTGTTAATGTGGTGGCCAGGTCAAATGTGCGTATGAGGATGGCCAATCATGCAAAAGCGAGGTGTTTGGGCATGGATCAAGAAGATGTGAGGGTTGAGATGATGGGAATAGAGTGCCTTATTGACTTTATTTCATGATGAAAGTAGGTGACAACGCTTACCCTATCATCTTGGGGAGGTTGTGGCTTCTTGCAATAGGGCCAAGAAGGACTGGAAGAGCAAGGTGTTCACCTTGTCAGACAAAGAGAAGGATAGATAGATAGTACTAGACCTAAAGACCAAAGAGAGTAGTTTCCATCCTATGAAGATGACAAGACAAAAAATCTATGAGTATGAGACCAAGATGGCCTATGATGAAGGCTACACCAATACAGAGGAAGATGAGAGCAATGATGACATGATGAAGATTTATGCCGATCTGTTTGGTGTTACCATAGATGATTCTCATGAAAAGAAGGTATGCAAACTCATGTTCATGGTATAGGTGTAGAGGAAGTGGCTAGTATGTTGAGTGAGTATCTCACTAAGCAAGAAAATGAGATGTATGTTCAACTATGTGCATCATATCCAAATTTATTTGTGACTGAGTACAAGGATCTACGAGGGGCAAAAAATGTGGAGCATAGAATTGTACTCAAAGAGGGATATAATCCAAAGGCGTTGAAGCTGAGAAGACAGGGGAGATTCAGAAGGAAGACCTATGGCAGGAGATTAACAAGTTTTTGGGGATGCAAGGATTATCTATCCGATGAAGGACTCGGAGTGGGTTTCATCTATTGTCATCACTCCAAAGAAGAATGGGAGCTGGAGAGTGTGCATTGATTACAAACCGTTAAATGTTGCTACAAAGCAGTATCACTACCCTTTTCCATTCTAGGATGAAATCTTGAACTAGGTGGCAGGGCATGAGAGGTTTTCCATTATGGATGGGTTTTCCGACTACTTTGAGATAGGTAGTATGCTAGATGATTAGCTGAAGACTACATTGGGGGTGTTTTGCATACTGGAGGATGCCTTTTAGCTTGGTGAATGCATATGCTACTTTTTCAAGATTCGATGAACAGGGTGTTTGGGCCATACTTGGGTAGATTTATTAGGGTGTTTATGGATGATATTAGGTGTTATAGTTCTAGGTCAATGCATATGTCAAAGCTACAATTATGTTTCTAGGGGCTGATGAAGAGGGTGGTCAATTGAACCCCAAGAAGTGCAAGTTGTCGCAACCTTGTGCTCAATTGTTAGGTCATGTGGTGTCACAAAATGGGATAGAAGCTGTTAAGGCTCTAGTGTTGATGGAGCCTCCTTCAAGTGCTCAAATTTTGGCTTCATTTGTGCATAAACTAAAGTAATTGTCATGGTTATAATATGTGTATCCTCTCCAAAAGATGGCCCAATAAGTGCATGGTTTTCAATGGAGTGAAGAAGCACAAAAAGCTTTTGGCAGGGTAAGGAGATCCTTTGTGAGTTATTGACAGTGTGTCCTTCAAATTAAGAGGACAATTTCTATGTTTCTATGATGGTAGGTATTGTTGTTATTAGATTCATGTTGTTGCAAAAGTTAGGTAGGAGCTATAAACCCATCTATTTTGAGAGTAGGGTGATAAGTCCCGAGGAGGTAACCTACACTGAAGTAGAGCCATGGGTGATGACTTTGGTTTTTTCGTGCTAAAAGTTTAAAGTTGATTGTTCACAAATTTTATGTGTTGACATCTAATAATCTACTTCTTGAAGTGATGCTCCATTTGAAACCAAGAAAACATATTATGAAGTGGGTGCTAGAGCTGCAGGAGTTTGAGTTTGGGCTCAACATTGACCATACTAGCCAATCCCACTTCACAGATACTTTTGTCAATAAGGCTGTTGATTTGCTAGTGTATCTGAGGGTGGTGTGAGATGAACTTGGGGAGGAGCTTAATCTGGAAGATGCTTTTGTGATGTGGTTCAACATAGTGTATTGAAGAGTGGTGCAAAAAGCAGGAGGCAGTGTGGTGATCCAAGACCCATAGGATAAGGTTATTTTTTCCAAGGCATATGACCTTGAATAAGTCCACACCAACAATGAGGCTTGGGTCTGAAGTATTGCATGGAGTTTGGCATTTTGAAAGCTGGTAGTGATAGGTAATGCATTGCTTGTTATCAAGTAGCTTTTAGGCTTATCGAAGGTAAAGAAGGATTCCTTGAAGCATTGGTTTTTTCATTTAAGAAGCTATTAAAGTTATTTGAAGCGTTCCAATTCAAGGATGTCAAGAGAGAGAAAAACCAAGAAGCAGATCGGTTAGCTAGTAGTCGAGTACATGTGATGCATGTAGCAGGTTTGTACGTGGCACCTACCACTCATGCAGGTAGAGAGACTCTAAAGGAGATAGAGGACTTTCTGAGCACATGCCAATGTCAAGAGGGTTTGTCTAGGCTACAGAGAAAAAGGATTGTTTAAAAGGCTCACAGGTTTACTTTGATAGGTGAAGATCTGATGATATGTGGTCAAGATGGAGTGCTAAGGAGAGTGCTCTACAAAGAAGAGATTGACTGGTTTTGGAGTAGTGTCATGAAGACAGCGGTAAGGCACACATATAAAATGGATTGTTCTCTAAATAACAAATAATGCATACTCTTAAACAACTATGAAAAACTTCACTCATCAAATCAAAACACATTACAAAACAACCCATTAAAAGATTAATCTTTTTGAACAAAAACAATTATATGTGATATGAATGCACGTCTATGCTTAAGCAAATGTAACTTTTAAAAAAGCACCATCTGTATTTAATTTTGAGTTTGTACATAAAATATAAATCTTAAAAATTTCGCCAGAGTCTCTTTTGTACGGAGACCTCTTTCTCAAAAAAAATCAGTTTACCCTTTTCTTGGGCTCCCACATGGGATTTTCATCACATAATTTCCTTTTCCAAAAAAACTGTCCACCTCATCTTGGGCTCCCACGTGGGATTTAAGGATTATCTTACACATTAAAATCAAACACATTTTCAATAGAGTCAAAGTAATCTAACTTGAAGTGGTTATATGACCTGCATATCATAGTACATTAGGAACCTCCATATGACCATGTGACAAATTGAGACTATATTTAAAACTATATACAAAATGAAGACATTGTGTATGTGTGACATATAGACCCAAGGTATGCTAGACGTGTCTTGGCAAGAAACTATAGCTCAAGATAACACACCCAGTCAAGCCATATGACCATGTGGGAAATTGAAACTATAGAATTTGTAACTACATGTAAAAGAAACTAACGATCTTAAAATCTTTAACGCTTTTTATGATAAAAACAGACACAACTACACATTTGGTAAGAATGGATAGCTCAAGAGACCCGGTCAAGCCATACGGATAGCTAGAAGAACTAAAGGTGAAAATCGATAGCTCAAGATGGCACACCCGATCAAGCCATATGACCATGTGACAAATTGAGACTATATTTGTAACTATATACAAAGTGAAGACATTGTATATCTGTGACACATAGACCCAAGGTATGCTAGACATGTCTTGGCAAGAAACTATAGCTCAAGATAACACACCCGGTCAAGCCATATGACCATGTGGGAAATTGAGACTATAGAATTTGTAACTACATGTAAAAGAAACTAACGATCTTAAAATCTTTAACGCTTTTTATAGTAAAAACAGGCACAACTACACATTTGGTAAGAATGGATAGCTCAGGAGACCCGGTCAAGCCATATGGATAGCTAGAAGAACTAAAGGTGAAAATCGATAGCTCAAGATGGCACACCCGGTCAAGCCATATGACCATGTGACAAATTG
The DNA here is from genome assembly GCF_014529385.1 of Adiantum capillus-veneris. Classification (NCBI taxonomy): domain Eukaryota; kingdom Viridiplantae; phylum Streptophyta; class Polypodiopsida; order Polypodiales; family Pteridaceae; genus Adiantum; species Adiantum capillus-veneris. The sequence continues at coordinate 143,647,659 of NC_140941.1, read as the reverse complement.
AGACTATATTTGTAACTATATACAAAGTGAAGACATTGTATATCTGTGACACATAGACCCAAGGTATGCTAGACGTGTCTTGGCAAGAAACTATAGCTCAAGATAACACACCCGGTCAAGCCATATGACCATGTGGGAAATTGAGACTATAGAATTTGTAACTACATGTAAAAGAAACTAACGATCTTAAAATCTTTAACGCTTTTTATAGTAAAAATAGGCACAACTACACATTTGGTAAGAATGGATAGCTCAATAGACCCGGTCAGCAAATAGGCTGAAAATTTCAGCAAATAGGAACAACCACAAGACTTTGCATACGATAGACCACAATTTCTTTACATGAAACTGTCCAAATCTGAAAAGTGCAATTTCAAACACCTGTACTCAGATTTTCACTCAATTTGTCACGACAAACATCAATACATGTGATCCCACAACTTTGGTACACCTGCGTATTGTTGTTCTGACCTGTTATAACCTATAAATCACCTGTTTTGACCTAAAAACAGCCTGTTTTGGACTGTTTTGGTGACCTTTTCGACTCCGAAAGCAAGGGGCTTCGCGATGGAAGCGAAATTGATCGTAGAAGAGCAATTTTAACTCACTATTCAGCAAACTGCACAGGGTTGTTTTGAAACCCTAGGGCTCTGATACCATTTGAAAGCGCGAAGCAGGAGGTACCGGTAGGTACGCGTCGCGATGTAGTGCAAGATTGGGGCAAGAAGTAGGAGGCGGGGTGCAACAGAGAGGAAGCGCTAGGGATCGAAGGAGAGAGAGAGAGAGAGAGAGAGAGAGAGAGAGCTCACGTTTTTGGAGAAAACTCAATAAGTGAGTTTTTGGTTTTCCCACTTTTATTATAAGTGACTTTAAAAAATTGTGTCCAGGTTCAATATGAACCTGGACAAAGTACAAAAATGTACAAAAAGGGGTTATTTAGGCCTTTAACCCAACATTGTACAATCCATTTATGCAAGAGGGTTCCAAAACTTGAAAACCTAATCTAATGGACTCTTCCGGACACAGAGGCTGTAACCGGCCTGTTCAATCCAAAAAGGGCGGTAGACTTTACTTTAAACCTTGATTTAGCTTTCACCCATTATTAGTCGTCTATTTTACCTGTACTTTCAAGACACAACAAAGGGGAGAGGGATACAGGCTGCTAGATTGCACCTGTATGAGTAGACGGACACCAGATTGGCCCCTAACTTAGGCGCCCCTTTCGGTATTTCTTTATTGTTCAAAAGAGGGAATAAACGCTGTGGTTCCTACAAGCTGCCCCGCACAAACTCGGCTGAATTTCCAATGTTCCAGCCCGATTTCGGCAGCATAACTGTACTAGAACCCTTCACGGTCAGTATTCCCACGCATTGACCGACTTTCCCGACGCATACGGGCACTTTGCAAAACCTGGCGAGAATCTGCAGCACGCTGAATTCTCTGTTTTCAGCCCTGAAAATGCGCCAGATCGCCTGTACAGCGGTCCCCTTGCGTCCCCGAACCTCCTGGGGGTATTAGGGTCCGTTTAGGGCCAAAACCCTAAACCTGCAAAAATACACAGCATGCTGTAATTCACTGTTTCGGGCTCCGTTTCGCGTGCCGGTCGCATCCCTAGCAAGTCCTCGAGCTCCCGCACCTGTAGGGCTACTTGCCCTTTGAATCGGACGAGATTTCTGGCGTGAAACCTCTCCGAATTCACCTGTACCTGCGGGGGGATTAGCCGCTAGCTAATCCGGTACCTGTGCAAGAGGCTCTTGCCTCGGCAATCGCGCATGAACCCACACAACTGTACATTGGTCAAATGAAAAGCCCACTAGAGGGGCATAACATACTGCCAAAGGGGAGAGAGAGGGCAGTGCGTAGCGTGCAGGGCATCACTCCTGGCACCGCACTGTGCATAAGAGGGAAAGCAAGCACTCCATAGCTCTTAACCTGTGACAGAGACTTGCAAAATGAGCCTCCCAACTATAAATCACGTTTTTGCCTTCTCTATAAGTAGTAAACTGGCCTCAAAGTGCCAAGTGTCACTCATTTGTGCATTTTCCCGCTTTAGACCCTCGGGTCTAAAAATATCTCACCTGCAGCCTCTGTTGACTTGGCCACAGAGTAACAAAATGATCCCCATGTCAAACTGCACGTAATGACGCGAAGACATTTTCAGGTCCCAAAATAGCAGTTCCCTAAATTTTAGGAGATGCTGCCATTGTATCTTTCTAGGTCATCCGACCCTCTTTGTACACTGCGGCCACATCCAGAACTGAAATGTAGCCTCTGTAGCAAAGGATTTCACTTTGGCTAGTCAATGACCCCACTTGGCTAACCATAGTCCTTGTCCAACCTTAGTGCTCTCTTGCCCTCAGGCCTGGACTCCCTCTGGACAGTTCCACACTAGCTATGCAATGCAGGGCAGTTAGATTTCCCGAGGGGTGTTTCCAAAAAGTGAAAGTAAATAGATAATAAGAAAGAAATCAACAAAAAGGATAGATAGTAGTCACACACTGGTGACATACCCCCCTCTTGAAATCTCAAACGTCCTCGTTTGCATCTATGTCGTTCATGCTCCTAGTCAACACTGATGTATTCAACACCTGTCGACACATGTACGACACATACATGCTCATTGTCAACCCTGGTGTATTCAACACCTCGTCGACTCATGTATTGCCTGCGTGTGAACCCTGTCCCAATGACATAGTGGTAGCTTCACACTCTGCCATTGCTTTGAGTCACTAACTTTCCAATGACAAAATGGTAGCTGCACATTTTGCCACTGTCTTATAGTACACGTTGGATCCCGTAACACTTTCGAGCATACCCAAACCGACAGTTTAAGAATGCAGTTACACATGTACTCTTCAATAGAAGCAATCACTGTATCCTTGACAAACTGACAAGAAATACTCACTTCTATAGCACTAAGCAAACTTTTGGACATTCCATAAGAGCAATTGCCAAACTGACAATCTGTACAGCTCTAACATTCATGTAACAGGTATTTCATTTGAGCTCACTTTAAATACCTTGTACATCATTTGTTTCAGAAGCCATTGTCACACTGACAATCCATTTAGCTTTGAAACTCAAGGGGTCAAGGTAGGTTGCAAATCGAAGGCTTCCAGGTAAAGTGATAACACAGTTGGTGACTCTGCAAGTTCACCTTCTTCCATCCACTTAGCATCCATTGGTGGATAGTTTTTAAACTTTACCAAGTAACGCCTAGCAACCTTGCCTTTCACTTTCCTTTCTTTGTGTGCCAAAATCTGTTCAGGGAGCAAGATCTCGTCAAGTTCCTCGACTTCCGGCTGATCTTCAGCTGGCATATCTTCTGGCACATCACCCACATAGGGTCTGAGAAGACTCACATGAAACGCATTGTGAATCTTCCAACTGTCAGGCAATTTCAGCCTATATGCAACATCACTGATTATGTCGCATACTTGAAAAGGCCCATAGTAACGCATGCTGAGCTTTGGAAACAGTCTTTCCTTGCCCTTCATCTTCTTTAACCTTGCCTTTTCAAAGCGTAAAAGCACCCAATCACCAAGTGAATATACTACTTCACGACGGTGACGATCAACTGCTTTCTTTTGCTTTGCCTGAGTCCTTTCTAAGGCCACTTTGACCTTCTGGTACATTTCATCCATGTCCTGAACATACTTATCTGCTTCAAATATCTTGTCCTTTGTATGCAGTATGGGAGGAACTTTCTTGCCACCTTCAACTATCTCAAAAGGTGCCTTGCCAGTTGATGAATGCATTGTATTATTGTATGCATACTCCACCAATGGCAAATACTGCTCCCACTTTCCTTTATGCTCTGACACATAGCACTTCAGCAGATGTAGGACAGTAGAATTTGCCTCTTCTGACTGCCCATCTGTTTGAGGATGAAATGACGAAGAGAATTTGAGCGTGGTACCCATATTCTCAAACAAGCCTCTCCAGAACAAACTAGTCATGCGTGGATCACGGTCGCTAATAATCGACTGTGGCATGCCATGATACTTGAAAATATTGCTCATAAACAAGCGTGCCATCTGATCTGGCTTTATCTTCTTCCTGACAGGAATAAAATGAGCCTGTTTGCTGAATCTGCAAATAATGGTCCAAATACCATCGTTTCCTGTCTGCGTTCTCGGAAGATCAAAGATAAAATCCATAGCAATACTTTCCCATGGTTTATCTGGAATAGGTAGTGGTTGCAATAACCCTGGTGCCTTTTGCCTGTCAAACTTGACCTTTTGGCATATTAGGCATTCTCGCACAAAGGCATCCACATCTCTTCTCAATGTAGGCCAATAGAAGAATGTCTCAACCGCTTTAACTGTAGCATCGATACCACGATGCCCTGCATACGGTGGGACATGACTCTCTTCCATAACTTTGCGTCGCAATGGCTTTGTGACACACAATCTGCCATGCATCATCATGAACCCATCTTTAAGAAGATAGTGTTCATGACGTTGTCCATCCATTAGTTGCTCGAAGACCCTTGCAAAATCTTCATCATTTACATACTGTTCTCTCATATCATCAAGTTCATGATGATAAGGAATTGACACAGCTGAAATTTGTGGCTTCCTTGACAAGGCATCAGCCACAACGTTCTTCTTGCCTTCCACATGCACAATCTGAAAATGGAACATGGACAAGATATTTGCCCATCGCATATGCTTCTCAGATAACTTTGTCTGTGTCAAGAAGTATCGCAAGGTCTGATGGTCCGTTTGGACAACGAAGTCTGCACCTAGCAGGTAGTGTTTCCAACTTAAGAGCGCATGAATCACAGCCAGTAACTCTTTCTCATAGACCTGCATGGTCATCTCTGGCCCTTGCAAAATTCTGCTCTCATAGGCTACTACCCTGCCATCTTGCATTAGCACAGCACCAATGCTACTACCGAAGGCGTCGCACTGGACCACAAATGACTTCCTAAGATCTGGCAACACAATGACTGGATCTGAAGTCATCTTTTCCTTTAAGAGATTAAAAGCTGAAATCTCTTTCTGTGTCCATCTAAAGGTGACTGCCTTCTTTTGAAGAGCATGTAAAGGTGAAGCAATCTCAGCAAAATTTCGGATAAACCTTCTGTAATAGGAGCATAGTCCCAAAAAGCTTCGGACATCATGCACCGTCTTCAAATTTGGCCATGACTTGATCGCTTCGACTTTTGCAGGATCCATTCTGACACCGTCCTTTGAGACAATGTGTCCCAGAAAGTGAATCTCTTCCAGAAAAAACTCACTTTTCTTTGCATTGATGAGCAACCTATGACTGCGTAGCTCTTTGAACACAATGGCCAAGTGATGCCTATGCTCCTCTTCATTCTTTGAATAGACTATCATGTCATCAAAGAACGTACCAACAAACTGCTGGTGTGGACGGAAAATTCTGTCCATCATCCTATTGAACGTAGCAGGAGCATTTGTGAGACCAAAGGGCATCACTAAAAATTCGTAAAGGCCAAACGTCGTTCTAAAAGCAGTCTTGTGCACATCCTCTGATCTAATGCGGATCTGATGATACCCACTCTTTAGATCTATCCTGCTAAACATAGCTGCTCCTTCTAATTTGTCCATAATATCATCAATTCTAGGTATAGGGAACCTATTCTTGATGGTATTCTTGTTCAGTGCACGGTAGTCGATGCACATACGCCATGAGCCATCCTTTTTCTGCACCAACAATACTGGAGAACAGAATGGAGATGAACTGGGCTGAATCAGCCCTTTTTCTAACAGCTCCTGTACTTGGCCCATTATCTCTTTCTGCTGAGCCGCACTAACCCTGTACGGAGGCTTATTTGGTGGGCTACAGCCTGGCACCAAATCTATCGCATGGTCCTCGGGTCTCTCTGGCGGTAATTGAGACGGTAATGAATCGGAAAAACAGTCACTATACTGTTGTAAAAACATTGACCTTTCTTTATCTAGCACAGATAAATTTGATTCATCACAATCTGACACTTCACGTGCAAAAACCAAGTACGCAGAAAGATGCTTTTTCATTACAGAAGTAATAGCAGAAGCTGATATAGTAGGAATAGACTCCCCTTTAAGCTTTACATCCAGAATGTGAGTCTTTCCCCTGCTCTGTACAGTGATCTTTTTGTTGTAGGCATCCATGATTCCCTGTACACGAAATAACCAAGGAATACCTAACAACACATCACATCCGTCCAGTGGCATGATGTAAAATTCTTCAGCATCTACATAGGACTGGATATGTAGACGCAACTTTCCAATGATGGGTGTGACAGCCTCTGTATGGCCAGGACATGCCAAACCTGCCTCTGCTGTATACCCCATCTCTTCAGGTCTGATTCCCAACTTTGAAGCCAATTCTGGGGAAATGAAGTTGGCTTTGGCACCTGGATCAAAGAAGATAAGCACTGTTTGATCCCTAACCTTTCCCCATGCTCTGCAAAGCTCACTTGCATCTGAATTTGGCTTGTCGCCCACCATATCTGGCACTAGACCAGCCATGGGCTTCTTTCCTTTCTTGTCTTCCTTGTCTTCAGAATCAGCTGGCCTTTTCTTTGTAGGACAATTGTAAGCAATGTGGCCAGGCTGCTCACATATAAAGCATTTGTTCTCTGTCCTCAGGACCTTCTTTTGCTCTTCTGACTTGCGAGGAAAACGTCTTTTCCATTTCTTTGCTGGTCCTTTTTCTGATTCAGCCGTAGCTTTGTCTTTCCCTGCATTGGCCGACTCCTGAGTCCCTTTAGGAGCCTCATTGGGAACGTGCTTCTTGGCTGAATTTTTCTTGCCTGATCCTGCCTTGACGCCAGTGTTAAATTCACAATCTTCTCCCTTGAGCAAACCATTGCCAGTGTTTGCTACCTCGATGAGCTGCGTCAAAGTAGTGACTTTTGTCTTCGTGCAGTATTTTCTCAATCCTTTGGGTAGGCCACAACAGTATTTTTCAATCTGTTCTGTCAATGGCACAAACCTATAGGAAGTTACTGGAAGTAGAGCTTTCCAAAACTTCCGATTGTAATCATCCAGATTTCTGCAAGTGGCAGCATTAAGCTGGTGCCATTCTGTCATGACATCTGCTTCAAAATCATCAGATAACCATGCTGCTGCAAAAATCTGCTTGAAGTAAATCCATGTGGACGGAGCTTGTCCTTGAAGCAATAAAGTTGTCCACCATTGTCCCGCATTCCCTGTCAAGAAAGTGGCTGCCTTGCGGACCTTTGAAGCCTCTGTAAAGTTTCCCCCTGCATAGGCCTTGTCAAACTGCTGGAGGAATGAAAGAGCCTTCTTCCTGTCATCAAACCCTGTAAAGGTCGTGAATGACACACCTTTGCCACCTTCTTTGTACGGAGTTGGCCTCTCCAGCGGCGTTAAATTGTCATATGGAAGTGACTGAAACATGGGAACACTAATAGGGTTCATCTGTGTTCCTTGGCCGCTATTAACTTGACTTGGAAACGCCATATTTGGCTGCTGATTTGTAATTCCAGCCATACCAAAATTTGCTTGTGGCATCCCAAATTGTCCCTGAGTGCTTTGAAACCCTGGTTGCATACCCATGACACTGTACATGGGGTTAGGCATCATCGTTTGAGCACCCGCAAACACTGTTCCTGGCGTATAAAACTGATTTCCAGGTGCATGACCAGCCATGCTCTGAAATACCGATCCACCTCCAAAATAGCCAGGGTGTACTGAAGGTGGTGGGAAGACCTGTTGCATAGCCTGTAAGTTGCTTCCCTGCCCATTAGAACCAGCTATAGGCTGCTGAAAGGTGGCGGGCTGAATTGGTACAGCTTGAAAAACTGGCATCTCAGCCACCTGTTCTTGCACCTTAGGCATACGTTGTGGAGACTGCATGTTCTCCGTCAAGTGTACAGGTGTTTCCATTGACTGTGCGGTATGAATCACCTGTGCTCGAGCCTTAACAGGCTTTTGAATATGATCCAGTGACCCAACTTGCTGAGACGGAACAGGAGGTTGCAGAAAGGCTAAAAACCTTGGGTTCTGCATTACTTGTGTGAACATAGCCACAGCAGTAGCCAACTGGGTCCTGAATATATCATCATCAGTCTGTGGTGGTCTTGAGGACTCACCCACTTCATGTGTCTGTTGACCCTGTGAAGAGGAAACCTCTTCAGTCACATCATCTGGTCTGTCAGCCATAATTACAATTCCCTGTGTCTGGTCTATGATCCCCTGTGTCTTCAAGCCCAAAACTGACCAAGGCTCACTTCTATGGGAAAAAGTGATTTAATCCCGTCGATGGAACCATGTAACCGGCCTGTTCAATCCAAAAAGGGCGGTAGACTTTACTTTAAACCTTGATTTAGCTTTCACCCATTATTAGTCGTCTATTTTACCTGTACTTTCAAGACACAACAAAGGGGAGAGGGATACAGGCTGCTAGATTGCACCTGTATGAGTAGACGGACACCAGATTGGCCCCTAACTTAGGCGCCCCTTTCGGTATTTCTTTATTGTTCAAAAGAGGGAATAAACGCTGTGGTTCCTACAAGCTGCCCCGCACAAACTCGGCTGAATTTCCAATGTTCCAGCCCGATTTCGGCAGCATAACTGTACTAGAACCCTTCACGGTCAGTATTCCCACGCATTGACCGACTTTCCCGACGCATACGGGCACTTTGCAAAACCTGGCGAGAATCTGCAGCACGCTGAATTCTCTGTTTTCAGCCCTGAAAATGCGCCAGATCGCCTGTACAGCGGTCCCCTTGCGTCCCCGAACCTCCTGGGGGTATTAGGGTCCGTTTAGGGCCAAAACCCTAAACCTGCAAAAATACACAGCATGCTGTAATTCACTGTTTCGGGCTCCGTTTCGCGTGCCGGTCGCATCCCTAGCAAGTCCTCGAGCTCCCGCACCTGTAGGGCTACTTGCCCTTTGAATCGGACGAGATTTCTGGCGTGAAACCTCTCCGAATTCACCTGTACCTGCGGGGGGATTAGCCGCTAGCTAATCCGGTACCTGTGCAAGAGGCTCTTGCCTCGGCAATCGCGCATGAACCCACACAACTGTACATTGGTCAAATGAAAAGCCCACTAGAGGGGCATAACATACTGCCAAAGGGGAGAGAGAGGGCAGTGCGTAGCGTGCAGGGCATCACTCCTGGCACCGCACTGTGCATAAGAGGGAAAGCAAGCACTCCATAGCTCTTAACCTGTGACAGAGACTTGCAAAATGAGCCTCCCAACTATAAATCACGTTTTTGCCTTCTCTATAAGTAGTAAACTGGCCTCAAAGTGCCAAGTGTCACTCATTTGTGCATTTTCTCGCTTTAGACCCTCGGGTCTAAAAATATCTCACCTGCAGCCTCTGTTGACTTGGCCACAGAGTAACAAAATGATCCCCATGTCAAACTGCACGTAATGACGCGAAGACATTTTCAGGTCCCAAAATAGCAGTTCCCTAAATTTTAGGAGATGCTGCCATTGTATCTTTCTAGGTCATCCGACCCTCTTTGTACACTGCGGCCACATCCAGAACTGAAATGTAGCCTCTGTAGCAAAGGATTCCACTTTGGCTAGTCAATGACCCCACTTGGCTAACCATAGTCCTTGTCCAACCTTAGTGCTCTCTTGCCCTCAGGCCTGGACTCCCTCTGGACAGTTCCACACTAGCTATGCAATGCAGGGCAGTTAGATTTCCCGAGGGGTGTTTCCAAAAAGTGAAAGTAAATAGATAATAAGAAAGAAATCAACAAAAAGGATAGATAGTAGTCACACACTGGTGACAGAGGCACTGCGAACATGCTCACAAAATTTCCGGTACTAATCCTCCTAGGATTTTAGACACTCCTATCTAGGGATACGTACAGAATTGACTATGGAAGTCAATGAAGCATGTCCACGTGGCGCACAGAGCCATGTGCACGTGACATCTTGCAGGGCTGGGTTAGGCAAAGCCAGAGGAACCCCACGACTCCTAAATGTTGGGCCAAACTATCACGTATTTAAAAACCTTTAATAAGAGTTGCTTCACATATTGATACCACCTAGGCTTGATACTAATGCTACTGTATGGGAACACTCCCTAGTGCCTACACCTAGTAGACATTGGCTGTGCTCGTGCACTCAAAGGGTATGCAACTAATCTATCTAAAGTGCGTGGACATGCAGACCTGCATACAAGCTCAGAAGGGTGCTAAAACACTCCCTAGGCTGTCCTAAGCCCTAGATCTAAAGTGCGTGTACATGCAGACCTGCATACAAGCTCACAAGGGTACCAAAACACTCCCTAGGTTGTCCTAAGCCCTAGAAGTAGAAGTTAGCTTGTCTACATGCACATAGGGTTAACTGTGTACCTGACACAACCCACAACCCATATCCATCAGGAGAAGCCATCAATAAATGCCACATGTCCAAAATGCCATCAAATGCATAAAACTCAGATTTTGACCCCAAACTGACCTAGGAACGGGGCTCCTGTCTCTAGCACACCTTCCCATGGCACACCAAGCCTCGGGCAGGTACGCCCACCTCACATAAGGCTAGGTACAGCCACAAAAACAGTTCCCCACTCCATAATCCTACTCTTGAGAGATGTCGAAGCCACCTTGCGATAGGAAATGGAACTCTGACAAGTTTTTGTCGCAACTTAATCTTTTGTTCTCTATTGCTCTACGTTGATGAATCGATAAGTCCTACTTTCAATCAAGCATGTGTCTTTTGTGATTATATGTACCCAATCATGGACGATTCGATTTTTCAAGAAGGCCCCAGAAAAGAAAGGATGGGGGCTTGTGTGTGTGTGCGTGCGGTTTTCTTTACTTTACTTTTGGGAGAAAGGCGCGGCGACTGTGCGGGGGATGTTATCAATATGGACTACGTAGTCGGTAAATCTTGACTTGGCACATGCCATAGTACCAAAATCGGCACCAGCTGGGAAAAGTAAGGATCGTCGCCAAAAGCCAATATCACAAATACAGAAGGCATCCTTATTTTTTGGGCCTAGCAGACAAATACTCACTCATACAGGTAGCTTTTGAGGACAGCATGCTCATAGAAGAGCAGCTTTCCAGCCAAATGCTTTTGGAGCCTACGTAAACAGGCCAAGGACCTCAATTAAAAGTCTCTGCCTTGACAGAGCACTACATTCAAACTTGTTGAAAAAATTGTAAGGGTACACTTTGTGCTTGTAAATCAAAATAGAACAAAAGGGGTGCCAATTCTCATACCAATGATTCCATCCTGATAGAGATTTTGTGAGTACTGTGTCTTAAATAGAAGTTCTATTTTGTGATAGTTTCTCTTTTCAAGTTAAGGGTTTGCACTTCATTTGAGTGACCACCTCTCACAAAATTGATTGCCATTTTCAATATATATGCTTCATTCAGTCAAAAGGATCTCCCTTTGAAGGTGACTAGGGGATAAGGCAAGAGAAAAAAGGACTGAAAAAGCGAAATAAAAAAAACTGGATTTGAAAAAGAACACTAAAACCACATATCACAAGTTATCACTAGAACAAAGAAAAGACAAATTGACTTTGTTATGGTCAGGTCTATCGAGGCACTGGACCATAATATTTATTTTCTCATCAACACTTCCACAATCATACTAACTTGTATACATCTCTACTTCATGAGAACCGATAAAAGCAACAATAGACACACCTTATAGTTAGGAGGTGGAGGTATGAGGCAGTTTAACCTTCGATGTGGAGGAGGACAGTGACGTTCATAATGTTCCATTAAGGAAAGATTTAGCTTCAGTTTAAGCTGGCTATGGAGATGACGATCCAGACATGGTATCAATTCGGAATGTCGCATGTCGCAAGACTGCACGAAGAAGTCTTGCCAAAATCAGAGGTTGCTTCTTAGAGTCTTAATAGTTTTTTAAAATATAAGACACAAGGGTCTCTCTACCCTTCAGAAGTCTATTGAATGTAAGAGACTTACAAGAAAAGTCTTGATGGTCACATCAAAAACATTGTCCTCTGTGTTAGATACTTCGTTTACTTTTTCTCTGATACTTGCATTTGCTGCTCCTTCCACAGGTTCTGAGCCAGCTTCATTTGCATCATCGTCTTCGACTGCATTTCTGCCAAGCCTTCTTGAAGCCATCTCCCCAACATCTTGCATATGCATTGAATCTCTTTTATTCTGAAGAGTAGCTTTCAAAAACGACCCATAATATGTGCATACAAGGGACAATGCCACAAGCATTAGACAAACTGAGAGTACTAGGCGTTTTCCTTGTGAACCATCATTGTGGCCCCGCATTTTGGCAGAACTGTGATTCCCCAACATTCAAATAACTCCACAAGTCTGCATGCATTTCAAACAAAAAGGTACTCGTTCAAAATTCAAAGGGAGCATAAATCTTATAAAGTATATACCTTCATAGAAAAAGAAAAGACTGAACTTGCGAAACAAAACACTCACAAAACAGAAAAACAAGAGACACAAGAAAACAGATAAAGAAAAAACTCAAGAAAGAGCTACAAAAGAAGCACTCTCTATATGTCTCAACATCCCTTGTGATGAATGCCTAAAATTTGCTAAAAATCTCCAAACGCATACATCTTTATACAGACACATAAAGTTGGACAATATAAACATACATCACACCAGCATGCAAAATTGGTAAATGGGTTCCAATAACACACTTTCACAGTTGTGAGTGACAAAAAACTTCTGCAAAAATTATTGGATCTGCTCGATATGCAAAAAAGGTCTGGCAAACAACACACATTTCCTTGACTTATTTGCAATGCTTGGCTCACACAAGATTAAAGCTAAAAACTGATCAAGAGATTTGACTACTTGTGACTGCCGTTTATATATAATGCCTGGGCCTAACAGTGAAATAAAGAAACATACTGCTGCAGGTTGCTAATAAGGCTGGGTAGATCCCATAATATATCTGCAGTTGTCAACCATGTTGACTTAACAGGTACAAAAATTCTTCCTGTAGAGCTTTCGACTTGTGAGACCCAGTCTTCTTATCCGTGATACGTTTGAGAGACTTTAATGCCAAAAATAATTGGCATTGTAGTAGATTAAGTGAAAGAGATCGAGAAGTTAAAATAAGAATGTTGATTGAACCTACTGAAATGACAGCCACTGCCAATGCAGACTTGTCAGAAAGAACCAAGAAAATGCACTGAAACATTCAACAAAACCGAGAGAGAAAATGCTGCTCTGCTGTAAAACAAACCCTAAAAACTAAACCACGTGAGCCGGAAAAGATTGTAAACAAATGGAAAACGAGGTCTTACCAGGCAGACAAGAAGTAAAATGTCCTTAAGAGGAGAGCGATCTTGCTGCTTCTTGAGGCACCATAGCCACACAGAGAGAGATTGGAGGCGAGAGCGCTGGCCTACAGCTTTTACTTAGTGAGCGTTAGTGCAGGTGTTGTGTCTAGCAGCTAACCCTGTGTTCGATCCAAAGCCTTCTCTCTCCTCGAGTCCTCACCTCGCCAGAGCTGGCCCCTAGATGTAAAGCGACCCAGAATGCTGTTTGAATGTGTGTGGGGGTGAGGAGGAATCCGAGTGTAAGCTTACGTTGTATGCCATGTCATGTTGTTCACTAGAGCCCCGTTAAGTCGGTGACTGGAGCAGTAGCTCTCGAGAGAATGCTCTCTTTTACCTTCCCAATTTCCCACCCTTTTGCTTTCGGCAAGTTTGAACCAGCTTAGGCTGCTTACACACCGTGTGCCCAAGCTTGGATGTGCGGACGTGGAAGCCAACCGACAAAACATAATTGGACATGCAATATGGGCAACGGACGACAAAATGGGCAGTCGGGACTACCTGTCCGAGGATGGGCAGGGCCTGAGCTCCTGCCAACTCATGTGCATTGAAGCGTCTAACCAATAAGCTAGAAGTATCATCTAGAAAACTCGTCACCTTTTAAATGTTCTCTTATTTCAGTGCGTGATGCATGTGTGCCCGTCCCCAAAAGTGACAGGCAAGCATATGTTTGGTGTGTAAGCAGCCTTAGGCCCCTGTCACATCGGGGCACCCACCCCTTTCTCTCTTTGAAGGTGACTGGGCGTGCTGCTGTCACATGAAATTTTGAAAAATAAGTTGGTCATGCTTTGCAGCAAATCGCAAGGGGGAACTGTCAGACTGTAGCTCACATGGTGCCTTGCGAAGTTGTCCGAGGGTGCAAGATCGTCCCTCTCGCAAAGGTTGTAGGCCAAGTTTCCCTTTTTCCTTCACAAATGAGAGGTCGTCACCTCAGCATGGCCAGCATTCCCCTGCCCTAGTGTGACATTGGCCTTACCCATTGGCTATCCAAAGACGTGCAGCATGTGTATGCCAGCATGGATATGGTGTGCCAAATGAATACTCGCTTCATAAAAACAGCATTGAACATATAAGCTCCCCCATCCAAGCTTCAACAAGGGTTGAGATCTACAAAGGGTCTGCAACTCGCGGGGGAGAGAAGCACCTCATCGCACTGATGCCCAAATTCAATGAAGAGCAGACAGTGCTCGTAAAAAAACCTAGGTTTACAAATTTACCACTAAATTTTATATTTGAAGGTGAGAAAACCCAAAGCCCTATCTACAAGCATCTCTCCCTCTCTCTCTCACCATTTTCCTCTTGAATTCAACTCTCCTCGTCGAATAGATCTTTGAGATCTCTAGGGATAGTTTCCTACGACGTTAAAATACTCTTTTCTTCTCTCTCTCTCTCTCTCTCTCTCTCTCTCTCTCTCTCTCTCTCTCTCTCTCTCTCTCTCTCTCTCTCTCTCTCTCTCTCTCTCTCTCTCTCTCTGATCGAGACTCAACAGTCAATGATATATTGAATATTTCCCATATATTTAAGGCTTTGTCACACAAACATAGTTTGGTGGATTGCATAAAGCAAGGGGTAGGTCATGTACAAAGGGAATTTAAGGGCAATTCATGTGCATAAATCAATAAAGAAGTAAATTGTGTGGAAGCAACAAATCCTGTACAAGGCATAGTAGGGAAAGACTCTCTCTCTCTCTCTCTCTCTCTCTCTCTCTCTCTCTCTCTCTCTCTCTCTCTCTCTCTCCAGGACCGAGAGGAATTAGGATGTATTCTTGTTCTTCAATGATTGACATTTTGTTGATGACTACACTTATGTGTTATCTTTGTGGACATAATCGATTGTTTTGTGAGGTAATATGTGACAAATTACATGCTAACCACTCAAAAATGCATCTCAATTTTCAAAAAGAAATAAAAATTAGAAAAGCTTGATCAATCCGATCAAAATAGATACATGGGTACTTTGGGAGTTTTAAAAATTTGAAGGCTATTTTGGGAATTTTGACAAATTAGAGGGGTTTGAGCTTGGCTACGAGGAAATTTACATAAGTTTTAGTGTAATTATCGACAAAAGCTTCTAATTTTGACCAAGAAAACGAGAGAATTTCAAGTTTTCCCTTACTATCACCACGCATTACTGTCACCACGCCATGAAACTATTCATCGATGCACACAGAGAGAGAGAGAGAGAGAGAGAGAGAGAGAGAGAGAGAGAGAGAGAGAGAGAGAGAGAGAGAGAGAGAGAGAGAGAGAGAGAGAGGCTTACTGATGTATTTATGGTGGCTCAGGTAGTTGAATGTAGCCCCAATGTAACCCCCCCCCCCCCCCCCCCCCCCCCCCCCCCCTCCCTTATGTGTACGGTATGAGTATGAAATAATGAGGGGCTACCCCTATTGTATACGCTTATGTACAAAATCTAAAAACCCCCCTATTGTACACTCATGTGGTACCGTACGGAAAAACATAGTGAATCCCCCGAGGAGAGGGGGAGAGAGAGAGAGAGAGAGAGAGAGAGAGAGAGAGAGAGAGAGAGAGAGAGAGAGAGAGAGAGAGATGTGAAGCCTTGAGAATCACAAGGGGCACTAGCAATGTCACTTGTGCTCCTGACTCAAGAGTAAGAAAAGTAAAAATTGGTAAAGTTGAAGGGCAAAGGCCTCTCCAAAAGATGCCAAATTGGACTGCCAAGTGGACCAATAAGAGAGCAGTTGCTAAAAACGAAATGGAAGCTCAACAAAAGGGGATTTTTTGAAGCCATTGAAGCCTACAGAGGGGGTTTCAGATAGAGGTGTGTGCTTATCAATCCCATGAGGCATTTTTCTTGAAGCTAGCCATGGTTTGGCCATTGGAAATGTTGTAAATCTTCTTTTGAAGCAAGATCACGGCCATTGTCGCCCATTTTGGTGTCATTTTTTCCTTCCCCCCTTCTCTTTGTCTTGCTCTTGTTGTTTTCTAAGGTGTCGGCACAGCAGTGTGGATGTGTGTGTGCCCCCTGTGGTGACGGTATTTTGTGTAAAGAGAGTGATATAGAGATACTGTGTGTGTTGTAAGGGTTGAGACGAACCATGGTGGTAGGTGTGTCTTGTGCAATGATCGTGCTGGGTGTGTGAGGATGCTATGGAAAGTAGACCTAGTTTTGCTAGTGTAAATTATAAATTTGAAAGGTCTTTTTGAGAGTATAGGGGTGTTGTGAATACCGTGAGCTATAGAGAGGCCATTGTGTTGTGTTTTGGATGTGGTCCCCATTCCCCCTCTCCAACATGTATAGTGGGATTGGGATGATCGTGGCCCTACAAACCACCCAAAATGTGAGTGATGGCTCAATGAGAAACTCCCTTGTCCTTGCACCAAGTGCAAAGGGGCAATCCCTCAATCAAGGCACATTGTCTTGGAGTATGTGGAGAACGAGGGGATTTGGATCCCTAAAAAAGCGCTCGAATAGATGGGATCATCATCCCCCCTTTCTTGAGGATGCTCCCCATTGGTTTGTGCTTGGTGGTGGTCCTCTGGCATGTAAGGCTGAAAGAAAACAGCAAGAGTAGGTGAGCAAAGGCATGCCACATGGTGATTGATGAACTAGCTCTACTTTGGTAGCTCCTCCACATGTATCGCAAGGACACTTTAAATTTGAGGATGAACACATATCTGACATGGTTGATGATTTGTTGGCACATGAAACCAACATGTGTGAAGAGGATTGTATCCGTGCACTAAATGGGTACAACCAATGGAGGATACGTTGCTATTGAGTTCCTGAACACCTCTTTATGATGGTCCACAATACTCGATGCTCTGGGCATCATTGGAAATCCTCAACTTGCAAGCAAAATTTGGTTCAAGAAATGTAAGTGTAAATGCACTTCTCAAAGTAAGTTTTGTTTTTGTGAATTGAAATGTCTTAGTCTCCCCTTGCATTTGTATCGTTCTTTGTTTTTTTGTAGTTTGTTGGGAAATATGCTTCCTAAAGATCACCACATACCTTCGGATCATCAACAGGCAAGGTTGTATGTCACTGCACTTTGCATGGAGTATGAGCGTATCCATTTATGCATAACCTATTGTGTACTTTATCAGAATGAATTCCATGTGCAAAGAAGCACGCTATAAGACACGTCTGAGTGGAGCTCACGTACCTCATAAGGTATTGATGCATTGGATTTAGAACATGTTTAAAAGTAGGTCTACAATGGATCTTCTCACATGGCATGCCAGCCAGCACTCAAATGATGTAATGATGCATGTCCCTACCAATTCACCTACATGGAGGCACATTGAGACTCATTGGCTAGATTTTTGGCTAGAGCCTCGACTTGAGGTTGAGTTGGCAAGCGATGGTGTCAATCTCTTTGGCACCAAGTCTACATCATGGAGCATTTGGCTTGTGGTGATCATCAACTACAATATTCAACCATGTGAGACAACCAAGAAGGGAAATATACTTCTCTCTTTGGTTGTCCTAGGGAAGTACAAAATGGCAAATATTGATGTCTACCTTCAGCCCTCATCAAGGATTTGGAGGAGTTATGGAAGGGCATCCCTGTTGTTGATGTTTCACTTTCAAAGAAGAGGAGAGAGGCCATTGTGAGGGGTATCCCTATTTGGACTATGCATGGCTATCTTGGCCTTGGAGAGATTTTTGATATGTTGAATTCACTCTTCTCAATCTCTACCATTTGAAGTTTCAAGATTTTCTCTAACAATATGAGTGTATGGCTATCCACATTGGGCCACAATGCATGCCCTACTTGTGGTCCATCATTGGTGATAGAGCGATTGGATAGCTTGCACAAGGTAATCTTTCAAAAAACCATTGTTTCCTACCCCAAATTCATAGCAAATACAAGGCTTCAACAAATGGAAAGACACCTCTAAAGTGCATAATGGTAAATTGGGCAAAGCTTTGGGAAGTGCACTGTGCACACAATAGAAATCCACCTCCATCTACTCCACCAAAAGGTATGTCAAGGTACTCCATATTTTCAAGGCTTCCATATTGGAAGGATTTAAAAATACAACACTTCTCGGATCCCATGCACATATTCAAGAATGTAGCTCACACCCTATGGGACCACATTACGGGAAAAAGAGGCTCTTTGGGAATGAGGGAGGATTTGAGGCATTTGTTAGGAAATAGGGTGTAGCTAAGTAGATAAATTGGCTAGTTTAGTTAATGGAGAGAGATAATTTTCACACACGAGAGATTATAGAGTAGAGAGAGAGTACACACAATGTACGTGGTTCACCCAATGTGGGCTACATCCACGGGAAAACAGCCACTCAATGGCTTTAGTACTTCAATACAAGAAGTAGATTACAAAGGGATTATACCCTTTTGGAGCTCCTGCCACCTTGATTTACTCTCACCACCTCGCATCAACTTCACAATGCACCACAATGCTTCACAATCCATTTTTGTGTGTAGAAGAGGCCTCCTGTTATAGGCCAAAAGGGTTGCCCTCTCTCATGAGAGGCAGCCATGTGTGGCCGACCTTGTGTAGACAAGTCCAAATCGGACCCTCCAATCCACCCATGTGTGGCCGCCCTTGAGAAGACAAGTCCCCCTTTGAAATCAGCTAAACTGGCTATAAAATTTGGCCACCGGCCATTGACTTCCGACCACCAGCCCCACAGGCCATTGACTACCGATCCCTGGCCAACCAGCCAACCGACCGGTCATTTTCCGACCACTTTTCGACCGCCGACCGGCCATAATATTCCTGCAAAAAGGAATATTTTGATGGTGATTTTGGTTTCCAACAGGGAGTGATTTTTGGTTTTTGGTGAGTGATTTTCTTCACGCACGATGGCTTCTTCTCATAATGGGGACCTTACAAATGTGCGTTTTTAATACAAAAAATTACAAGGGTAAATCACGCTCCATATTTAACAATCTCCCACTTGGAGACTGATCTCCACACCAAACCTATGACTGCTTTCCATCCTGCCTTCTTATTCTTGAATTCCAATTGAAGGTGAGCAAAAGCTTAACTTCTCCTTGTTGACCACCTTTGTAAACATGTCTGTAGAATTTTCACTTGTATGAAACTCTCCTTTCAAAAGAGTGCGTATGAGGTGATATCTCACCTCAATGTGCTTTGTCCCTGAATGAAAGGCTGAGTTCTTTGCAAGATGGATAGCACTTTGGCTATCACTGTACAAGACACAATTGTGTTGTTTGAATCCAAGCTCTTCTAAGAATCTGTGAAGCCACATAATTTCTTTGCTACATACTCTGCTTTCGTGGTAGAAAGTGAGACCACTTTCTATAGCTTTGAAGCCCAGCTTATTGTTGTGTCTCCAATCGTGAAGACATAGCCATTAGTGCTGTTTAGAGTATCTTTGTCGCATGCCATATCTGCATCAGTATACCCTTTAAAAAAATATAAGTTCCTCCAAAGTACAAAGCATTTGTTGTTGTCCCTTTCAGATGCCTAAGTATCCACCTCATAGCTTGCCAATGCTCTTTACCTAGGTTGTCCATGAACCTACTTACAAGTCCCACTTCATGTGCAATGTCTGGCCTTGTCCAGACCATAGCATACATAAGAGAACCTATCGCTGCATCATATGGAACTTTAGACATATAGGCTATCTCCTCTTGTGTCTTTGGACACATATCCTTGGTTAGTTTAAAGTGACCAACCAAAGGTGTAGAAACTATTTTTGCATTTTGCATTGCAAACCTTTCTAGTACCTTCTTGATGTAATACTCTTGAGATAGCTTTATTGTCTTCTTTGTCCTTTCCCTTGATATCTTCATACCAAGTATCCTCTTCTCGTAGCACCTAAATCTTCATTGAAAATTATTTAGACAACTTTTCTTTTAGGTCTTTGATGTCATGCATGTTAGCACTTGCAATCAACATGTCATCAACATACAACATTAGGATGATGAACTTCCCACCTCCCAAATTCTTCGTGTAGATGCAATGATCTAACTTACACCTTCTGAATCCATGATCAAGCATCCATCGATCGAACTTCAAGTACCATTGTCTTGATGCTTGCTTTAAACCATACAAGCTCTTCTTTAATCTGCAAACCATTTTCTCCTTACCTTTTACTTCATACCCCTTTGGTTGAAGCATGTAATTTTCCTTCTCTAAGTCACCATGAGGGAATGCCATATTAGCTCAAGATTTAGATCATGAGTAGCCACAAGGCTTAAGACAAGCCTAATTGATTTCATTTTTACAACAGGAGAAAATATTTCATTGAAGTCAATACCTTTCTTTTGAGAAAACCCTTTTACCACAAGCCTAGACTTGTACCTTTTCTTCCCACCTTCTTCTTCCTTATACACCTATTTGTTCTGAAGTGACCGCTTACCTTTAGGCAATTCAACCAACTCCCATATTTGGTTGCAATGTAATGAGTCTATCTCCACTTGCATCTCTTTATCCATTCTTCTTTGGATTCATGTTGGATAGCTTCCTTGTATGATTCCGGCTCTCCAGAATCTGAGATCAAGAGATGGTTGAAGGAAGGAATAAAACTTTCTGGAGGTCTACTTGCTCTTGTAGAGGGAACAGGTTGAGGTTCCTCATTTGGTTGACGTTGTTGTGCGTTGTCACCGTTTGTACTCCTTGAGTCTTCACCATCCTCAAGCTCCATGTACTCATCACCTATTTATTTTGTTTGTTTTCTTTTCAAGTAATCTTTGTACATATTTTGTTCGTTAAAAATTACATCCTACTCCTAAAGATCTTACCATCTTCAAGATTCCATAGGTGATACCCAAAGTCACCTTCTCCATAGACAATAAAGAAACACTTTTTGGACTTTGCATCTAGCTTTGATCTTAGGTTTCTATCTATGTGCATGAAATCCTAACACCCAAACACTTTAAGAAATGAATAATTCACCGGTTTACATGTCCATGCCTCCTCTAGAACTCCCCATCCAATGCTGTTGAGAGTGACCGATTGATCAAATACACAGACGTACTTATGGCTTCCGCCCAAAGCTCAAGTGGTAAGCCTGCATGTAGCTGCATGCTTCGTGCTTGCTCCATGATTGTTCTATTCATCCTTTCCAAAATCCCATTTTGTTGAGGTGTCCTTGGGGTTGTCTTTTGCCTCCGAATGCCATTGCTAGCACAAAAGCTTGGCTGCAATATTCGCCTTCATTGTCGGATTTGAGGCATTTAACCTTAGTACCTGCTTCATTCTCCACAAAGGTTTCCACCTTTGAAATATGGAAAAAACATCGAATTTATTCTTCATTACATAAATCCATGTTCTCTTGGTCGCATCGTCTATGAATGCTACATAGTACAATGAGCCACCAAGTGATGGTGTACTTGTAGGACCCCAAACATCAAAATGAACTAACTCAAGTTTTTTATGTTTTCTTTCATTTCCTAATTTTTGAAATTTTACCCTCTTTTGTTTACCATAAACAAAATCTTCAGAGAACTCTAAGTCCACTTCTTTCAAACGTGGTAGAAACTTCTTTGTTTGAAGGATATGCATTCCTTTGGCACTGATATGCCCAAGCCGGTAGTGCCATACCGCACTGTCGACTTCTGTAGTTGTTGCACAAACTGAAGATTGCGAGCTGACAAAACACAAGTAAAGTGTACCAACCTTTTCTCCTTTCGCTACCACGAAATATCCCTTTGAGATCTTCCACCGTTTGTTTCCAAATGCAATGTTGTGACCTTCATCGTCCAATTGTCTTGTAGAGATTAAATTCTTGCAAAGAGAAGGAACATGCCTAACATCTTTAAGCTTCCATTCATTTTTGTTAGCAATTTTGACACAAACTTTACCTTTACCGACAATTTCACAAGCTTCATCATCTCCCAAGTATACATGCCTAAAATTACCTTTGGTGTAATCTTGGAGATGCTGCTTGTGTGGTGTCTCATGGAATGAAGCCTGAAATCTATTACCTAGGAATTAGACACATCGTCTAATGAGAGAATTAGAGCATCTTGCTCTACTTTACCTACCACATTGGCCTCCGATGTTGGCTTGTTGTCTTGAGACTCCGGCTCCTTCTTCTTCTTTGACCAGCAATCCTTGGTGACGTGGCCCTTCTTGCCGCAATTCCAACATTCAAGAACTTACTTTTTGCATGACTTGCTCCACCTTGAGCGATCACGACCCTTTTGGATTTTGAACCTCTCCTTAGGCCTTCCTCTTGTTTCCACTAATAGTGCAACACTTGATGATTCTCCTGTGCTTCTCCTTCTCATTTCCTCGCTTAGGAGAACACCCACAACATCATCAAACTTATGAGTATTTGTGCCAGAGATAGAGTTACTTACAGCCATCACAAGGCTGTCCCAACTATCTAGTAGAGACGATAGTATAAGGAGAGCTCGCACTTCATCATCGAAATTGATTTTTACCGATCAAAGTTGACTTATATTATGGTTCAAGTCATTTAGGTGTTTTGCAATTGAACCATTCTCTTCCATCTTTAGATTGAAGAAGTGCTTCATAATAAATACCTTATTGGATGTTGATGGTTTCTCGTAGAAGTAGTCAAGTGACTTCATCAAGTCCTTTGTGGTCTTCATCTCCAAAACGTTGAAGGCCATCGTTGATGCCAAGCTTGACCGGTTTGTTCCCAGTGCCTTTTGTTCAAGGAAAATCCATGCTTCATCTGCCATCATTGTGGGCTTCTTTGCAAGACCGCCTAGTGGCAAATAGAGGCCCTTTTGGTAGAGATAATCTTCCATCTACATCATCCAACGTTGGTAGTTTTTGACGTTGAACTTCTTGATCTTGAGCTTCCTTCCTCGGTCATTACTCCCACTCAATTCAAGGAATCCTTTCCTTGAGATACTTTAGCTATGAGAAAACCTTGCTCTGATACTAGTTGTTAGGAAATATGGTGTAGCTAAGTAGATAATTGAGTAGTTTACTTAATGGAGAGAGATAATTTTTACACACGAGAGATTATAGAGTAGAGAGAGAGAGAGAGAGAGAGAGAGAGAGTGAGTACACATGATATACGTGATTCACCCAATGTGGACTATGTCCATAGGAAAGCAGCCACTCAATGGCTTTAGTACTTCAAAACAAGAAGTAGATTACAAAGGGATTATACCCTTTTGGAGCTCCCTCCGCCTTGCTTCACTCTCCCCTTCTCACTCTCTGCACACACACTGCATTCGCGCACTCAAAGCCTTGAAATGTCTCCTCGCATCAGCCACTCCACGGCGAGCCAACAATGGCAAGATCTTTCTTCCTAAAGCCCCATGGGTCCTAACCAAAGATGAGCTTGCTTGAGTGAAGGGTTCCATTGCATCTATTGCACGAACATGATACACAAGGTCAGTAAATGGAGCTTTCACGAAGGTAAATAAAGGTGGAAGCACTCAATTGTATGGGTTGAAGTCCCATGATTGACACAAGATGTTATATGTATTTTTTTCATTCAATTCTTATGCTCTCCATCGTTTTTTTTAGCTATTGAGTTTTTTGTATGAACAAAATCATATATTTTTTTAATCTTTTGACATTGTAGTTCATTTTTCCCATGAGTATATGCACATGCCCAGACAAGTAATTGGAGGAATGCTATTTTCAAACTTGAGGAGTTAGTAAGGTACATTATATCTCTATTCAACTAAAATTTTCTATATACACTATATCCTCAACATGCACTTAGTGTACTCTTGTGTGCTATCTTGTAGATTTGTAATCTCCAAAGAAATTGAAATAGATGCCATCCCTATTGCTCAAAAGCTTGTCGTGGAAATAGTGTGTGCCATTGAGGATGCATTTCCTTGATGTGGTCTTGTTAGTCAAGTCCACCTCTTGGTTCACGTGGTTGAGGAGATTGCTATTTATGGAGTCGTACATGCACGATGAATGCTCTTTTTAGAGAGATTTTTAAAGACTCTCAAAGATCTTGTGTGACTACGGGCCCAACCAAAGGCAAACATGGCCGAAGACTGGATCGTACAAGAGGTATTTGTTTATATTTCAGATTATTTGGCACAAGTTGATCCCTTCGTGCCTCACATGTGGTCAAATGAGGAGGATGCAAGGATGACTTACACTTGCCAAGTGGAAAGGGAAAATTCTTTAACATAGATATGCATTAGGAGAAAGTTGGACTCACTTTTGGGCCTTTCAATTCTAGAGAGAGAGTGTCACTCGACCAATGAGGAAGAGATTAACGTTACGTTGAGAATCAACATATTGGAGCCAAGCTCTTTTAGAAAAAAGGGAGAAAATATTATGTTTGTTCATCAAATTGCACAATTTCACGCTTTCAAGGCATCAATTCCATAAGTCGTACTAACTCTGTACCGACAAATTTCAGAACTTTCATTGAAGACTCTATCTAGTATCTATATTCCCGCCCAAATATGACTTTGAGTAGCTCTACTTCCCTCTCAAAACTTCTTCCCTTTTTCATATTTGCGCTAACCTTTCTGTGTATTCTAGTGCACACCATGACTACTTCTCGAAGGCCTAGCACTACCATTGACTCTGTTAGCATTTTTAACAGTTATAATATAGATGATCAAGCATGGATACCATCTGGAATAACTATCGGAAGTTGGGTTCTACTGCAAACTAGGAGGAGGAAGAGGAGGTAACGCAATGATTTCGTGGAGGCTTTCAAGGGACAAGTTAAAGAGTTTAAAGTGTGTGCACAAGCAAATGGGTGAAAGAGGTCCTCATACAACATGCTTTCCAGCATGCAGACTTAAGGTTGCAAACATCTCCTCCAAGTTTTTTATGGCATCGACCCAACTGTAAGTTATTTTGAGCATCTCACTTAGTGCATGATTATATTCGAAGGTTAAGTGGTGGATATCATCTTTGGTATGTTTCAGATATTTATCCATCGAATAGGACAGATTGGCAACCAGTTGAGAGCATAGTTGGGATTTCTGATGCTTTCCATGCATTTATTGGTGAGCAAATGTACCGAGGAAGACAACACAAGGATCTTGCAGATAATGGAATATTCTTTTATGATATGTCATATTTGGAGCCGAGAACTTTTTTTGGTTGGGGTTGTGTAGCTCCTTTGTCACTTCCATCATTTGACAGCAAGGATTGGTCTTTGCCAGCTTCACAAACTAGTGAAAGCTTTGAGAATAAGTTGTTTTAGGATATACAAAAGTCCCTCAAGTATTCACTTGCCACAAAAATAGTTTGGCTCACACTATTTATGCCTTTTGAAGTGTTTGTAGACTTCTTCTTCGATGAGCAAATAAGAACCACCGTAACAATGTTCATTTGCAACTTTTTAGATGATAATTGGGATAGGAAACAATCACATGAAAAAACTTGTATTTTGCAAAAGAAGTCCATAATTTGCAAGTTCATTATAAGCTCTCAAAATTTCATAGTGTCGTTTTACTATTTTAGATATCATCTTCTTAGTGGACAGCTTATTCCACTCGACCAAGATACAGAGTCTAGCCTCGAGAACAAACCTTTATCAATGGAGCTCTACTTTTGATACAATCTACTTACTGTGATGGAGATAATGTCTAACACAACTCTTGCACAACTCAGACTAGATCTTACATGTGAAGAACTTCCACTTTTGCCGGAATTGTATGCATTCAGTCTCAACAACAGAAAGGTGCTTACTAAATGGATGAATTTTGATTGTATTTAATACATTAAGACATAGAATCTAACTTTGTCTTCTTTTCAGATTCCAAGACGCAAGGAGAAAACAACATTGTGCAAGGAGTCACTCTCATATACACTTCATTTAATTGCTTCCACCGGAAGCTAGGTCACATACCTTGTGCACGCAATGAGCTTTGATACCATGCAAACCATGATGTACTCTTCAAAATGATTAATACAGAGACATTTTGTGCCGCTCAAACAATGTTTAAGAGATGTACACTTTTCGTTGTCTCAAAACTTTACAAATTGTGTTGTTTCTATCAAGATGTATACAAGTTATTGCTCCCTTTCTGTACTACTACTCCCCTGTCCTCTCCCCCGGTTTGTGCCACTGGTCCCCTGTCCTCTCCCCCGGTTGCTGCCACTGGTCCCCTATCCTCTCCCTTGGTTGCTGCCACTGGTCCCCTGCCCTTTCCCCCAGTTGTGCTGCCACCGCTCCCCTGCCCTCTTCCCCGGTTGCTGCTACTTCTACCTCTGGGGATGCTGGTCTCGGGCATCCTTTCCCGTCGTTTGAAATCGTAGGCCTCTTCCATGGCTTCCCATGCATCTTGCACCTATGAAGCTTCCCTCTGTTCTTGCTCTTGTCGTTGATGTGTAGCCCATTTCTCTACTTCTGTGGCGTTCGCATAATATTGATTTCTTGCTTCTTGCATATTTCGAACCTCTTCTTGAGTCTGATTGTAGCGCTGCGTCATTTTCTTAATGTGAGCCTGTTCGAACTCCTCATCTCTCGCCCCTTCCTCTCTTGTACGTCTGTTTACCGAGATTATAATATGCTGGATGACCATTACAAAAAAATGTCGCACATCATTGGGGGTGTAGTTATGTAACTGAAGTTCCTGTAGAAGCGTGATAATAGGAAAGTAAGTAAAGATGTTACTTCTTTTAATACAAACGTTGCAGCAAACAAACAATGAAACAACACGATTACTTACGTTTGGTACATCCAAAATTTGACTAAGGATCAACAAGGCATTCAAACAAGTTCGCAGCTATAGTCATCAAACCTACGTGGGCACGATTATCCGTTCATGCCGGATGGTATTCCCTAGATCATGCTCTAACAAAACATGCTCTACATAGCATACAAGTTTTTTCGCGGCACTACATACATAACTACTTGAGTCAGTAACACATTACAAGAGTCAGTAACACATTACAAAGAGACACTACTTCCAAATGTACCTAGATGTGCCTTACGTTTTTACACGACCATGAAACAACCTGCTTTGCCCGGAGTTTGTGTAGTAGACAATCTTATCTTCAATGTCAAATAACAACAGACTCCAATGATCACTCCACCAAAACCATCAAAGATGAGGAGAAAGATCCTAAATCCAACATGGTTTTTACAAGGCAAGAAGAAACTCACGATTGATTGTATGCAGTGACCAGAAAGCACGCTAGATCAAAATTGACTCTGCTAAACCAGACCATCAGAGCCAAAAAGGAAACTCCGCTGTTCTGTAGCATAGGCGATATCATTGGATCTATTACGTATATTTTGCTTTGAGCCTCAGCGGGTAGAAGCAAGATAGTGTGCCTAACATGAATCAATGGTAGAGATTAAACTTAAGATATTTCAGCGGGCTGTCACTGCCACAAACCCATGAGTCATTATCGAGCGACTGTGGCAGCTATCGAATTCCGTAAGCCACTGACTCGCTTGGTATTGACCCATCTCTTAGCAGTAGTGAGCCATCTAATGAACCAAGCCTGACTTATAAAGAAA
Source organism: Adiantum capillus-veneris (assembly GCF_014529385.1). Taxonomy (NCBI): domain Eukaryota; kingdom Viridiplantae; phylum Streptophyta; class Polypodiopsida; order Polypodiales; family Pteridaceae; genus Adiantum; species Adiantum capillus-veneris. Next base: position 143,620,069 of record NC_140941.1, on the reverse strand, counting down.
AACTTGAGACGTAACACAACAACGTTGATGACTACCGCGAAGACATGGGTCAATACCGAGCGAGTGGTATCACTATCCAATTCCATAAGCCACTGACTCGCTTGGTACTGACCCATGTCTTGGTAGTGAGCCATTTAATGAACCAACCGTGACTTATAAAGAGCTTGAGAAGTACCACAAAGCAATGTTGATGACCGCATCTGTTGCGTTGGAGTTGGAGAAACTGCACATGCACAGGAAGTCTTGTTGATCAAGGTTGAAAATGAAAGCCTCCTCCGACCTTCCAAGCAGCAGTATTTGTACATGCAGAGGTGCTGACCTGATCAGAACTTGCAATTCCTCTTCATTCTCTTCGTTGATTTGCTCTAAAATAATTGACTCATCTGATAAAGTCTCCTCGTTGGATGGCCCTTGTGAAGCAGAGCCTTTCCCTTGCCTTTCTTGAGCTTTATCCATGGCTGCCTCAGGCTCCTCCCTAACAGGCAGAGGGTCCTCCCTAACAGGCATAGGATCCTCCCTTACAGGCACAGGATCTCCCTTACAGACAGGTTCTTTCTCCCTCTCTCTCTCTCTCTCTCTCTCTCTCTCTCTCTCTCTCTCTCTCTCTCTCTCTCCCCCCTTCCTCTTGCTGTTAACTATGTGTGCACCAAAGCCACTGCGTTATGGGGTTAGAGCACAATGGGAACAACACTCCAAGGGCCAAAGAGTGGTCATTAGGGTAAGATTAGAAGTCTCGCACCGCATGGTTGGAATAATTACTCATTATGTGACCGTGCCTGAGAAGTTATTCAATGCTATGTGTGGGCATAATGAGTGAGTAGGCCTATATATCTATTACTGATAACATTAAATGCTCTGTTATAATCCACCTGTTCCGAATGGATGTGGGTACAGTGGAAATTCAACTTGGGTCAGAAAAAGCGAATAGGGTCCTTCGAAGATTCTTGGGGCCCATATTCGCCTGGTTCTGACTCAAGTGACGTCACCTATTATGACATTAGTGCACGGGAAAGAACCAAGAAAATAGAGACCTTGAGGGATACTCGAGGCTCAATATTCTCTTGGTTATGACACCAAATACATACCAATTTTGAATAGTAGTTTTAGCTTGCTTTTTCTTTCAGTCATGGGGATCATAGTCCTGGAGACAGACGTTGTGGGTACAACGAAAATTCAACTTGGGTCTGAACCAAGCAAATAGGGCCCTTTGGAGATTCTTGGGACCCCTATTCGCTTAGTTTTGACTTAAGTGACGTCACCTATTATGACATTAGCACACGAGACAAAACCAAGCGAATAGAGACCTTGAGGGATACTCGAGGCTCAATATTCGCTTGGTTATGACACCAAATACAGACCAATTTTGAATGGTAGTTTTGGCTTGATTTTTCTTTCAGTCATGGGGATCATAGTCCTAGAGATAGACGTTGTGGGCGAGGATACATGTGAAGAAAAACTATTCACGTTCTTATACAATGCACGTGCTCATCACCATGCACCAAAAAATATCAAGAATGTTTAATGCAGAGTTTTCTATAGAGAGGATTATAGATTTCTCATTGAGTACCTACAAACCCATTTGTAACAGTATGAGGCAGTCATTTGTGACAATTCCATGACAGTTGATGGCATGAGATATGTGCACCCAACCGACCTTGACCCTGACTCGAGTGCTTCAAGGAGACTGAATCGCTGTCTAGAAAAGTGTCCCTCCAATGCACTGCTTGTACAATACATGTGTATGAAGCACTTCATAAAGTGTCGCTTAGTGGAATTCTACCACGGGTTTGTCTATTACTCATACTTGCAGACGGATGGTGAGTCAGAGACTTCCCAGTCAACAACTTTCGGTAGTTGTCCATTGGCGCCGGAGGAAGAGGTAGAGGATGTGGAGGTGCAATTTGACCCAGAAGAAGAGTGGGTAGAGGTATTAAAGGAAACATTTGATGCGGGCTTAACTCTTGCTTCTCTTGCGGATGCAACAATAGGGTGCAAGCAAGAAAGCCCAAATAAGGAAGTGACTTTGCCTTTGAATTGTGCTTTTAGCTTTGCTATGGCGGGCGACACCCACTATGTTCTGCTCACAGATATCATGCATGAGCTTAATATATGGGAGGACTATTGCCTAGCTGCAATTGAAAATTTTGGTGAGGCACACATGGGATTTGCGGATGATGATGGAGTGGACCAACATCTTATTGCTGACACAGCTGTCCACGACTCATTGTTTACTTCAGGGTGGCAACAACTGATCAAAGATACATTCAATGAAGCGAAGTCCGGAGAGGCCAATTTGCCAAAAAATTGGCCTCTCAGATATCATGCATGAGTTGAATATACGGGAGGATTATTTCCTAGCTACAATTGCAAATTTTTGTGAGACACACATGGGATTTGTGGATGATGATGGAGTGGACCAACATCTTATTGCTAACATAGCTGTCTACGACTCACATTTTACTTTAGGGTATCAACTGACTAAAGATACATTCAATGAAGCGAAGTTCGGAGAGGCCAATTTGCCAACAAATGAGCAGTTTCAATCAACATCAAGACAACTTGGCTTGAAAAACATGGGTAGGCCCGTGGCACCCAGAGCTCAAGTAATGAATAGTCAGTCTATTCACTTGTGGGGAAGCTCGATGCTCGAAATGGACGAGAATCAGATGGTAATTTTTAAAGGCATTCAGATGGTATTGGACATGGCCCAGTGATAAAATATCATGATCAATCTTTTTGTTGACAGGTGCTAGTGTATGACGATAGTTTCCTTAGAAAGCGGGAGGGTCACGGCAAGGGCTTGTCTCACTGGAGTATAAGGCAAGGATGTGGCGTTGTCTCACTAAATCGGGCATTTCAACCACAAAAAGGTTTGTAGAAACAATTCAAGTACTTGGCAATTGTACTCACCTCACTTACGGCCCATAAATGCTTTACTATTTTTTTGTAGATCATAATATACCACAAGGAATACTCCGAGAACAATGCAAAGTTCCCACTGTTTGCAATGAAAGTTATTACAAGATTGTGTGGTGGACAACCCCTTCGACTAAATGCAGAAAGACTAATTCTGATTGAGAAACAGTTTGCTCTACGTGTCTTTGGCATTGGGTATGGGTGCCAAGCACTCAGAGCCCCCTATTTCATGTCTTACACAGCTCAGGGTCTAGCTGCAGGGGTTGAAGACCTGGACATCTTAGATCCATACAACAAGCGACTGTTTTTTAGGGAAAGAAGACACCTGATGCCCGTGGGGATGATGCCATCAACGGAGGAACATGCTCGTCTACAAAGCTTGCACATCAAAGAGGTATAGTGAGGAAGAAGGAGGTGCATCAAAGAGGATAAAAATGATGGGCTCATGTCCATCTTCTCCCTAAGGTTCATCTTCTCCCGTTCCTGACTCGTGACTGTCGCCACCTCGCATGGTGCTCCCCCGCATTTGAATTTCCCCAAGACATCTGTTTCTTCTCTTTGTGGATGTGTTGTAAAGACCGTGTAATTTTTGAACTCTTTAGAAGCTCCTTCTGCCTTGCTCTATGAATTAGTCGTATAAGTCCGTTGGTGTAACTCTAATAGGCTATTGGCCTTATCCTTTCCTCCCCATGTGTAGTGTGCTTAAAATAGCATGTTCTTGCCATGTAGTGGGTTTTTTCCATGCCTTGTGTGGACCATTTTAATAGTGAGCCGTATGTCTTGGCAAAATATGGACCATGGTTGAACAGTATGTGTTACATTGAAATAAAACAAAATGGTCAGTAGAGTACAATTTAAAATTTTGTTTTGTATACGTAGAATGCTAACCTACCATGTAATGTGTGATATGTTTCCCACCCCACCCTATAAGGTAAGCCTTCTTCCAATCCAGCAAGGCTGCTTGAAATGATGTGACCTTACTTTGGTCCCAAGAATGTTGCTCAGCATAGTGGAAAATTTTATCTAGTGATTTCCACACGTTTGCCTTGTGATTTTGGATTGCCCCACCACAAGCATTGTCTTTAACCACTTTATGTAATTGTTTCCATTTGTTGAACAGGTTTTTTCTTTCTTCTCTACCTGAATCTTTGAGGCTAAACCCAAGAAACCTTCAGGCCTTCACGCCGCTCGATGCTTTCCTAGGTACCTTGTAACGACTTTGAGACATCTTAGGGTCCTCTTTGATTTTGACATTGCCTCCATGCAAACCAATGTCTGAGAGCACTCCCTCTAATGCTTTGATCACTCTTTTTGACTCACACTCTGGCTTTAATGTCCATGCAAAACATATGTACAAATAAAACACCTTTTCAATTATTTGATAGAGTGCATGAAGTGTACAGATGTGAACTCTACTCAGAGGAATATCAAGCACTGGCCTAAAATTTTTATCTTGAAGATGTCTGTTGGGAGCTCTATTCCATTGCACACTCTCAAGAGATTGTGCATCGCATGCAATATAAGCATGGATTTGCCCCAGCTGCTCCGTGTGTTATGTTGTACATACACTTAAGAGTCTTTAAGTCACCTGCTATGTGCCATTCCACTGTATAGTCACCAAATCCTTCCACTAAAAGAACGACTCCATTTCTTTGTTCACTAATGATAGAAGGAATTTGGGTTTGACTAAAAACCGAAACGAGGATTTCAAAATTTTCCTTATCAATCTGCAATGAAAAACGAAAACACAAAATCAACAATCAAATAATCAATATTTTGTTTTTATAGAGTGAACGAAGTATACCTGGAATGATCCTAGAGTTATAATGTTGTTTTTGGATTGCATGCTGAAGTATCGTGGATCCTCTTTCGTTATTGATGGATCTAGAGCCCTGTTCATGAGGGTAATGGTGACTCTCTCCAACTTCTTGTTCTTCAGGACCTCACACTCGTCGAGCTTCAAAACAAACTTGAGAACCCCACCGCACTCCTCTCGATGACTGATATCAAAGAAGTAAACTGCATACCTTTGCAGTGCTTCAAGATCAACGAAGAGGTTGTTGTGCTCGTTAAACTGTGCCTCTCTACCACCCTTGCCTAAGAACGTTGCTTCAATATGGAATGGTGACCCAAGTTTCTCAAACACCTCATCCTTTACGTGCCAGCGAGCAACCTTTACATGTGATAGCTTTGGCAGCAATGATCCTCTCTGTAGTTTATTTTGAGACTTTTTAGCTAATGCTTTGAAGAGTGCCCTGTATCCCACTTGCGAGATGCCACTCTCATCAAGCATTGCTTGAACTTCCATTGGTTCCAACCGATTCTTATTCATGAAGGAGGTAAGGAGCCTCCCTTTCAACTTACAAATTTTTTTCTGAGTTATCATCTCTTCAACTACTTGTTTTGGAACTAGACGGCTGTAATGCACTCTGGCATTGAAGCCTGCACCGTTCAAGTTTGGATGCAGTAAAGACTTGCCAAAAAAGCGCCATGCATTATGGTCATGTATAGGAGAGTTTATCCATTTCTTAGTGAAGCACATTGAAGATACAAAAGCAAAAACAAACTTTGAGTTACCTTAAAGCTCGTATTTGTTTTTTCAGGCCACCACTACCAATCTTCATGTTCTCAATGTTGCACAGATCTTGTTTTCTTTTTCGACTACCAAGCACAGTGTCTTTCTCTCACAAACTTGTGATCTTCTTCTCAAGGCCTTGGATTGTCTCTTTGTTTGATAAAATCTTTTGACAGCATACTTCATTAAGTTTCTTCAGCTGCATGTTCTCCATTGCCAGGAAGTTTCTTTGCCTTTCTGCATTCAATTCTCTCATTTCTAAATGTTCGGTGTATCCCAGTAGCCCATCCTTGCCATCGCCTGTGAAATGTAAGAGGTTAGTGATATTAAGCAAAGGGAGGTGGCACATTTGTCATAGGATCCTTTGGATAAATAGACCCATTGGTCCACAAATCCAAATGATGTTCCTTGTTTGTCCTTCTAAGTTCTTTCTCCCGTTGAGATAAGAAAGACTCCCTCCTACATTTTTGCAACGGTGCGTACTCTTGCAATACATCAACATGAAGATGATGTGTGTTCTTTCTTTGGGTAAGTGTTAAAGATGAAGGGGTTGAGGATTGCAAGTTCAAATTGGTGTTTTCATTAGAAAAAGAAGCGTTCTCTATTCTTAGAGTTGATAGAGAAAAATACAGACACTCGAAACTCATGAAATATCTCAGGTTTTGGGAGGGAAGACCATATTCTCATGTTAGAGTTGATAGAGTTCATGTGGCTTATGTTTGTGGAGGGAACGCTTGTAAGTTGTCATTTAATCATTAGTCATACGGTTAGTTGGATTCCTGACAAGAGAATGAAGGATAAGAATGATAAAGGTGGTGGCTACCTACCAAAGAATGTCATTTTGGCTTTTTGTTGGCGCAAAAAAGTATCACATAAAATGCACAATCTAACATTTTCATTTTCTCTCTCTAAGCCGACGTGGAACTTCTTACAGGGCCCAAAAGTGAGTCCAACTTTCTCCTAATGGATCTACACCGAGTGGTCAACAACTCTTACATCCCCAATGCAAAGGTTATCATCAAGTGGGTGGACTTATGGACAATGGAAAAGGCAAGGCATTTGCAAGACAGTGAAGCATGGAAGCAAGCTCATGGAGGTAGGAGAGGACCCCCGATTCCTTAACACCTTGCATGTTCTCCATATTTCATTAGCGCCGAGTGGATCCATGAGAGAATGATTGAAGCAAAGGCATGTGGAGAGGACATCACCGACAAAGAATGGGAGTATGTATGTGCCAAAGGTAGAGTACTCATACGTTTAAACCATATTGTATAGTTTTTTCTTGGTTTTATCTTTGTAAATGATTATTGTATTATTATTTTTCTTATAGTGCCTTTCTTTTTTAATTCTATGTGGTCAAAGGGTGAGCACTTTTATACACGCTACATTGGCGAACGTCAACCACCATGGATTGTGGTGTCATGGGAAACTTTGACACAAATAATGATGAAGGCACCATTGTGGGACTATTGAAAGAATACTAAAGGTCAATTTTAGAACCTTTCATACCTTCATCTTTGAGTGAAAGTGGTTTGAAAATGTGTTTAGATGGCATGAGAATGGGCTCTCCATGGTGGACTCTAGTGTGCATCACAGGGGGAGATTTGACAATTTAGTTTTGTCATGTGATTGTGAGCAGGTGCATGATTGTGAGCAGGTGCATGATTACCTTCTTTATCTTTATTTGCTTGTCACATAATACCAATGTCATTCACTTTGAACTTCTCTTCTATAGGTCGTCTATATCCCATCAATCCACCAATCAAAACTTTGATTCGTAGTTTTAGTGACACCTCGCAGGGAACCATTTTTGCCATAATGAAGTGGAGACCATATTCAACCCTCTCCCACCTACTACAAGAAAATGAGGAGGAGGCAAAGGAGAGAGAGATTGATGATTCAAGTCTCACCCCACCAATCTTAGTGAGGAGGATGATTGCCATGATGATGATGATGAGATGGAAGATAATAAATCTGAAGATGATAAAGCCAACACATCCACAAACAACGATTCAGTTTCTCTCTTTATTGATTTAGGAGCCATGGATTTAAATTTAGATGATGCTACTTGTAGAGATATTTTGGAAGATGAATTATAAAATTGTATATTTTATTCTATGAAAAGTTTTTGTCGTGTTGCCCAGCCATTCATTGCTCTCTCCCTCTCTCTCTCTCTCTCTCTCTCTCTAATTATATCAAGCACGCTAATTTATGTGGGTGAGATTAATTTAATGATAAAATATCTATATTTGTTTATAAAACTATTAATAAAAAATAAAAAATTCTTTGTAATTTTTTTAGAAAATAGAAGAAAGTACTTAAATTTGCATATTTTGGCTCCAAAATATTGCGTGATAATGCTAGAGGTAATAACGACAATTATAACCTCTCTCTCTTTCTCACATCCACCTTCACACGTTTTCTTCTATTATTGTTCTGAAGAGTTATGCGTGCAAGTAGAGCTAGCATTTTGTGTTGTGCGTAGTGCGAGTGTGCTTTTGCTATCAAAGACTGCTTTGAAGAAGAGCTAGCTCCTTTATTGTGTTCCTTGCTCATTGGGAGGAGAGTGTGAACCTCTTCTTTTTTTTGCATGATGCGTATTTTACTTTTGCGGATCAACATTAGTGACAAAGCGGCCAGATGACTTGCACAACCTAATCTACCCAAATAACCATCATTTCATGTCTCGAGAATCATGTTTTTAACTTTCTTTCCACAAGAAAAATACAAAGAAGTACCCAAACTTGAATATTTTAGTGCCAAAGCGGGGGTTGATAATAAAGGAGATAATAGCAACAGAAATAAGCATGGTAATGCAGGTGATAGTAGTAGTGGGAATAAGCGTGATAACATTTAATTTGTAAAAATATGCCATCCCGCCCCCTCTCTCTTCTTTGGCCACCCCATTTTGGACTCTCTCTCTCTCTCTCTCTCTCTCTCTCTCTCTCTCTGCAAAATGCGGTAAAGAGCTATGATAAACGATTTGAAAGCTTTATTGTGACACACATTAGAAAAGGTAGATTTTAAGTTTTCATACCTCTTGTATGTTTGGCGTAGGTGCTTGGTGTGTGATAAGGGAGAAAGAAAAATGAGAGAGTGGAAAAGAGAATGGCTAGTGTAGATTAATGTTTAATGTAAGAGTGAGAATGTTTGAAATATGTTCAATTAATGTTAAGTTTGAGCGAGAAATTGTTTGAAAAGATGTTTATGTTAAGTTTAAGATTAAAAATTTAAGATTAAAAAAATTGAGTGGAAAAAATAGAAAAAGTTTAAAAATTAAGAAAAGAAAATTGAAAAATCGAAAAAGAGATTGGACATTAAACAATAAAATAAAAAAGAGAGTTTAAAGAAAGAGTAGATCAAGAAAAATTGTTTAATTTGTGTTATCTGAGTGGAAAAGAGAGAGAGAGTGGAAGAGAGAGAGAGAGAGAGAGAGAGAGAGAGAGAGAGAGATTAGAGGGAGGAAAAGTGTTAACATATTGTCAACTAGATTAGAGAGAGGAGAAGAGAGAGAGAGAGAGAGAGAGAGAGAGAGAGAGAGAGAGTTCTATTATCATCCTCGGAGGTCAAATATGACCTATGGGACCAAATGAACATGTCACATGGTGTGAGTGGAGGTCATAAGTGACTCTCGATGCTCAAAAGTGGCTGAAATGAGCATCGCAATAGAGAGTCCACATCGTGGTTGGGAGAGGAAGGTATATAGGGAGAGCTCATGGCTGAATATATGGGGAAAAGAGTACCTAATGTGGTCAAAAGCTGAGCACTCAAGTAGTGTGTGGTACTCACTCTCTTGCACTTGACGAGGGCATAAGGTGCAAAGTCGATGAGACTCCTCGCCAGTGCCCCAACGTCTTGTCTCGTAGCGTAGAGAATGCGAGCTAAGACGAATGGAGGCAATGGTGCGGATCGCACTCAATGGGATGGGCTCAAGGATGTAGGCATGGGTTCGCTCGGAGAAGAAGAGAGATTTGTAGTTTGGGACAATGTGTGTGGTGTAATGGCTGAAGCAAGAACCTTCGAATTTCTCCCAAGCCGTGATACATTGGCGTTGTAAGAAGGCCTCATTAACTTGGGAGTCGATCGACGCATCCTTGACCAAGTGACATGCATCCCATCTTCCAAACCATTTCTTGATGTCAAGCATCCACCCCGAACTTAGTATTTTGCTCTTGCATGTCTTTTGGACCTTTTGACTTGCTTCATATGCGATTTTAGGAAGTCGATACAAAGTGCTACGTTGTGTCTTAAGCATGTACTCCACAACCCTTTGCATGCCCAAGACCTCAATGGGAAGCAATCCGGACTCAAGAAGTAAGAGCATGTAGGGTGTTTATGTCTTGACTTGGAAAAAGTTGGTGAGAAAACACTTTTGGACATTCTCAAACTCTTTCCAAGTAGACTTCCCGATTCTACCACCCCACACCTCCACTCCATAAAGAAGCACCGGTGTCACCAATGTGTCAAAGAGGTACTTTTTGAGAGCCCAACACTTGATCCCTCAAGCATTGCACATGTTCTCAAATGCATAATAAGCCCTCTTTCCCGCTTCCAAGCGACGCATTGCGCAATCCTTCCATCTATGATTGGATGGAATCTCAAGTCCAAGGTACTTGAAGCTATCTACCACTTCAAGTTGCTCATTGTTGTATACAATGCATGGATTTTCATCATTGAGGGTCTTTACAAGCATAATCTTGGTTTTGGATCCATTCACGATCCGCCCGCTATGTAGGCAAAAGCGTTCCAAGACACTCATAAGCTTTTGTGCATCTTCTAAGGTATGTGCCAAGAGCACTACATCATCGGCATAAAGCAAAAGCATGATCACTGCATTTTCGATTTTAACCTCTTCTATGCCTTCTTGTTGCATAAAATCAAGAACCATGCATTCCAATTCATCAATCAGTAGCCAAAGAGGGTTGGGAAAAGTGGGCATCCTTGTTTGACACCAATGGTGCTTGCAAAAAATTCTGAAACTCCATCTCCCATATGTAGTCGACATATCACTTTTTGGTAGATGCTAAAGACTGCATGCATAAATTCTCTCGGCACTTGAAGGCTTTGCATACGTCTCCAAAGATTTCCTTGCAGTACCATGTCAAAAGCTTTCTTGAAATCCACAAAGCAACAATACAACTTTCTTCCTTTTAATCGAGACGCTTCCATAAGAACTCGAAGAGTGACAAGGTGATCAATAGTGCTATGATGCTTTCGAAAACCTTCTTGGCATAGCGCATGTTTGCCGTTCTTTTCAGCCCATTCACTTATCTTCATCTCCATGATACATCCAAATAACTTTTCCATCAAAGAACCAACCATTATAGTGTGGTAGTTGTTCACATTGTTTACTTCTCCTCCTTTGTGCAAAGATTTGATCCAATTTTCACTCCAATCATGAGGCATGCCATGCTGAAGTGCAAGGTTAAACATATCACATATCCAATATCGTGTTTTCTTGCTTGTCCATTTAATCATTTCAGCCTTGAAACCTTGAAGGTCCCCTGCCTTGTGGGTAGAAAGTTTCTCAAGCGCGCAATATACATCTTCAATGGTAAAGAAGGGAGGCATAAACGGAAGGGAGCTACAACACTCCATCTTATCAACATTGGGTTTCTCATAGAGGTTCTTGCAATGTGTATACCTATCCTCAAGAGTCAAGTCACCAAAGCTCTCAACACGCTTTCCTTTTAGATTTTGCCAAAACTTGCCACATGCATGTGCTTTCTCTTGTGCTAAAAGAAGTTGTTTTCTGACTTCCCGCCTTCTCCTCTTTTTTTGAACAAGTTCTTTGTATGTGTGTGAATGTTCCAAGTAACCTTCCTTGTCTTTGCTTGCATCCAACCTTACCAAGTGTTTTTGGGCTTGACTTCATTCCATGTCGAACCATTTCTTCTTGGTGCTACCTTTATTAGATCTTTTGCAAGACGCGTTTCACTGAAAAGCATTCCCTTGCACAAGAGAAAATTACTTCTTTGAAAACTTTCCACTTGCATTCTAATGTTGGGCTCTCTTGATGCTCTGTCATGCTTAACATTTGGTCCACCATATCAGCATATATAAGTGCTCGTTTGAAGTCTAGATGTAGGCATGAATGATTCACATCATGATTGGAGGCTACATTCTCGGGTCTTTTACCACACTTGAGGTCAATACATAGCATCCTATGATCCGATTCCGGATTCCATTCACCAAGTGTAAATTTTTGTATGCATTCTATAGTCACGCTTCCGAAAACAACATATAGTCGATCACACTATCACCATTGTGCTTTCTACATGTAAAGTCATTGGTGCCTTGCCATAAAGATACACCATTTGCAATGAGCATTCCGGTACTATTGCATATATGTAGAAGTGACTTTCCATAGTGATCCAATTCTTTTGCATCATTAGATCTTTGATTATACATGTATGAGCCATCCATTCTTCTTGAGACATGCGGCATGTCAACTTGTTGTGTGTTGTGTTGTAACCTATTTGTGCAAGCATTCATGTCTCCAAAGACAATGACTTCACCTTGGTCCTTGTAATGAACAATGTCTTCCTCTAGTTCAAAAAAGGGCTGATCTCTATCCATACCCAAGCGAGCATAAAAGTTGGAGTCATAGTGAGGAATGTAGCAACCAACCACAAACATGACTTGACCATTGGGTGGGCTGATTTTCAGCCATAAGTAGCGTTTATACTTATCTTCTTTGATGTGGAAACATCTTTTAAACCCTTTTTGATCATACATGCTACGCCTCCTTGGCCGCTATGTTGCTTTGCATTTTTGGTCCACATCAAAGAATGCACATCATATTTGTCAAATCCAAGAATTTGTTGCACATCATGCTCCCATGTTTCAACAAGAAGTATCATATCGGAGTCATTGGTAAGTTCATTAATGCCAATTCTCACATTCCATGGATAGCCGTTACAATTCCAAAAGCTTATTCGCAAGCGTGAGTTGGTCTCATAGATCATGTGTCCCTATTTGTTGGATGGACTTGCATATTCCTCAAGTGACTTTTCTTCTTGACATGACACCTTGACCTTCTTGGTTCTTTCCTCATATGCTTTGCGACATACATTTTGTTGCATAAGAGTGCAATCCTCATATACATTACAACCCGTTCCTTTGAGGTAGATCCAACTATTGTCAAGGCCCTGATCTTTCTCTTTACCTCATCAGCCATGGTACATACAGTAGGTCTTTCTCCCAAGCGAGGGACTCCTTGTTTTCCAACTCGATGTGCACCTTAAGCCATGATTCCAGACATGCCAAAGTGTGTAGCAAAAAACTCTTCAATAGCAACCGCAAGAGATTGGGGTGTTTCCATGCTTTCCTCCTGATTCCACGAATGACGATGTTCTTTGAGCTTTTTTGCCGTTCTTGCAATTCTTGAGTGTCCACATTCTCTGCATTCTTTGCTTGCACAACGGCTTGCATGATAGGAGATGTAGAAACCACATTATCCTTACATATATCAGCCTATGATTTGGATGCATTTCTCATCTCACATACATCATGTCGTATTGTATCTATCGTTTCCTCTTTCAATACATGATCACTCTCAACTTTGCTCAAGCACTCTTTCAATACATTCATGTCCAGAAGAGAGCGCTTACATTCTTGAACTTCATTCTCAAGATACACCAAGCGTGTTTTTTGCATTTCAAGAACCTTCTGGAGCTGCTCATTCTCCACAACAAGAACTCTTAAAGTACCATTCTCCATTGCAAGTGCGCGCAACTCTTCACCTTGCTTGTTGACGGTTTCTTGTAATGAGATCAAGTAAGCCATGATCATTGCTTCCGTTTTGTTATAGAAGATGTGGTTGGATTAGCATCCAAATTCCTTGGATATTTTGCATCATTCTCCATGGCGAGTGTGTATTTTGCACCCTTGCAAGTTTTGTCCGACATTGCCGTCAAGTCGGCAACAAAAACGTAAAGTTTTGATAATTTTTTCAGTTCTGAGATACTGTTACAGCAAAGCCTTCCATTGCTCAAAAAAATTATGTCTTTACATCGATACGTAGAGGGCTTTGTGCTCTTCGATTGAGGCTATAGATCACCTAAATCGGAGTTCAAATGAAGAAGTTATGATCAAAAGAGTAAACTGTTGTCTACTAGGTCAAAAAACGGCTGAGTGAGAGAGTGAGAGAGAGAGAGAGAGAGAGTAAAGAGAGATGGTTAGAGAGATTAGAGAGGGTAGAGATAGAGATCATAAGAGAGTAGAGATTAAGTGATAGAGAGAGATGGTTAGCGTGTAGAGAGAAGATAGAGAGTAAACATTAAAGGATAGAGAGAGATGGTGAGAGAGAGTAGAGAGGGTAGAGATAGAGATTAAGGGATAGAGAGAGATGGTTATAGAGAGTAGAGAGAGGGTAGATATAGAGATTAGGTATAGACTAGAGATTAAGGGATAGGGAGAGAGAGTTATAGATAGATTAGATAAAGAGAGAATCTAGAGATTAGGTAGATAGGTAGAGTAGGTAGAGAGAGAGGACTAAGAGGTAGAGAAGTGGGATAGAGAGAGAAAAGGAGGGTGTAGATAGATGTGTCTAGTATTGAAATTCAAAATGTGGTAATATGGGCAGTATCAGGCATGGTAATATCCACAATAATAGATACAATAATATTTGGCACTCTTAAAAAAGAAATAGAGCAAGGTATGCCACATTTTTGAAAGCATGCCTTACTCTTTCGTTCATCACGTCTTATCACCTGCACCATTAATAAGCTTCTCTCTCTCTCTCTCCTTCCTTCACACTCACACATACACACACACGAACCCTCTTTGGAGGAGAATCCTACATGGATGATGGTTGGAGCTTGATAACCAAGAACCTTGATCGAAAGGAAGAGGGAAGCGAAGAGGTAAGCTTCTTCACAAACCCCCCTACCCCAACCACACATTAGAAATAATAGAAGTAGAAATTTCATAAACCTTGCATGTTTGGTGTGCTTGCTTGCTTGCAATCATAGGTGCTTTCTTGATTGCTTGGGGTGATTAGGGAGAGCAAAGAGAGAGAGAGAGAGAGAGAGAGAGAGAGAGAGAGAGAGAGAAATTGTTTGAAATGTGTTTATGTTAAGTTTGAGAAAAAAATTTGAGTGAAAAAAAAGACAAAAGGTTTAAACATTATGCGTTAAACATTAAGAAAAGAAAATTAAAATTTTGAAAAAGAGGTTGGACATTAAAAAAAGGAAAAAAGAGAGTTCAAAGAAAAATTACATTAAGAAAAGTGTTAATTTTGTGCTAATTAGAGATTAAGTGTTAATTAGAGGACGGAGAGAGAGAGAGAGAGAGAGAGAGAGAGAGAGAGAGAGAGAGAGAGAGAGAGAGAGAGAGAAGAAGAAGAAGAAAAGACAGAGAGGAAAGAGAGATTGAAGGGAGGATTAGCGAGAGGAAATGTGTAGATATAGCATAGGCTAGATTAGAGAGAGAGAGAGAGAGAGAGAGAGAGAGAGAGAGAGAGAGAGAGAGTAGTGATAAGGTGTAGAGAGAGACTGTATAGGGATAGAGTACATAGAGGTAGAGACAGAGATTAGGTAGAGATAGAGATTAGGTAAAGATAGAGATTAAGGGATAGAGAGAGTGCAAAGATAGAGATTAAGGAATAGAGAGAGAAGAGAGAGGGAGAGTGTAGAGATTAGGTAGACAGAGAGTAGGCAAAGATAAAGTCTAGAGATTGATAGATATCTAGAGTAGATAGAGAGAGTGTAGAGACTAGGTGGATAGATAGAGAAGTGGGATAGAGAGAGAAAAAGAGATAATGTGTAGAGATTGATAGATATCTAGACTAGACAGAGAGGATTAGAGACTAGGTGTATAGTATTTAATTATATATGTATCTATGTATATTTGTGTAGGTGTACATATGTGAGTGTGTAGATATGTATGCATGTATATATGTTTTTTGTGAGTGTCTAAAAATGTATGCATGTATAAACATATATATGTCAGTGTGTGTATAAATGCATGTATGTAAGCACTAAGAAAGGGAGCATAGCACTTGATGGTTGAATAATTCCTCTCATGTATATTCCCTTTTCAATTGTTGCATTGTAGTGGAGAGCCACTCAGGTAGAGAGCCACTCTCTATCTAGTCTACACCTCTCTCTCTCTCTCTCTCTCTCTCTCTAGCTTGATTAGGTAGAGAAGTAGAGGTGTGTAGATAGAGAGGTAGCTAGATGGATGAAAATTTATCTTTCTCTCTGTCTACACCTACTCTACTTCTATGTACCATGTCTCCCTACATCCTCTCCATCTACCTCTCTCTCTACACCCTCTCTATCTACCTTAGGTAGAGAGAGAGAGAGAGAGAGAGAGGTGTAGACTAGGTAGAGATTAGGTGTAGAGAGAGAGGTAGATAGATTAAATTTATCTACCTCTCTCTATGCCTTCTCTATCTACCTCTCTCTCTACATCTTCTCCATCTACCTCTATTTTACTCTCTCTATACGTTCTCTCTAGCCTTGGATTAGGTGTAGAGGAAAGAGATTACCTCTCCCTTTTGCACCCCGTCTATCTACCTTGATCTACCTCCCTCTCTTCACCCTCTTTATCTACCTTGGTAGAGAGATAGAGGTGTGTAGATTAGGTAGAGATTAGGTGTAGAGAGAGAGAGGTAGATAGATGGATAGAAATCTACCTACCTCTCTCTATGCCCTCTCTATCTACCTCTAGTTACCCTCTCTCTCTCTCTACCTCTATTTACCTCTCTCTATATCCTCTCTAGCCTCAGATTAGGTGTAGAGGACAAAGATCTACCACTCTAAGGTGGATAGATAGAGGTGTGTAGATTAGGTGTAGAAGATAAAGAAACGATGTAAGCTAGGTGTAGATAGATAGTGAGAGAGGCACCTCTCTTTGTATATCCTTTCTATCTACCTACCCCCTCTATTTAGAGGGTATAGGTTGGGTGTAGGGTAGAGTTTATGTTAGATAGATAGGGTGGATAAAAGGGAGCACCTATTTTGAAGTGTGTTACTCCAACAATAGAGGATGAGGATTGTGGCGCACCCATGTGAGATATAGGGTGCTAGTATAGGGTGAAATATGGTGACGAGGTCGATTTTTGACACGATGTACAAGGATTTCATTAACATGGTCACAAACACACAGACATTTTAATAACATTGAGTGATCACTTTTTAAAACACGTGACTACATTGAATGTTCAAATGATCTTTCTATCAACCTGCAAAAACAATCCAAATTGGTAGTCCCATTGGGATTTTCCATACCTTAGCAGGTCCATTGGCAGGTTTTTTGAATATTCTAGTGGGCCTGTCAAGAAAAAATGATAGCCTGACAGGCTTTTGGTGGGTTATCAGGTCACCATTCATTGGCTTAAATAGGGATGTCAATTTTTTCTCTTGTATTGGAGAGTGTTATCCCAGATCTTATGCCAGATTGTCACTAGCCATAATCCAAACCCCAAGGGGAGATTCGGTGGGATTTATGGGTTTTGTCCTATGTTTTGTACTTGTTTGTTTGTACCCTCTCTAGTCTACTACTACAATGCCAATGTGGCATGAGTCTTTTAATTAACCATGTGATAGCATATATGGGTACTTTCCACTTTGAGTACACATACACACACACAATTTAAATATATGAGAATATGCATCTATCTTGCAAGCTTCCCATGCAAGGTATGCTTTGCTACCAAACACATCATGCTAAATAATCCACATGAAAAATTGTTAGTTGCTCAGCTAATAACAGCCGAAGAAAAAGCATCAAATGGGATGCCACTCATTTTTTTAAAGACAATTGATTGTATTAAATCCCTTTGTATCATTGAAAAATCCCACAAAGTCCAAAGATATTGTAATATTATTGATTGCCAACAATGAGTCTAAAGGGGTTGAGGTCCGTAAATTTTGTAATCATATGCAGTTTTTAAGCTTTGAATTTCACCCAAATAGCTAGGAATCCATTCTTTGAACCTTGGCTAAGGTATAAAAGCCATTTTTTGTAATTAAAAACCTAAGTTTTTGGTTAATGGAATTAGGTCTCCCCAATCTCAAAAAAATAAAAAGTCTTTCAGAACATATTAAGTGCGCAAGTGAAGAGTGAGTTAAGGAAATGAAAAGATAGATGAAGGTGGAAGGTGGAAAGTCATAAGACCTTTTGTGTCCATATAAAGAGGTGTTCGACTTCATATTGTATATTTGTGTTTCTCTTCCTTTAGCATTTCTTCTCTTTAAAGTGTTCTCTCTCTCTCTCTCTCTCTCTCTCTCTCTCTCTCTCTCTCTGTCTCTCTCTCTCTCTCTCTCTCTGTTGTATCCGTCCTTCTCACATCCAACTGATACTGTAGCAAATCCACATGATTCATCATTGCAAGTTGTTGCATGTTATCGACTAACGTATTGTTTTTATTATTATTGAGGAAATTTTTGAATTAGTAATCCCTTTTACTTTTTTTGAAGCCATTAGGAATACCATTATGGAAGTCAGTGTTTGCTGCAGAAGCTCAACGTGAGTCTACTCCTTCTTTGATTCTTGGTGTCACTCTTGTAAGGTGTTGCATTGCTATTCCGAGCATACCAACGCATTTGCTGGTGAAAGCTCTTTCATTTAACATAAGTTTCTCGCAATGAATTTGTGATTTTAGTCATGATATCTACAAGATGATTTTGCTTCTTATGCACCATACATGCATCAAAATTGATTTTTGATCTTAGGAATAGGGAGAGCACGTCTAGAGGAAGTTGTAGAGTGATTTGGTTGCCAATAAAATAGGTTGTTTATCATGATTTTTTTTTAGTGTCAAAAATGACATTTGAGTACAAAAAGCGTTAATGATACTCTGCTCATGCTAGGCATAAAGTTTCATTGCATTCGAAGACACGATCGTAGCTATGACAAATCATCAGATCAAGCTTGCGGTAAGGAAAGTAGATTTTGATGGGGCTGACACACATTTGAGACTGAGATAGGTAGGAATGGCTTAGACTTGGGTTTTCTGAGAGATTAGCTATCTCTTTAGCCTCCATGCACTAGTCGGGTCAGCTACATCCCATGGATTGACATTTTATGTCTGTAGTTCTTTCTTTGCTAGCATAGATATGGTGAGGCTTGGTAGTCGACCGACATTTTGGCACCGTTGCCAAGGGCAAACTAGACTAGAGAAAAACCCAAAGTTTTTACTTAAATTTTCATTACTTCCTTTAGTTTTGGCTAAGGTAACACACTTTCTCACTTTATCACAGTTGAGAGATGCTTGAGAGTAGAGATACTCAGTAAGGATCTTGAGAGCTTTAGTTTAGTAGGATTGATTAGGTAGAGAGTCCTTGAGACGAGCTAGTGGTCAGTAAGGGCATCACCTAAGTAGAGAGTAGGTATGTCAGAATGAAGGCTGAACTTTTTACCTTTTGTACTGTTTTTTCATGTTTAGTAGGAGTAGGGAAAGTAGGATTCCATCTAATGTAAGGTGCATTGAAGAAAATAAAAAAAGTTTTCAAATCTATCTTAGGTACACCGAAGATAATCTACTAGGATGGAAGCACATTTTGCACACACTTTCACATTATTCTTGTACCCCTCACAGAGCCCACATCACATTGGTACACTCATTCATGCACAACTACTCTCAAATGCACTTTACCGTACCAAATAGACTCAAGTACCCCAAACCTCACTTTTAGCCTATCAATTCAAAACCCAACTTTATGGGACATCAAGAATCTACCCTCCACTACCAATCAAGGTGCCAGAAACACAAAACCTACCCAAATCAGTCATTTTTATCTTAGGCACGCCTAACATAGAAATGCTACAGAGAGGGTATGACTTGCAATTTGATCACATAGATATGTCTACAATGGTCAAATAGAGCACCCTGACAAGTTTTATCAAGTTTGACACAATAAAACCCTATCAATCACCAAAAGCTCTGAAAGCAGTAAAGCGAACACAAATTTATTCACAATTCTCACCATAGGTGTCCAAAAGCTATCCAACTCCATGCATATCACCAAAAACCTATACACTTCCTATGCATTCACTCTGGAAGAAATTTGCATGCACCTGCACCCATATGTATCTTAGGTGCACCTAAGATAAATTTTGCCAAGATTGTGCTTTTTAGAGCTCATTTCTATCTTATTGGTTTCTCTACTTGATTGGGACTTAGTAGCTTGGTCTGACCAATGAATTGGATGATGCCCTGCCACATTTAGTCTCATATACCTCGGGAGCTCCAAAGAAGAAAACCATGAAGGAAAAAATTGATGAGCTTCCACCATACCAATTAGAATAAGACTCCATGAAGGAAGAAAATGTCACCTAGTTGTCAAAAGAACAGCTAGAAAGCCAACATGTCACTATACACCATGGCTCATTCAAAAGCGCACATGGATCTAAAGTGGAAGTTCAGATGTTGCCAAAGGAAGCTCAAATCTTGTCAAAGAATAGGTAGTTAGGCCACTCTGGGAAAGAATTGACCTTAAAGACTACCTTGAACTAGAGCCTTGTGGTGTAGACTACAAGAGGGCTTATGATCTCCTACACAGTATCACATAAGAAGGAAGGGCAACCATCTCATATTTGAATGACTCTCCAATAGAGGTGCACATCACAGAGGACCAGGTTGCTGAAGCCCTAAGGCTGCAAAGAGGAGGAAAACCTGTGAGAGATCGAGGGTTGCCCACAGCTAGCATTTTCACCAGTCGGTCAACCTCCTTCTTGGATCTAAAGGAAAAAGGGATAGAGTGGGAACTTTGGCTCTATGATCAGCACTTTCATTTCATTGCTAAAATACCTCCCAGATACATAGTTCCAAATCATGTCATGGCATCCACATTCACACAGGCCCCCAAAAGAGAAGTAGAACACGCTCGATATATTCATACTAATCTCATTCATATGAAAAATCCAAAGAACATCACCTTCTTGGGAGCTCCAAAAGTGTTAACACATATTTCTTACCATGCTATACGCCAGGCAGAGCATCTACCACCTCCCTTGGAGAAAAATCTATGGCTACGGAACAAGACTGATGAAGAAGAAGTGCAGACAAGAGCTCCACCAATGAGAACAAGACTAAGGACAAGACTAGTCAATGTCCCCAGCCATGAAATAGCTAGAGCTATGGAAAGCGATAAAGGAAGATGAATAGATGACAGAGGAAGACACTCCTCTCAAAAGAAATAAAAGAGAAAAAGGGAAAGCAAATGTAGAGGACACAAAAGCCACAAAATGGACACACCCTCCAATAGCAGCAGAAGAACGAGTCCAGAAAACAGCAAGAGTAAAAAGAGAGAAGGCGGATTTTGAGTTGGAAAGAGGACTCAAAGGGAATTTTGAGGAGAAATGGAAACCATCTCCAAGAAGAATCAAAATTTGAACCAAACATCCAATGTTCAATGAGAAGGATGATGCTCGAGATGGCTTAGAAAATCTCTATTACAAAGAAGAATGGAAAGAGAGTAGTCCAAGGCACAAGAAGAAGACGATACACCGCCTAGAGAGGATTCACCCAAAGAACAAGTCAACCCTATTGTAGAACTTCCACATTTCTCTCCTCCAAGTGCATCACCACAGTCGGAGGACACACCACAACCACAACCACAACCAGAGGAGACAACTCCCATTGCTAACAAAATGGAACCAAAAATAGAATTGCCCAAAGAACTATCAATGAGCAAGTGGATGAACCAGCTAACCCATTAGAGACACCAAGTACTCAATCCAACCAAGCATATGAGCCAATCACAGAGGCTCATGACACCAACGGAGCAACCTGAAGCGACCAACACAAGAAGGTTGGAGAGTCTAGAGAACATATATGAATATGCCCAAATATGCATATGATGAGGTGGAAAAAAAGAAAGATGAGATTTATGCTCACCACCAATAGCTCCATAGCTTGTATAATCGACTGTTGCTCTCAGATAAAAGGCTCAACATGGCCAATGTTTATGTTGAATCATACAAAGAAGCCTGAAATTCAAAGAAAAGGAATTGGTTGAACTAACTGCAAAGTAAACAGTGGATTTGGAATCTCTCCAGACAAGGAATCAGTAGCAAGAGCAACAAACAAGTCACAACAGCCACCTCAACTCTACAAGAGTTTGCTTCAACAATCAACCAGCTACAAATTTAGCTCAACATTGCAAATAATCAGTTTGTTGGCACAATCAGAAGCTAGGTGCCAAGAGCAAAATACATTGTTAAACCAGCTCAAGGACAAACCTATAGTAGCCACACAACATGGCACAGATCACACATATAAAGCAGTGGAACAGAAAGTTAAAGACCTTGAGATGGAGCTGAAGCTAGAGCAAATGCAGAGAACACAGCTCTACATCGGGTTTATGCAAGGAGGAGAGATATCAATAGGAAATAGACCAGCTAAAAGCAAAATTGAGCAAAGCTCAAGCAGCTGCAACCGCACATGCCACCACACCAGAGGAAGGACAAGTAGATTCCGCAATGCAAGATAAAGATACCCTACAATTTATGGACTTTGAAGTGTCTACCACAAAAGAGGTCAGTCTTCTCGATCTAGATATTTCTCATGAACTCCACCTTAGATACCAACAAGGTCTCGAGCAGTGTTCACAAAGGACAGTGCCAAGGAAACCCGACCACTACTTAGCACCCTAAGTAGTTGTGTCACAGGACGACACAGGCAAGGAGGGGTGGAATGTTAGCTGCTTAACTAACAAGAGCCATAGAAAGAGCATCAAAAGGGATGCCACTCATTTTGTAAAATCCAATCAATTGTATTAAATCCCTTTGTATCACTAAAAATGCCCTCAAAGTCCAAAGCCATTGTAATATTATTGATTGTCAATGAGTCTAAAGGGGTTGAGGGCCTCCAAGTTTGTAGTTATATGTAGTTTTTAAGCTTTGTATTGAGCCCAAATGGCTAGGAATCCATTCTTTGAACCTTTGGCTATAAAAGCCAACTTTTGTAATTAAAAACCTAAGTTTATTCATTCGATAATGGAAGTAAGTGTTTGTTGCAGAAGCTCAACGTGAGTCTACTGCTTCTTTAATTCTTTGTGTCTCTCTTGTACGTTGTTGCCTTGCTATTTTGAGCTTACCAATAAGTTCATAGGTGAAAGCTCTTTCATTTAATGTAAGTTTCTTGAGATGAAAGTGTGATTTTAGTGGGGTTGTCTACGAGATGATTTTGCTCCTTATGCACCATACACGCACCAAAATTTATTTTTGATCTTAGGAACAGGTAGCACACGTTTAGAGAAAGTTGTAGAGTTCTTCGGTCGCCAAAATTGACGGACCTGAAATAGGATGTTTATCTTAGGCGCGATTTTTTTTTAGTGTCGAAAATGACATTTGAGTACACAGGAGCATTAAGGATACTCTGCTCATGCTCGGCATAAAGTGTCATTGCATTCGGAGACTCATAGCTATGCCAAATCATCAGATCAAGCTTGCGGTAAGGAAAGTAAAGACTATATTAGGTAAAGTGGGAAAATCCCAATTCTTAGGTTATACAACTTTCAACATATCATGTATAAAGTAATGAGATCTTTGTTAAAAACGTCAATTTTGTTAAGGTCTCATTCAAAATTATGCACGTAGATTACACATTGAGAACAAAATCGGACCGTATGAAATTTCATTGGTTTAGTCAATTGAACCATTAATAGTGCATTCCAGTTATTATCGTTGTGTATGCCTTATTGTCCTACCTATGATTTATCTAAGGTAATTTAAAGTTTCAAGGCCCACCACTTATCCAAGGTAAGTTCAAAATGAGTACCTAAACTTATTCAAGGTCCACCACTTGTCCAAACTAGGACCCAAATTGAGGAAAACAACCTACCTTTCTATGACATTCAAACTCATTCAAGAAAATTCCACTACTAATCTAAGATTTGTTCATTTGAGGCATGAAGCATACGTAAAACATGTATCATATGATTGGTTGCATCATAAGAGTGTTAGTTTCATGGTGCACTTATCTAAGCTAGGCCCCCTTGGAGGAATATAAATCCCACCACTTGTCCAAGCTAGGTTCCCTTAACCTATGGAGGAATACAAAGTCAACTTCTTGTCCAAGCTACACTCAAAGTGATATGTTAAAATGAGTACCTATATATATTTCTAAGTTGTTCTAAATGCCAATTTGACCATTAACAAACAAAAAAATGAACTTTATTTAAGATATCACTTTCACTTTGCTTTTTTAGATATTTCTTGAGATACATCAAGAAGTGTCAAGATCACATATATTATATTCTAGAATATCATGTGATATGCCACTTTATGCACATAGATGTATTCTTTCGAATATGTTGATGAGGAT
This sequence comes from Adiantum capillus-veneris, assembly GCF_014529385.1. Classification (NCBI taxonomy): domain Eukaryota; kingdom Viridiplantae; phylum Streptophyta; class Polypodiopsida; order Polypodiales; family Pteridaceae; genus Adiantum; species Adiantum capillus-veneris. Next base: position 143,596,298 of record NC_140941.1, on the reverse strand, counting down.
AAGATATTTAGGTATTCAGCTACACTTATGTTAAGTCATTCTAATTTTATACATTCTATAACAAAGGGGTTTTTAAATCCACCACTTGCTCATTCTAGACTATTTAATCAATTTCATGCTACTTGTGTCAATGCTATTCTATGTGTATTTACAAGAAAAAAGCAGTTGCTATAAAGAAAATTTCAATTTATTTGCAACTATAATAAAGGCAAAGCTCTTGTGTTTATTAGATTGTTGTTATCATTAAATATATTTAGAAAACACAAGTCTTAAGGAAGAAGAATTAAACTAATGTCAATAATGGATTTTATGATAAAGAGTTAGGATTTTGATATTATGTTCTAAATGAATGGGTTATGCTGCATATTTTTCAAAATTGATTGATATAAATAAGAATTTTTTTATTTTTGCATAAATACATGCCTATGAATTCCCATGCCAATATCACAACAACATGGCATATTCTTATATGAGTCTCCATGCTAATATGACAACAACATTGTTCAATGAATATTTTTTTTATTGAATGAGTATAAAAAAAGAGGTCTTCTATTGATACAACTTATATTAAGTACAAAATAATATGTACCACCCATTGACCCAGCATAAAAAGGCATACTCATGTTTTGAAGAAAAAAGGACATTGTTCATGTTGTACTTGTACCTTGAAGCAAAAAGAGTTCTCTTGACTAAATACATTTATACATTGTAAACAAAAATAGTGATCACATTCCAAACTAAAAATACAAAGAAAAATTTGTTTCCTTAAATTAGAATTCACTCCATTAATAAAGAAGTCCCATTTTACTAGGGTGAACTTTGTGGAAACAACCAAGTCACAACAAGGTCTAAATATTTATAGTGGATCCATTTACACAAGATATGAGCACAATTAGATAATTCTCTACTCAAAGCAACAAGAAAAAGAGCACCCATAAGAAGGATGCACTCCATTAATAAAGAGTCCCCCAAATATTAAGGTGCACCCCATGTGACACACATTAAATTGAACAGAAGTCCCCTTACAATAGGGTATACTTCAAGTAGAAAAAAATAATGTGATAAACGGTTGGATGAAAGATAAATGTACAATTTATATTCACCTTGAATAAAAATTTACAATGAACCAGTTCTAATTGATATGTGGTTTTGTGTACAATTGATATCTCTGTCACTACATTCTTGCCAAACAACTTCAACATGTGACTCTCAACATTGTCTTGTTGACAAGTAGACATTCATGACATAAGTTGTCTCAGGATATTCTACCTTGTTAACAATTGTATTGGAAGTATAACTCCTCTTGTTTCTTGCACACAACCATCCCACTAACCATGGAGCTATTGTGCCTTCTAAGAAGCATTGAAGTTGTCCAGGTGTTTGTCTCCAAAATTTTGGAAATATGAGATAAGTTCTTGGCATATTCCACATCACTCTATATGGAGTATCATAAAAAATTAATGTGTTTCTAGCATGTAGATCCTCAAACATCTCCCAAACCGAAGTCAAATTCTTATGATAAACTCTTTTATATCCAATCATGATATTTGGATTTTGACAATGCTTATTACTCATAAACATCTTGAACTTTGAACAATGCCTAGGAAAGCACATGTCAAGTATATGTTGAGATTTGGTTAGGTTATAGCAACTCCATATCCAAGGATCAAAATAATCAAAACAAAAGTCCAAGAAAGCTTCAGCATCACGGCACACCACATGATAAACTTCATCTTTGTCAAGCACAATTCGCATGTGCTCGGCCCATGATGGAACAATATCACCGTGTCACATTTCAACTAAATGAAGTAGTAAACCCTCTATATCTAAGATAAGAACCCTCCGTTGTTGCTTCAAGGTAAGTAGTAACTGAGTAGGGGTGGTTGATGGCTCCGATGAGGGCCCATAAAAGGTTGAATAGAATAATTTTCTCTTTCAAATGAATTATCCCAATCTAAAAACAACATATTTCTTTCTTTTGGCTCTGAAAAGAAACACAAAACATTTAGTTTCTATTCATTTTTAAACCTTAAAACAAAATTGATGGTTTTAGCATTCAACATTTGATCATTATAGACATCCAAAAGAATCTTAAATTGGTATCACAATACTAAAAAACCATGTGATTATAAAATTAGGTCAATTTTTCAATACATAAGTAAAATTTAAGGATCTCCAAGTCAATTGATACAATTGGTCTAAAAACCAATGGTGAAGTACAATTAGGTGAAAATTGGTCTAAAAATCAATGGTTCAATATCAAGAAAAACTCAAACACAAAGAATAATCTTTGTGTGAATTGTTTTTAGATCGCAAAGACACAAAATTTTGCAAAGTAACCCCCTGGCTGTTCTTAGAGGTTTCTTCTTTCATATGAATGAAATGGTCCAAATTCCCTATGAAATACTCCTTCAAAGAATAATCTGGATGAAATATGCAAGAAACCATGATGAAGTGAGTGTTTTGAATCAAAATACAAATATCATTTGCAAAAGTATTTATTGAAAATTCAACATGATTTCTAATGAGTAGTACCTTAGTGTTTGAGAAGATTGTGCTCATTTAGTAGCTTCTTCACAAAAGCCTTAGCTGTTACAGCCTTGAATGATTGTGTGGCACAACCCAACTTCCTTGCTAAGGATATTAATTGTACTCCCTTCATTATATCAATATTGGTCTTTTGTTTTGCTATTATTTCTACTATTTCGTTCCTTCTAATCTCTCTTTCCCTGCTTGGATTAGTTGACTCCTCCTGCTTGCCAAAAAATTCTCCTAGCTTCTCAAACATTGGTAGCTTATTTGTGGTTATCTTCTTTTGCGACCATCTTGAGTTTCCATTTTTCCAATAGTCCGTGAGACCTTTGTATTCAATGTCATTGGAAATTGGGACTTGTCCATAATGATTAGAGTCAATAAACTCACACACGTCTTTGCTCTCGTCAAGTTGCAAAAAGTATGGGAGCAACTCTTCTATGAGAACATTATCAACCATATTTTCTTCATCAAACTTTGAAGGAAATATGCAATTATTCGTATGTGAAACACAACATTTGTATGGAGAGTCATCAACAAAAATTGTTCTGCGTGGATCACATTCAAAGCATGCAGATATTTTTGCCAATGGCTTAAACATAGCTGGAATTTGAGGATTGTCTGGTCTAAAAAATTGCACGCCTTCAGGAACATATCAAGATTCTTGAGACCAAACTCCATAAATAGTAATATCTCCTCTGCAGTGCTTTGAAGCAACATCTGGTAAACATTAGCTTCTCTAGCTGTTGACCAAATCCCAACATTGAATCTCTTCAATATGGTCTTTAAAAAGTGGATGCACCCTGGCCGTAACACAATATGCCTTCGTGAATCATATTGAATAGATTCATGAATAGATGATGGTTGTTGACTTCGTTTCAATAGTAGACCATTCAAGTCCAATATTACTATCAACATGGATTTGTTGGGATTTAATGAAACCAAAGTAGATGCATCAACAACACTCTCTTGCACACCTTTTATAGATTGAAATTTTTCACCCACGGCTTTCTTTGATGAAAGATGTAGCAAAGAGGCCTCAGGTATTTGCATTTGAGTATCAATAATTGGATTCAATTCTTCAAGTGAGACCTTTGTGGATACATGTGGAAGTCTCTCATTATTTGTTTCTGGATTGAAGCATTCCTTATCTATCCCACCCTCAATCCCTGGATCTAGGCAAAAAACAATGAAAGATCACACAATAGCCTCTTAGAGAATGGCATATTAACAAACAAGATATTTTGACATGATTAGACATCCACCTAATCATCACTTTTTCTCAATTTTTGCAATGAAGGATGCATCCTAAATAAAATCAAAGTTGTTCTAATGAAGTTTTGAATGGTGGTGTGCATCCTATATATTGAATCAAAACAAGTTGTGGAAGACTAGTACTCATCTTAGATCCACCACTTGGCCAATCTAGAAATCATGGAAGAGTAGATACTAGCTCAATCAAAGATTCAATCATAGTTGTTGAACTGTCTATCCATCCAAGGTCCACCACTTGGGCAACCTTAATAGATTTCGTTAGAATGAGTGTATTCTAAAACCACCAAAAACATTTTTCACCACTTATCACATCCTTGATCCACAATAAGTGAATATTTTAAAAAACTTATAGAAGCTTTCATTAGGAAAATTTTGAACTCATTTTTGGGCCTTTTGAGAGTGCCACATCATCAAAGTTGTACAAAAGAAAGCAACCCGGTAGACCCCTCTAAATATTGCTTAGAACCCCATGATATGACCTATCATTGGAAAGTTCCTGAAAAATAAATTCTAAAGAGCCAAGGTCCGAAAAGTTTGGATGACTTCTATGAAAGTTATGCCATTTTTTTTCAATCAGCCAGGTTTTGTTACCGTTACGGTAATCTTAAATCACCTTTTTCTATATCTACATGAAGGCAATGTCCGATACATGCATGCTATATATCAATAGATAGCATTTGAAGAGTAGATTCTAAATATCCAACCTCCGACCAGTTTGGATCTTGTTTGCAAAAAAATTACCGATCCCCACTTTTTGAAAGTTATGCCACATCAACAATTCTTACAAGGCCCATTTTTGAGTCCAAACTTTTTCTAATGGTTGCAACCAATTGTCCACTCTAAAAAGATATAGAACACATATTGTTTCTTAGATCCACCACTTCGCCATCCTAACCATGTCTTAAAGTTAGGTGCAATCAACACTTGGGCATCATAACACTTGTGATTTTACACAATGTTTGTGGGATGAGTAAATCCTAGATCCACCACATGGCCATTTAGACTAAGAATTAGGAAGTATGTGCATCAAAGATCCACCACTTGGCCATTCTAACCATGTCTTAAAGTTTAGGCAATCAATACTTGGCCAGCATAACACTTATAATTTTACACAATGTTTGTGGGATGTGTAGATTTTAGATTCACCACTTGGCTATTTAGACTAAGAATTGGAAATTAGATAATCAAAGATCCACCACTTGGCCATTATAACAAAGACTTGAATTGTGGATCTAACTTTTGGTGTCTCCTAGTTCCACCACTTGGCCATTCTAACCATGTCTTAAAGTTAGGTGCATTTAGCACTTGGCCATTATAACACTTGTAATTTTACACAATGTTTATCGGATGAGCAGATCCTAGATCCACCACTTGGTCATTTAGATTAAAAATTGGGAATGATATACACCAAAGATACACCACTTGGCCATTATAACGAAGGCTTGAATTGTGGATCCAATTGTTTGTGTCTCCTAGATCCACCACTTGGCCATTATAGCCATATATTAAAGCTAGGTGCATTCAACACTTGGCCATCAAACCACTTGTAATTTTACAAAATGTTTGTGGGATGAGTAGATCCTAGATCCACCACTTGGCCATTTAGACTTAGAATGGGGAATTAGATACATCAAAGGTCCACAACTTGCCCATTATAGCAAAGTCTTGAAATGTGGATCCAATTTTTGGTGTCTCCTAGATTCATCACTTAGCCATTCTAACCATGTCTTAAAGCTAGGTGCATTCAGCACTTGGCCATCATAACACTTGTAATTTTACACAATGTTTGTGGGATGAGTAGATCCTAGATCCACCCATTTAGACTAAGAATTGGGAAGTAGGTGCATCAAAGATCCACCACTTAGCCATCATAGCAAAGGCTTGAATTGTGGACCCAATTGTTGGTGTCTCCTAGATCCACTACTTGGCCATTCTAACCATGTCTTAAAGCTAGGTGCATTCAATACTTGGCCATAATAACACTTGTGATTTTACAAATTTTTTGTGGGATGAGTAGATCTTAGATCCACCACTTGGCCATTTAGACTAAGAATTGGGAAGTAGGTGCATCAAAGATCCACCACTTGGCCATTCTAACCATGTCTTAAAGTTAGGTGCAATCAACACTTGGCCATCATAACACTTGTGATTTTACACAATGTAGGTGTGTGCAATCAACACTTGGCTATCATAATACTTGTAATTTTAGACAATGTTTGTGGGATGAGTAGATGCTAGATCCACCACTTGGCTATTTAGACTAAGAATTGGAAATTAGATGCATCAAGGATCGACCACATGGGCATTTAACACTTGGCCATCATAATAACACTTGTAATTTTACACAATGTTTATGGGATGATTAGATCCTATATCCACCACTTGGTCATTTATACTAAGAATTGGGAATTAGATACATCAAAGATCCACCACTTGGCCATTATAATGAAGGCTTGAATTGTGGATCCAATTATTGGTGTCTTGTAAATCCACGACTTGGCCATTCTAGCCATGTCTTAAAGCTGGGTGCATTCAACACTTGACCATCACAAAACATGTAATTTTACACAGTGTTTGTTGGATGAGTAGACCCTAGATCCACCACTTGGCAATTTAGACTAAGAATTGGGAATTAGATACATCAAAGGTCCATCACTTGGCCATTATAACAAAGTCTTGAATTGTGGATCCAATTTTTGGTGTCTTGTAAATCCACTACTTGGCCATTCTAGCCATGTCTTAAAGCTAGTTGCATTCAACACTTGGCCATCATAACACTTGTAATTTTATACAATGTTTGTGGAATAAGTAGATCCTAGATTCACCACTTGGCCATTTAGACTTAGAATTGGGAATAAGATGCACCAACAATTCATCACTTGTCCATTATGACGAACGTTTGAAATGTGGATCCAGTTGTTGGTGCCTCCTAGATCCACCACTTGGCCATTCTAACCGTGTCTTAAAGCTAGGTGTATTCAGCACTTGGCCATCATAACAGTTGTAATTTTACATAATGTTTGTGGGATGAGTAGATCCTAGATCCACCACTTGGCCATTTAGACTTAGAATTGGGAATTAGATGCATCAATGATCTACCACTTGGCCATTATAACGAAAGCTTGAAATGTGGATCCAATTGTTGGTGTCTCCTAGATCCACCACTTGGCTAGTCTAACCATGTTTTAAAGCTAGGCGCATTCAGCACTTGGCCATCATAACACTTGTAATTTTACACAATGTTTGTAGGATGAGTAGATCCTAGATCCACCACTTGGCCATTCTAGCGATGTCTTAAAAATAGGTTCATTCAACACTTGGCCATTATAACACTTGTGATTTTACACAATGTTTGTGGGATGAGTAGATCCTAGATCCACCACTTGGCCATTCTAACCATGTCTTAAAGTTAGGTGCGAACAACAGTTGGCCATCATAACACTTGTAATTTTACACAATGTTTGTGGGATGAGTAGATCCTAGATCCACCACCTGGCCATTTAGACTAAGGATTAGGAATTAGATACATCAAAGATCTACCACTTGGCCATTATAACAAAGGCTTGAATTGTGGATCCAATTGTTGGTGTCTCCTAGATCCACCACTTGGCCATTCTAACCATGTCTTAAAGTTAGGTGCATTCAACAGTTGGCCATCATAACACTGGTAATTGTACACAATGTTTGTGGGATGAGTAGATCTTAGATCCACCACTTGGCCATTTAAAATCCTAGATCCTCAATCCACCATTTTATCGTTATATATAGTTTGTGCAATGAAGGATGCATCTTAAATAAAATCAAAGTCGTTCTAATGAAGTTTTGAGTGTTGGTGTGCATCCTATATATTGAATCAAAATAAGTTGTGGAAGACTAGTATTCATCTTAGATCCACCACTTGGCCAATCTAGAAATCATGGAAGAGTAGATACTAGCTCAATCAAAGATTCAATCATAGTTGTTGAACTGTCCATCCATCCAAGGTCCACCACTTGGCCAACCTTAATGGCTTCTGTCAGAGTGAGTATGTTCTAAATCCATCATAAACATTTTTCACCACTTATCACATCCTTGATCCACAATAAGTGACTATTTTTAACAACTTATAGAAGCTTTGTTTTTAGATCTTGCACTTGTCCATTCTAAAAAGTTATAGAACACATATTGTTTCTTAGATGCATCACTTGGAGATTTTATGTTCAAGTTCTTGTTGAAGAATAAGGGAAATCTTAATCCGCCACCAAGACACTTTGAGCAAGGTGTGAGAAGGAAAACTGCATCTTGTATTTAGTACTTGGCCTTTTGAAACAAATTAAGGAAGGTTTGGTGCATCCAAGACCATCACAATACCATTCTAAACATGGTGGTGTAAGAGAAAAAAAGCATTCTAGATTCACTACCTTTCCGTTCCACTTGTCCAAGCCAAGATCTATTGAGTTATAGAGGACCATAAGATCCACCACTTGTATAATATATGTCCTATTGAAACATAGAGAGCCATAAGGTTCACCACTTTTCCAAGCTATGTTTAATTTAATCATAGAGGACCATAAGGTCCCATTCTATACTCTATTCAAGCATAGAGAGCCATGAGGTCCACCACTTGTCCAATCTATGCTCCATTCAAGCATAGAAAACCACAAGGTCCATCACTTGTCTAGTCTATGCTTTATTGAAGGGTATAGAGCATAAAGATCACCATTTGTCCAAGGAAGTGATCCATTCAAGCATAGAAAGATACAAGGTTCACCACGTGTCCAATATCTACTCTATTGAAAGACAGAGATCCATAAGGTCCACCATTTGTCTAAGCTATAATCCATTAAAGCATAGAGGACCAATTTATGCTCTATTGAAGCAAAGAGAGGCATTAAATCCAACACTTGTTCCAGCTATGCTCCATTCCACCATAGGTAGCGACAAGGTCCACCACGTGTCCAATCAAAGTTCCATTCTAGCATAGAGAGTCACAAGGTCCACCACTAAATCTAAGCTCTATTGAAGCATAGAGAACCATAATTTCTACCACTTGTCCAAGCTATGCTCCATTTGATTATAAAGGAACATTCAAGAATAAGGTCTACCACTTCTTTCATTTTTAGGATCGACTTTGAATCTGGAAAAAAAGTGCACATGGTACTTGACAATGAAATTGTTTGAGTTGGTTGTGTATGTAGAACCAATGAAGATTCAAGGTCCATCCTAAAAATGGGAGGTGAACTGTATACCCATAACTTGATGCTTCTAAGTAACCAAAAGACAAATGAGTGAAACTTAGAATTACCATTTGGCCATTCTAAACAAGTCTTAGAAGGTGGTAGCATTTTAAACCAAACATTCCAAACAAGTTGTGGAAGGGTGGTTTGTGCACTCAATAAACTAGTACTTTTTCATTCAAAGAACATTGCGTAAATATGGGTGCATCCTAGATCCGCCAGTTGTCCAATCTAAAAAAGTTCTTGAGAGGAGCAAGGAAATTTTCAATGCACCATTAAGACACTTTAAGCAAGGTATGGATGGAAAAGTGCATCCTTTACTTAAACGTTTAGCTATTCGAAACAAGTTTTACATGGGTTTGGTACATCCAAAATCCACTATTGGGATATTCTTAACGGTACAAATAAAAAACGCATTAAAATGAACTATTGCATAAATTGCTAATACAAATCATGGTCTTTATCATGATACATACTCAGCAATGAGTCAGTTTCAAATAGATTATTAATAACTTTCATATAAGAGCCTTTATCATGAGATTTGAGTGATGTCATGTAAATTCATATTCTGAAAGAAGCTCTTCACCACTTTCTATGTGGCTACCACTTGGCCATTATAACGAAAGCTTGAAATGTGGATCCAATTGTTGGTGTCTCCTAGATCCACCACTTGGCCAGTCTAACCATGTTTTAAAGCTAGGTGCATTCAGCACTTGGCCATCATAACACTTGTAATTTTACACAATGTTTGTAGGATGAGTAGATCCTAGATCCACCACTTGGCCATTCTAGCGATGTCTTAAAAATAGGTTCATTCAACACTTGGCCATTATAACACTTGTGATTTTACACAATGTTTGTGGGATGAGTAGATCCTAGATCCACCACTTGGCCATTCTAACCATGTCTTAAAGTTAGGTGCGAACAACAGTTGGCCATCATAACACTTGTAATTTTACACAATGTTTGTGGGATGAGTAGATCCTAGATCCACCACTTGGCCATTTAGACTAAGGATTAGGAATTAGATACATCAAAGATCTACCACTTGGCCATTATAACAAAGGCTTGAATTGTGGATCCAATTGTTGGTGTCTCCTAGATCCACCACTTGGCCATTCTAACCATGTCTTAAAGTTAGGTGCATTCAACAGTTGGCCATCATAACACTGGTAATTGTACACAATGTTTGTGGGATGAGTAGATCTTAGATCCACCACTTGGCCATTTAAAATCCTAGATCCTCAATCCACCATTTTATCGTTATATATAGTTTGTGCAATGAAGGATGCATCTTAAATAAAATCAAAGTCGTTCTAATGAAGTTTTGAGTGTTGGTGTGCATCCTATATATTGAATCAAAATAAGTTGTGGAAGACTAGTATTCATCTTAGATCCACCACTTGGCCAATCTAGAAATCATGGAAGAGTAGATACTAGCTCAATCAAAGATTCAATCATAGTTGTTGAACTGTCCATCCATCCAAGGTCCACCACTTGGCCAACCTTAATGGCTTCTGTCAGAGTGAGTATGTTCTAAATCCATCATAAACATTTTTCACCACTTATCACATCCTTGATCCACAATAAGTGACTATTTTTAACAACTTATAGAAGCTTTGTTTTTAGATCTTGCACTTGTCCATTCTAAAAAGTTATAGAACACATATTGTTTCTTAGATGCATCACTTGGAGATTTTATGTTCAAGTTCTTGTTGAAGAATAAGGGAAATCTTAATCCGCCACCAAGCCACTTTGAGCAAGGTGTGAGAAGGAAAACTGCATCTTGTATTTAGAACTTTCCCTTTTGAAACAAATTAAGGAAGGTTTGGTGCATCCAAGACCATCACAAGACCATTCTAAACATGGTCGTGTAAGAGAAAAAAAGAATCCTAGATTCACTACCTTTCCGTTCCACTTGTCCAAGCCAAGATCTTTTGAGTTATAGAGGACCATAAGATCCACCACTTGTATAATATATGTCCTATTGAAACATAGAGAGCCATAAGGTTCACCACTTTTCCAAGCTATGTTTAATTTAATCATAGAGGACCATAAGGTCCCATTCTATACTCTATTCAAGCATAGAGAGCCATGAGGTCCACCACTTGTCCAATCTATGCTCCATTCAAGCATAGAAAAACACAAGGTCCATCACTTGTCTAGTCTATGCTTTATTGAAGGGTATAGAGCATAAAGATCACCATTTGTCCAAGGAAGTGATCCATTCAAGCATAGAAAGATACAAGGTTCACCACGTGTCCAATATCTACTCTATTGAAAGACAGAGATCCATAAGGTCCACCATTTGTCTAAGCTATACTCCATTAAAGCATAGAGGACCAATTTATGCTCTATTGAAGCATAGAGAGGCATTAAATCCAACACTTATTCGAGCTATGCTCCATTCCACCATAGGTAGCCACAAGGTCCACCACGTGTCCAATCAAAGTTCCATTCTAGCATAGAGAGTCACAAGGTCCACCACTAAATCTAAGCTCTATTGAAGCATAGAGAACCATAATTTCTACCACTTGTCCAAGCTATGCTCCATTTGATTATAAAGGAACATTCAAGAATAAGGTCTACCACTTCTTTCATTTTTAGGATGGACTTTGAATCTAGAAAAAAAGTGCACATGGTACTTGGCAATGAAATTGTTTGAGTTGGTTGTGTATGTAGAACCAATGAAGATTCAAGGTCCATCCTAAAAATGGGAGGTGAACTGTATACCCATAACTTGATGCTTCTAAGTAACCAAAAGACAAATGAGTGAAACTTAGAGTTACCATTTGGCCATTCTAAACAAGTCTTAGAAGGTGGTAGCATTTTAAACGAAACATTCCAAACAAGTTGTGGAAGGGTGGATGGTGCACTCAATAAACTATTACTTTTTGATTCAAAGAACATTGCGTAAATATGGGTGCATCCTAGATCCGCCAGTTGTCCAATCTAAAAAAGTTCTTGAGAGGAGCAAGGAAATTTTCAATGCACCATTAAGACACTTTAAGCAAGTTATGGATGGAAAAGTGCATCCTTTACTTAAACGTTTAGCTATTCGAAACAAGTTTTACATGGGTTTGGTACATCCAAAATCCACTATTGGGATATTCTTAACGGTACAAATAAACAACGCATTTAAAATGAACTATTGCATAAATTGCTAATGCATAAATTGCTAATACAACTCATGGTGTTTATCATGATACATACTCAGTAATGAGTCGGTTTCAAATAGATTATTAATAACTTTCATATAAGTTACTTTATCATGAGATTTGAGTGATGTCATGTAAATTCATATTCTGCAAGAAGCTCTTCACCACTTTCTATGTGGCGTAGGGTTTCAACACAAACATAAAATACTTATCACCGCCATAATGGAGAATAGTCATACCCTTTTGAAGATGTGTGTGCACAAAAAGCCCATAACCAGCTCCTTGTGTATTGGAAGCTCGTACTTCAAAGATAATACCACTTATCTCAAAGACTTTATCCTTTGGAATGGAAAAAGTTTGAATACCAAGAGGATCATCAGGCCACACATAATGTGAAAGACATTTTCTTTTAATATCTCTTATCTTTTTTGAGTCTGTAAAAAAAAAATGTTTAACATATTTTGGTTAAAAAATGTCAAACGTTGTAGACTATATGTTTTAGTTAAGTTTTTTATGTCATGAAGTATCAATTCAACATAGTAAAGAATCAATTTTTTAATGCCAATTTACATTAAAATATTTTTTAGTAGATATGTTACTTCAAATTATTGATGTAATAAATAATGATTTATCTTTCCTACAATTTTAAACTATTATGAAAAGGTTCACTGCATGATACTTTTGAGCAGCAACAATAAAGTCAAAGATCTTAAATCAATGATTAATATACTTGACAATATACATGATGAAACTATCATAACATGTTTAAAAAATGATATCAAACTTATTTCAAAATAAAAAGCTTAATTACATGACAAGTGGGTATGAAATCTTAGCTCATACTTGCTTCAAGGTTCAAAAAGTCTGTAACTGATATGGGTGTCTCACTTGTTGATGCTCCTACCGTATTTGATACTCCATGGTCATCAATGGGCTTATCTAATTGATCACTTTGAAGTTTTGCCCATTTTTGACATCATCATGCTGATTTGCAAATCTCAAAAGTCTTGTTTTAAGCTTTCTTTGGTCGTTAATATTGTCCACAAGGCATAATACTTCCCTTTTCTCCTTGAGTCCCAACTTTGTTATGTAGCCATCATTGAACATGTCAATAAGCTTTAAATCTTCTTTGCAATACTTTTGAATGTATTGCTTGATTGTCAACTCCTTCTTGAGTTGTAGAAACTCGACATCTGACAATTGACTCACACTTCCAAAATCTAGATCAAGGTGTCCTGCATCTAGTATTACGGATTGTGTCCCTGGATTTGAAGAACTAATAAGTCCCTCAAAGGCATCTCCCTTGCTCAAGAACACAAGTGTGGTGAATAATTCTATAGCACCAATAAATTCCAAATGCTTCACATTGTGCAATGCCCCAACAAATTGTATTTTGACCATGTTTGTCATACTTTGCAAAGAAAACTGTAACTGCACATAGTCTTTATTATTCAAAAAATAAGGATCGCACATTGTGGTTCTATTGACCCACCTCAATAGCCATAATTCCATCTATGAGATCTTTGAATCTTTTAGCTGACCATTGTAGATTGCTCTCCAAATCATGTGTGTTGTCCAAGATACACAATCCTATAAATTAAACGATTTGAGATAAATTTTCAAGATTGTATCCATCTTAGATCCACCACTTGTCCATTCTAACCAAGCCTTGAAAGGTGGGTGCATTAAAGATCCACCACTTGGCCATTCTAAGCAAGTATTTGAAAGGTGGGTACAATTGTTGGTGTATATAGGTCCATCACATTGAATCTTCAAATAAAGTATGTAGGATAGGTAGATACTACATTCACTATTTGGCCATTCTAGTCAAATTTTGAAAGGTGGGTGCATCCAACATCCACCACTTGGCCATTCTAACCAACTTTTGCAAGGTGGATGCAATGGTTGGTTTCCCCTACGTCCACCATCTATCAATTTTAAATAGTGTTTATAGAAAAGATAGATCATAGATCCACCACTAGGTCATTCTAATCATGTCTTAAAGTTAGGGGCAATTGGCCATCATAACACATGTAGTTTTACACAATGTTTGTGGGATGAGTAGATACTTGATCCATCACTTTGACATTTAGACTAAGAATTGGAAAGTAGGTGCATCAAAGATCCATCACTTGGCCATTATAACAAAGGCTTGAATTGTGGATCCAATTGTTGGTGTCTCCTAGATCCACCACTTGGCCATTCTAGCCATGTCTTAAATTTAGGTGAATTCAGCACTTGGCCATCATAACACTTGGAAAGTATGTGCATCAAAGATCCACCACTTGTCCATTATAACAAAGGCTTGAATTGAAGATACGATTGTTGGTGTCACCTAGATCCACCACTTGGCCATTCTAACCATGTCCTGAAGTTAGGTGCATTCAACACTTGGCCATCATAACACTGGTAATTTTACACAATGTCTATGGGATGAGTAGATCCTACATCCACTACTTGGCCATTTAGACTAAAATTTGGGGATTAGATACATCAAAGATCCACCACCTGGCAGTTAGAACAAAGGCTTGAAGTGTGGATCCAATTGTTGGTATCTCTTAGATACACCACTTGGCCATTCTAGCCATGTCTTAAAGGTAGGTGCATTCAACACTTAGCCATCATAACACTTGTAACTTTACACAATGTTTGTGGGATGAGTAGATTCTAGATCCACCACTTGGTCATTTAGACTAAGAATTGGGAAGTAGTTGCATCAAAGATCCACCACTTTGCCAATATAACAAAGGCTTGAAATGTGGATCCAATTGTCGGTGTCTCCTAGATCCACCACTTGGCTAGTTGGGTGGATTCAGCACTTGGCCATCATAACAATTGTAATTTTACACAATGTTTGTGGGATGAGTAGATCCTAGATCCACCACTTGGCCATTATAACAAGGGCTTGAATTGTAGATACAATTGTTGGTGTCACCTAGATCCACCACTTGGCCATTCTAACAATGTCCTAGAGTTAGGTGCATTCAGCACTTGGCCATCATAACACTAGTAATTTTACACAACGTCTGTGGAATAAGTAGATCCTAGATCCACCCCTTGGCCATTTAAAACTAAAATTTGGGAATTAATTAGATCAAAGATCCACCACCTGGCCATTAGAATGATTGGATCTAATTCTTGGTATATCCTAGATCCACCACTTGGCCATTCTAGCCATCTCTTAAAGGTAGGTACATTCAACAGTTGGTCATCATAACACTTGTAATTTTACACCATTTTGTGGGATGAGTAGATGCTAGATCCACGACTAGGCCATTTAAACTAAGAATTGAGAAGTAGGTGCACCAAAGATCCACGACTTGGCCATTATAACAAAAGTTTGAATTGTCGATACAATTGTTGGTGTCACGTAGATCCACCACTTGGCCATTCTAACCATGTCCTAAAGTTAGGTGCATTCAGAACTTGGCCATCATAACACTGGTAATTTTACACAATGTCTGTGGGATGACTAGATCCTAGATCCACCACTTGCCCATTTATACTAAAATTTTGGAATTAGATACATCAAAGATCCACCACTTGGCCATTAGAACGAAGGCTTGAAGTGTGGATACAATTGTTTGTATCTCCTAGATTCACCATTTGGCCATTCTAGCTATGTCTTAAAGGTAGGTTCATTCAACACTTGGCCATCACAACACTTGTGATTTTACACAATGTTTGTGGGATGAGTAGATCCTAGATCCACCACTTGGCCATTTAGACTAAGATTGGGAAGTAGGTGCATCAAAAGTCCACCACTTGGCCATTATATCAAAGGCTTGAAATGCGGATCCAATAGTTAGTGTCTCCTAAATCCACCACTTGGCCATTCTAACCATGTCTTGAAGTTAGGTGCATGCAACACTTAGCCATCATAACACTTGTAATTTTACTCAATGCTTGTGGGATGAGCACCTTCTAGATCCACCACTTGGCCATTTAGACAAAGAAGTGGGAAGTAGGTGCATCGAAGATCCACCACTTGGCCATTATAACAAAGGCTTGAAATATGGATCCAATTGTTGGTGTCTCCTAGATCTACCACTTGGCCATTCTAACCATGTATTAAAGTTAGGTGGAGTCTACACTTGGCCATCATAACATTTGTAATTTTACACAATGTTTGTGGGATGAGTATATCCTAAATCCACCACTTGTCCATTTAGAGTAAGAATTGGTAAGTAGGTGCATCAAAGATCCACCATTTGGCCATTATAACAAAGGCTTGATTTGTAGATATAATTGTTGGTGTCACCTAGATCCACCACTTGGCCATTCTAACCATGTCCTAAAGTTGGGTGCATTCAACACTTGGCCATCATAACACTCGTAATTTTACACAATGTCTGTGGAATGAGTAGACCCTAGATCCACCACTTGGCCATTAAGACTAAACTTTGGGAGTTACATACATCAAATATCCACCACTTCGCCATTAGTAAGAAGGCTTGAAGTGTGCATCCAATTGTTGGTATCTCCCAGATCCACCACTTGGCCATTCTAGCCATGTCGTAAATGTAGGTGCATTGAACACTTAGCCATCATAACACTTGTAATTTTACACAATTTTTGTGTAATGAGTAGATTCTAAATCCACCACATGGCCATTTAAACTAAGTATTGGGATGTAGGTGTATCAAAGATCCACCACTTGGCCATTATAACAAAGGCTTAAAATGTGAGTCCAATTGTTGGTGTCTCCTAGATCCACCACTTGGCCAGTTAGGTGGATTCAACACTTTCCCATCATAACACTTGTAATTTTACACAATGCTTCTGGGATGAGTTGATCCTACATCCACCACTTCTCCAGTTAGAGTAAGATTTGGTAAGTAGGTGCATCAAAGATCCACCACTAGGCCATTATAACAAAGACTTGAATTGTAGATACAATTGTTGGTGTCACCTAGATCCACCACTTGGCCATTCTAACCATGTCCTAAAGCTAGGGGCATTCAGCACTTGGCCATCATAACATTGGTAATTTTACAGAACGTCTGTGGAATGACCAGATCCTAGATCCCCCCCTTGGCCATTTCAAACTAAAATTTGGGAATTAGATACATCAAAGATCCACCACTTGGCCATTAGAACAAAGGCTTGAAGTGTGGATCCAATTGTTAGTACCTCCTAGATCCACCATTTGGCCATGCTAGCCATGTCTTAAAGGTAGGTGCATTCAGCACTTGGCCATCATAACACTTGTAATTTTACACAATGTTTGTGAGATGGGTAGATCTTAGATCCACCACTTGGCCATTTAGACTAAGAATTGGGAGGTAGTTTGATCAAAGATCCACCACTTGTCCATTATAAAAGAGGCTTGAAATTTGGATCCAATTATTGGTGTCTTTCAGATCCACCACTTGGCCATTCTAACCATGTCTTGAAGTTAGGTGCATTCAACACTTGGCCATCATAACACTTGTAATTTTCCACAATGTTTGTAAGATTAGTAGATTTTAGATCGACCACTTGGACATTCAGACTAAGAATTGGGAAGCACGTGCATCAAAGATCCACCACTTGACCATTATAACAAAGGCTTGAAATGTGTATTCAATTGTTGGTGTCTCCTATATCCACCACTTGGGCCTTCTAGCCATGTCTTAAAGGTAGGTTCACTCAACACTTGGCCATAATAACACTTCTAATTTTACACAATGTTTGTGGTATGTGATCAGATTCTACATCCACCACTTGGCCATTTAGACTAATAATTGGGAAGTAGGTGCATCAAAGATCCAGCACTTTGACATTATAACAAAGGCTTGAATTGTAGATACAATTGTTGGTGTCACCTAGATCCACCACTTGGCCATTCTAACCATGTCCTAAATCTAGGGGCATTCAGCACTTGGCCATCATAGCACTGGTAATTTTACAGAACGTCTGTGGAATGACTAGATCCTAGATCCCACCCTTGGCCATTTCAAACTAAATATTTGGGAATTAGATATATCAAAGATCCACCACTTGGCCATTAGAACAAAGGCTTGAAGTGTGGATCCAATTGTTGGTATCTCCTAGATCCACCATTTGGCCATTCTAGCCATGGCTTAAAGGTAGGTACATTCAGCACTTGGCCATCATAACACTTGTAATTTTACACAATGTTTGTGAGATGGGTAGATCTTAGATCCACCACTTGGCCATTTAGACTAAGAATTGGGAGGTAGGTTGATCAAAGATCCACCACTTGGCCATTATAAAAGAGTTTTGAAATTTGGATCCAATTGTTGGTGTCTTTTAGATCCTCCACTTGGCCATTCTAACCATGTCTTGAAGTTAGGTGCATTCAACACTTGGCCATCATAACACTTGTAATTTTACACAATGTTTGTAAGATTAGTAGATTTTAGATCGACCACTTGGACATTCAGACTAAGAATTGGGAAGCACGTGCATCAAAGATCCACCACTTGGCCATTATAACAAAGGCTTGAAATGTGTATTCAATTGTTGGTGTCTCCTAGATCATCCATATGGCCATTCTAGCCATGTCTTAAATATGGTAGGTGGATTCAACGCTTGGCCATCATAATACTTGTAATTTTACACAATGTTTGTGGGATGAGTAGATTCTAGATCCACCACTTGGCCATTTACACTAAGAATTGGGAAGTAGGTGCATCAAAGATCCATGTGGCACTTGGCCATTATAACAAAGGCTTGAAATGCTGATCCAATTGTTGGTGTCTCTTAGATCCACCACTTGGCCATTCTAACCATGTCTTAAAGTTAGGTGGATTCAACACTTGGCCATCATAAAACTTGAAATTTTACACAATGTTTGTGGGATGAGTAGATTCTAGATCCATCACTTGTCCATTTAGAGTAAGAATTGGTAAGTAGGTGCATCAAGATCCACCACTTGGCCATTATAACAAAGCCTTGAATTGTAGATACAATTTTTGGCATCACCTAGATCCACCACTTGGCCATTTTAACCATTTCCTAAAGTTATGTGCATTCAGCAGTTGGTGATCATAACACTACACAATCTCTATGGACTGAGTAGATCCTAGATCCACCACTTGCCCAATTAGACTAAAATTTGGGAATTAGATACATAAAAGATCCACCACTTGGCCATTATAGCAAAGGTTTGAACTATAGATACAAGTGTTGGTGTCACCTAGATCCACCACTTAGCCATTCTAACCATGTCCAAAAGCTGGGTGCATTCCGCACTTGGCCATCATACCACTGATAATTTTACACAATGTCTGTGGCATGACTAGATCCTAGATCCACCACTTGGTCATTTAGACTAGAATTTGGGAATTAGATACATCAAAGATCCACAACTTGGCCATTAGAACGAAGGCTTGAAGTGTGCATCCAATTGTTGGTATCTCCTATATCCACCACTTGGCCATTCTAGCCATGTCTTAAAGGTAGGCGCATTCAACACTTGGCCATCACAACACTTGTAATTTTACATAATGTTTGTGAGATGAGCGGATTATAGATCCACCACTTGACCATTTAGACTAAGAATTGGTAAGTAGGTGCATCAAAGATACACCACTTGATCATTATAACAAAGGATTAAAATGTGGATCCAACTGTTGGTGTCTCCTAGATCCACCACTTGACCATTCTAACCATCTATTAAACTTAGGTGCATTCAACACTTGTCTATCATAACACTTGTAATACAACACAATGTTTGTGAGATGAGTAGATCCTAGATCCACCAATTGGCCATTTAAACTACTACTTGAGATGTAGGTGCATCAAAGATTCACCACTTTGCCATTAACATAAGCTTGAAATGTGGATCCAATTGTTGGTGTCACTTAGATCCACCACTTGGCCATACTAACCATATCCTAAAGTTAGGTGCATTCAGCACTTGGCCATACTAACCATATCCTAAAGTTAGGTGCATTCAGCACTTGGCCATACTAACCATATCCTAAAGTTCGGTGCATTCATGTGGATCCAATTGTTGGTGTCTCCTAGATCCACGGATTCAACACCTAGCCATCATAACAGTTGTAATTTTACACAACCTTTGTGGGATGAGTAGATCCTGGATCCACCACTTATCCATTTAGAGTAAGAATTGGTAAGTAGGTGCATCAAGATCCACCCCTTGGCCATTATAAAAAAGGCTTGAATTATAAAAAAGGCTTGGTGTCACTTGGATCCACCACTTGGCCATTCTAACCATGTCCTAAAGTTAGGTGCATTCAGTACTTGGCCATCATAACACTGGTAATTTTACACAACATCTGTGCAATGAGTAGATCCTAGATCCACCACTTGGCCATTTAGACTAAAATTTGGGAATTAGATACATCAAAGATGCACCACTTGGCCATTATAATAAAGGCTTGAATTGTGGATCCAATTGTTGGTATCTCTTATATCCAGCACTTGGCCATTCTCGCCATGTCTAAAAAGGTATGTGCATTCAACACTTGGCCATCATAACACTTGCAATATTACACAATGTTTGTGGTATGTGAGTAGATTCTAGATCCACCACTTGGCCATTTAGATTAAAAATTGGGAAGTAGGTGCATCAAAGATCCACCACTTTGCCATTCTAACAAAGGCTTGAAATGTGGATCCAATTGTTTGTATCTCCTAGATCCACCACTTGGCCAGTTAGGTGTATTCAACACTTGGCCATCATAAAATTTTTAATTTTACATAATGTTTCTGGGATGGGTAGATCATAGATCCACCACTTGTCCATTTAGAGTGAGAATTGGTAAGTAGGTGCATCAAAGATCCACCAGTTGGCCATTATAACAAAGGCTTGAATTATAGATACAATTGTTGGTGTCACCTAGATCCAGCACTTGGCCATTCTAACCATGTCCTAAAGCTAGGTGCATTTAGCACTTGGCCATCATAACACTAGTAATTTTACACAATGTCTGTGGGATTACTAGATCCTAGATCCACCACTTGGCTATTTATACTAAAATTTGAGAATTAGATACATCAAAGATCCACCACTTGGTCATTAGAACGAAGGCTTGAAGTGTGGATCCAATTGTTGATATCTCCTAGATCCACCACTTGGCCATTCTAGCCATGTCTTAAAGGTAGGTGCATTCAGCACTTGGCCATCGTAGCACTTGTAATTTTACACAATGTTTGTGGGATGAGTAGATCGTAGATCCACCACTTGGCCGTTTAGACTAAGAAATGGGAAGTGGGTTCATCAAAGATCCACCACTTGGCTATTATAACAAAGGCTTGAATTGTGGATCCAATTGTTGGTATCTCCTAGATCTACCACTTGGCCATTCTAACCATGTCTTAAAGTTAGGCGCATTTAACACTTAGCCATCATAACACTTGTAATTTAACACAATGTTGGTTGGATGAGTAGATTCTAGATCCACCACTTGGACATTTAGACTAAGAATTGGGAAGTTGATTCATCAAAGATCCATCACTTGGCCATTATAACAAAGTCTTGAAATGTGGATCCAATTTTTAGTGTCTCCTAGATCCACCACTTGGCCATTCTAGCCATGTCTTAGAGGTAGGCGGAGTCAATACTTGGCCATCATAACAATTGTAATTTTACACACTGTTTGTGGTGTGAGTAGATTCTAGATCCACCACTTGACCATTTATGCTAAGAATTGAAAAGTAGGTGCATCCAAGATCCACCACCTGGCCATTATAACAAAGGCTTAAAATGTGGATCCAATTGTTGGTGTCTCTTAGATCCACCACTTAGCCATTCTAACCATGTCTAAAAGTTAGGTAGATACAACACCTGGCCATCATCACGGTTGTAATTTTACACAACGTTTGTGGGATGAGTAGATCCTAGATGCACCACTTGTCCAGTTAGAGTAAGAATTGGTAAGTAGGTGCATCAAGATCCACCACTTGTCCATTATAAAAAAGACTTGAATTGTAAATACAAATTTTTGGTGTCACCTAGATCCACCACTTGGCTATTCTTACCATGTCCTAAAGTTAGGTGCATTTAGCACCTGACTATCATAACACTGATAATTTTACACAACTTCTGTGGAATGAGTAGATCCTAGATCCACCACTTGGCCATTTAGACTAAAATTTGGGAATTAGATACATCAAAGATCCACCACTTGGCCATTATAACAAAAGCTTGAATTATAGATACAATTGTTGGTGTCACCTAGATCCATCATTTGGCCATTCTAACCATGTTCTAAGGTTGGGTGCATTCAGCACTTGACCATCATACTACTACTGGTAATTTTATACAATGTCTATAGTATGAGTAGATCCTAGATGCCACCACTAGGCCATTAGAACCAAGGCTTAAAGTGTGGATCCAATTGTTGGTATCTCCTAGATCCACCACTTGGCCATTCTAGCCATGTCTTAAAGGTAGGTGCATTCAACACTTGGCCATCATAACACTTGGAATTTAACACAATGTTTGTGGTATGTGAGTAGATTTTAGATCCATCACTTGGCCATTTAAACTAAGAATTGGAAAGTAGGTGTATCAAAGGTCCACCACTTTGCCATTATAACAAAGGCTTGAAATGTAGATCCAATTGTTTGTGTCTCCTCGATCCACCACTTGGCCAGTTAGGTGGATTCAACACTTGTCGTTCATAACAATTGTAATTTTACACACTGTTTGTGGGGTGAGTAGATTCTAGATCCACCACTTTGACCATTTACGCTAAGAATTGGGAAGTAGGTGCATCAATGATCCACCACTTGGACATTATAACAAAGGCTTGAAATGTGGATCCAATTGTTGGTGTCTCCTAGATCCACCACTTGGCCATTCTAGCCATGTCTTAAAGGTAGGTGGAGTCAACACTTGGCCATCATAACAATTGTAATTTTACACACCGTTGGTGAGTAGATTCTAGATCCGCCACTTGACCAATTAGGGTAAAAATGGAAGAAGGTGCATCCAAGATCCATCACCTGGCCATTAAAACAAAGTCTTAAAATGTGGATCCAATTGTTGGTGTCTCTTAGATCCACCACTTAGCCATTCTAACCATGTCTTAAAGTTAGGTGGATTCAACACCTGGCCATCACAACAATTGTAATTTTGCACAACGTTTGTGGGATGAGTAGATCCTAGATGCACCAATTGTCCATTTAGAGTAAGAATTGGTAAGTAGGTTCATCAAGATCCACCACTTGTCCACCACTTAGCCATTCTAACCATGTCCTAAAGTTAGGTGCATTCATCACTTGGCCATCATAACACTGGTAATTTTACACAATGTCTGTGGAATGAGTAGATTCTAGATCCACCACTTGGCCATTTAAACTAAAATTTGGAAATTAGATACACCAAACATCCACCACTTGGCCATTATAACAAAGGATTGAATTATAGATACAATTGCTGGTGTCACCTAGATCCACCACTTAGCCATTCTAACCATGTTCTAAGGTTAGGTGCATTGAGCACTTGGCCATCATACTACTGGTAATCTTACACAATGTCTGTGGGATGAGTAGATCCTAGATCCACCACTTGGCCATTAGAACCAAGACTTGAAGTGTGGATCCAATTGTTGGTATCTCCTAGATTCACCACTTGGCCATTCTAGCCATGTCTTAAAAGTAGGTGCATTCAACACTTGGCCATCATAACTCTTGTAATTTTACACAATGTTTGTGAGATGAGTAGATTCTAGATCCACCACTTCACCATTTAGACTAAGAATTGGGACTAAGATGCATCAAAGATCCACCACTTGTCCATTATAACAAAGGGTTAAAATGTGGATCCAATTGTTGGTGTCTCCTAGATCCACCACTTGGCCATTCTAACGATGTCTTAAAGTAAGGTGCATTCAACACTTGGCCATCATAACACTTGTAATTCTACACAATGTTTGTGGGATGAGTAGATCCTAGATCCAACACTTGGCCATTTAGACTACGAATTGGGAAGTAGGTGCATCAAAGATCCACCACTTGGCCATTAACAAAGACTTGAAATGTTGATACAATTGTTGGTGTCTCCTAGATCCACCACTTGGCCATTTTAACCATGTCTTAAAGTTAGGTGGATTCAACACTTGGCCACATCAAAATAGTTGTAATTTTACACAAGTTTGTGGGATGAGTAGATCCTAGATCCACCACTTGTCCATTTAGAGTAAGAATTGGTAAGTAGGTGCATCAAGATCCACCACTTGGCCATTATAACAAAGGCTTCAATTATAGATACAATTGTTGGTATCTCCTAGATCCACCATTTGGCCATTCTAGTCATGTCTTAAAGGTAGGTCCATTCAACACTTGGCCATCATAACACTTTTAATTTTACACAATGTTTGTGGGATGAGTAGATCTTAGATCCACCACATAGCCATTTACACCAAGAATTGGGAAGTAGGTTCATCAAAGATCCACCACTTGGTCATTATAACAAAGGCTTGAAATGTGGATCCAATTGTTGGTGTCTTCTAGATCCACCACTTGGCCATTATAACAAAGGCTTGAAATGTGGATCCAATTGTTGGTGTCTTCTAGATCCACGGCTTGGCCATTATAACCATGTCTTTAAGTTAGGTACATTCAACACTTAGCCATCATAACACTTGTAATTTTACACAATGTTTGTGAGATGAGTAGATTCTAGATCCACCACTTGGACATTTAGACTAAGAATTGGGAAGTAGGTTCATCAAAGATCCACCACTTTGTCATTATAACAAAGGCTTGAAATGTGGATCCAATTTCTGGTGTCTCCTACATCCACCACTTGGCCATTCTAACCGTGTCTTAAAGCTAGGTGGCTTCAACACTTGGCCATCATAACAGTTATAATTTTACACAATGTTTGTGGGATGAGTAGATCCTAGATCCATCACTTGTCCATTTAGAGTAAGAATTGGTAAGTAGGTGCATCAAGATCCACCACTTGGCCATTATAACAAAGGCTTGAATTGTAGATACAATTGTTGGTGTCACCTAGATCCACCACCTAGCCATTCTAATCATGTCCTAAAGTTAGGTGCATTCAGCACTGGGCCATCATAACACTGGTAATTTTACACAACATCTATGCAATGAGTAGATCCTACATCCACCACTTGGCCATTTAGACTAAAATTTGGGAATTAGATACATCAAAGATCCACCATTTGGCCATTATAATAAAGGCTTGAATTGTGGATCCAATTGTTGGTATCTCCTATATCCACCACTTGGCCATTCTCGCCATGTCTTAAAGGTATGTGCATTCAACACTTGGCCATCATAACACTTGCAATATTACACAATGTTTGTGGTATGTGAGTAGATTCTAGATCCACCACTTGGCCATTTAGATTAAGAATTGGGAAGTAGGTGCATCATAGATCCACCACTTTGCCATTATAACAAAGGCTTGAAATGTGGATCCAATTTTTTGTGTCTCCTAGATCCACCACTTGGCTAGTTAGGTGGATTCAACACTTGGCCATCATAAAATTTGTAATTTTACACAATGTTTGTGGGATGAGTACATCCTAGATCCACCACTTGTCCATTTAGAGTGAGAATTGGTAAGTAGGTGCATCAAAGATCCACTAGTTGGCCATTATCACAAAGGCGTGAATAATAGATACAATTGTTGGTGTCACCTAGATCCAGCACTTGGCCATTCTAACCATGTCCTAAAGCTAGGTGCATTTAACACTTGGCCATCATAACACTAGTAATTTTACACAATGTCTGTGGGATTACTAGATCCTAGATCCACCACTTGGCCATTTAGACTAAAATTTGAGAATTATATACATCAAAGATCCACCACTTGGCCATTAAAACAAAGGCTTGAAGTGTGCATCCAATTGTTGATATCTCCTAGATCCACCACTTGGCCATTCTAGCCATGACTTAAAGGTAGATGCATTTAGCACTTGGCCATCGTAACACTTGTAATTTTACACAATGTTTGTGAGATGAGTAAATCCTAGATCCACCACTTGGCCGTTTAGACTAAGAAATGGGAAGTAGGTTCTTCAAAGATCCATCACTTGGCCGTTATAACAAAGGCTTGAATTGTGGATCCAATGGTGTCTCTTGTATCCACCACTTGGCCATTCAAACCATGTCTTAAAGTTAGGTGCATTCAACACTTGGCCATCATAACACTAGTAATTTTACACAATGTTTGTGGGATGAGTAGATCCTAGATCCACTAGTTAGCCATTTAGAGTAAGAATTGGGAACTGGGTGTATGAAAGATCCACCACTTGGCCATTATAACAAAGGCTTGAAATGTAGATCCAATTGTTGGTGTCTTTTAGATCCATCGGACTTGGCCATTCTAACCATATCTTAAAGTTAGGTGCATTCAACACTTGGCCATGATAACACTTGTAATTTTACAAAATGTATGTAGAATAAGTAAATCCTAGATCCACCACTTGGCCATTTAGACTAAAATTTGGAAATTAGATACATCAAAGATCCACCACTTGGCCATTATAACAAAGTCTTGAATTGTAGATACAATTGTTGGTGTCACCTAGATCCACCACTTGGCCATTCTAGCCATGTGTTAAAGGTAGGTGCATTCAGCACTTGGCCATCATAACACTGGTAATTATGCACAATGTTGGTGGGCTGAGTAGATCCTAGATCCTAGATCCACCACTTGGCCATTTAGACTAAAATATGGGAATTAAATACATCAAAGATCAACCACTTGACCATTAGAACGAAGGCTTGACGTGTGGATCCAATTGTTGGTATCTCCTAGATAAACCACTTGGCCATTCTAGCCATGTCTTAAAGATACGTGCATTCAATATTTGGCTATCATAACACTTATAATTTTACACAATGTTTGTGGGATGAGTAGATTCTAGATCTACCACTTGGCCATTTAGACTAAGAATTGAAAGTAGGTGCATCAAAGATCCACCACTTGGCCATTATAACAAAGTCTTGAAATGTGGATCTAATTGTTGGTGTCTCCTAGATCCACCACTTGGTCAGTTAGGTGTATTGAACACTTGGCCATGATAACACTTGTAATTTTGCACAATGTTTGTGGGATGAGTAGATCCTAGATCCACCACTTATCCATTTAAAGTAAGAATTGGTAAGTAGGTGCATCAAAGATCCACCACTTGGCCATTATAACAAAGGATTAAATTGTAGATACAATTTAAGCCTAGATACAAAGGCTTAAATTGTAGATATAATTGTTGGTGTCACCTAGATCCACCACTTGGCCATTATAACAAAGTCTTAAATTGTAGATACAATTTAAGCCTAGATACAAAGTCTTAAATTGTATACAATTGTTGGTGTCACCTAGATCCACCACTTTGCCATTCTATCCATCTCCTAAATTTAGGTGCATTCAGCACTTGGCCATCATAACATTGGTAATTTTACATAATGTCTGTGGGATGAGTAGATCCTAGATCCACCACTTGGCCATTTAGACTAAAATCTGGGATTAGATACATCAATGATCCACCACTTGGCCATTAGAACAAAGCCTTTGAAGTGTGGATCCAATATTTGGTATCTCTTAGATCCACCACTTGGTCATTCTAGCCATGTCTTAAAGGTAGGTGCACTTAACACTCGTAATTTTGCACAATGTTTGTGGGATGAGTAGATATTAGATCCACCACTTGGCCATTTAGACTAAGAATTGGGAAGTAGGTGCATCAAAGATCCACCACTTGGCCATTATAACAAAGTATTGAGATGTGGATTTAATTGTTGGTGTCTCCTAGATCCACCACTTGGCCATTCTAACGATGTCTTGAAGTTAGGTGCATTCAACACTTGGCCATCATAACACTTGTAGTTTTACACAATGTTGGTGGGATGAGTACATCCTAGATCCACCACTTGGCCATCTACACTAATAATTGGGAAGTAGGTGTGAAGCCCACCATTTGTCCAAACATATGCTCTATTTAAGTATGGAGATCCACAAGGTCCACCACTCGTCCAAGCTAAGCTCTATTGAAGGATAGATATCCACAGGGTCCACCACTTGTCCAAGCTAATCTTCATTACATCATATAGAGACACAAGGTCCAACCAGAGCACACAGAGCCATAATTTCCACAATCTAAGGTATGCATGAAAAATTGATGCAAGGTCCACCATTTCTTCAAGCAAAGCTCCATTGAAGCATTGAGCTAGCGTCACTTCATTGAAGAATAGGGAGCCATAATTCAAGATAATCTTTATTGAAGCATTGAGTGACAGAAGGTCCTCAATTTAAGCTAAGCATGGAGAAATGATGGAATGTCCATCACTTGTTCAAGCTTAAGCTATACTCAAGCATAGAGAGCCACAAGGTCCACCACGTGTCCAACCTAATCTCTATTATATCATAAATACTTACAAGGTCCATAATTTAATATATGCATGGAGAACTAATGCAAGGTCCACCATTTATCAAAGCCTAAGCTGTATTGAAGCATAGAGATTCACAAGGTTCACCTCTTGTTTAAGCTAAGATTTATTCTAGCATAGAGACCCACTCTATTGTAGAATAGAGAGCCAGAAGGTCAACCACTTGTCCAAGCTAGGATCCATTTAAGCATAGAGAGCCACAAGGTCCACAATCTAATTTAAGCATGAAGAATGGATGCAAGGTTCCACCACTTGTCTAAGAAAAGTCCCATTAAAGCATAAAAAGCAACAAGGTCTATGGCTTATCCAAGCTAAGATCCAGTCAAGAATAGAGAGATGCAAGGTCCATAGTCTAAGTTAGGCATGGAAGAAAATGCATGGGTCCAAGCCCCATCAAAGCATAGAGATCCACAAGGTCTACCACTTGTTTAGGCTAAGCTCATTTGAACAATATAGAGCCACAAGATCCTTAGTCTAAGCTAAAATGATGCAAGGTCTATCATTGAAGGCAAGATCTACCATTGAAGCAAAAAGAGTGACAATCTTAGAAACTTCTACAAGCTAAACTCTATTATTGACACACAAGCCACAACGTCCACCACTTGTCCACGCTAAGATTCATTAAAGTATAGACAACCACAAGGTCTACAATCTAAGCTAGGCGTTGGGAATTGATGCAAGGTCCACCACTTGTCCAATCTAAGCTCCATTGGAGCATAGAGAGCCACAAGGACCATAGTCGAAGCTAAGCATGGAGAATCGATTCAAGGTCCACCACATGTACAACGTATCATTGGCTATTATATCTAGTAGCATGGCTTGCTTGGTTTCTAGATCCACCACTTGTCCGACCTAAATTAAAAGTTTCCCACTTGGATTTAAATTTTCCCGCTTGGATTCAAATTTTCTCGCTTGTATTCAAAACTCAAAATTTATCGCCTAAATTAAAAGTTTCCTGCCTCAATTCAAAATTTCTACCTGAGGGAGATGTTATAGCATTAGATCAAGGTCCACCACTTGTCCAACCTCAATCTATAACCTTCTTTATACTGAGAACGTATCTTATTTCATCCCAATAGTAGGTAAATTTTCATTTCATGTATTATCTATGAGCCTCTCCTAGTTTCAACTATCATGTTTATTAGAACCTCAGTAAGCTATGTTACCTTTGTTGAGAAATTAAAAAAGGAATCACATTTACAGAGGCGCTAAACAGAAAGCGACAAAATACCAAAGAAAGCAACTTCACTAGAAGACATGTAAGTCAACTACTGAAATTTACATGCTTATGTACAAAAAAAAATTATGTGTATATGTATGTATGTCATGTATCCATACTATGTCATGTACAAGCATATGTATTTATATGTTATGTATGTACATCATCATGAGATAGTATACATTTCTACCACACATATACCAAACATATGTACCTACATACATAGGCAAAGCAAACACACTACCAGTCATATTCACAAATTGCATACACTACATTATTACCGATGGATGCACATACAGAAGTAGGCCAAATAGAGCAAGAATTAGAAATTTGTATTTTGTGTATATGTATGTGTGAGAGAGATAGAATATCTATGTAAATATGTGTGATTTGGTGTGTATGTGGGTCTTTATGGGAGCAAGGAAGGTGAACAGCGTGAAGGAAAGGAGTTTTCTTCATGTTTATGTGTGGGTTGTGTGTGTGTGCAAAACATCCATGTATATGTGTGTGTAAGAAAGCAGCACAGAGAAAGAGAACCATTTTGGTTTCTTGGAGAGCAAAACATAAAGACAGAAATCTGATGTAGATGGAGAGTGAGTGAGTGAGTGAGAGAGAGAGAGAGAGAGAGAGAGAGAGAGAGAGGGAGATGAAATGCACCTTGTCAAATGCTTGCTTTCTGTGATGTCGAAGCCTTGAGTGTGATTGCCTTTGTCGTGCTGTTCACGCTTTGTTTTTCACATGATGTGGTCCCTTAATGCACGCAAGCCAAAAGTCCCTCTTTTGAATGTGATGTTGCCCCTATCATGTTGTGCACAACCTGTTTTGAATGCGCTATGGTTTCCTTGTATGTGTGAGCAAGAAATCCCTCTCTGCGTGCAAGAACGAATCTCCCCTGTTTCATTTGTGTTTCGCTTGGTTTGCTGTGTGTTTTTGTGGTAGGGTTATTTAAAATGCCATGTGTACTTTAAAACTTAAAACTCACTAGACCTTTTAAGCGATTTGCTTTCATTTTGAGCAAATTTGGCATACCGTACAAGTAAAAATTCATGTTAAAAAGAGGTAAAACCTCATTGATTTTCTACATTAAAGACTTCTTGCTTTAAAAACCTCTGCCGTCCCTTGACCCCGCTTGGGACACTGCCCCAAACCCCGCAAGGACTGCCACCCCTTGACCCCGCTTGAGGCGTTGTCCCAACCCCGCGGCGGTTTTCGCCGCTTGACTCTGCTCGGGTCATTGCCCCGAATCCCACAGGGACTGCTACCCCTTGACCCTACTTGGGACACTGCCCCAAACCCCGCAGGGGCTGCTGCCCCTTAACCCTTGTCGGGGTGTTGCCCTGAACCCCATAGGGGCTGCTGCCCCTTGACCTTGCTTGGGGTGCTGCCCCAAACCCCACGGGAGATGCCACCCCTCAACCCGGATCGGGGCGTTTCCCCTAAGCCCAGAGGGGCTGCTGCCCCTTGACCCTGCTTAGGACGCTGCCCCAAACCCCACGGGACCCCGCTTGGGGTGCTACACCAAACCCCAATCTAAACTCTTGTTGCACCACCCTATTCCACTTTCTTGATTGTGGGCTAGCTTAGATAATCTTTGTATCTAAATCCTAGTCTCTTTCCTTGCTTCACAACTCACCGAGGACAATCAACATTAAGTGGTGGGGAATGACTCTATTTTGGAGCTCAAAACTCAAAATTTTACTAGAACATTGACCATATCCACAACATGCCTAAACCATGCTCAAAGCTACTCTCATCATAGCAAGCTTGGGGTTTTTTGTTTCAAATTTCCCCAATTGTCAAATCTTTACCACTTGTCCTTGTTGAAGCAAGTACTTCTTTGACTTCAGGAAGCTACTAGCTCATCTAGTAATTCACCTTCAGCATTGGCCATTAAAACTACGTCCACCCCTTCTCCAAGCTTCCATTGAAGAAGCAAGGCCTACTTGGACATTGAGAAGAAAGGCCCTACTATCAACCTTGTTCCATTGAAAAAAGCAAGGGCTACTTGGACATTGGGAAGTAAAGCCTTGAAATTGTCCTATGTTTCATTAAAACTTGGAAGTCCACCACTTGTCCAAGCTATACTCTATTATAGTTGGACCAACTGCTTGTAGTTCACCTTGAACCTTGGCCATTAAAACTAGGTCCACCACTTGTCCAAGCTACCCTCAAATAAAGCGCGGGGGTTTTTGTTTCAAGATCCACCACTGCTCCATTTTTTTTCCCATTAAAGTAAGCAAGGGGCTACTTGGACATCGAGAAGCAAGGCCCTACAATAGTTCACCTTGGACATTGGTCATTAAAACTAGGTCCACCACTTGTCAAACCTTTACTCTCATTTGAAAAGGGACTTTTGGTTTCAAGATCCATCACTTGTCCAGCCTTACTTGCATTGAAAGAAGCAAGAGATACTTGGACACTGGGAACCAAGATCCTACACCACCTTGGACACTGGCCATTAAAACTAGGTCCACCACTTGTCCGACCTTTACTCTCATATATAAAAGGGACTTCTGGTTTCAAGCTCCATCACTTATCCAACCTTTACTCTCATATATAAAAGGGACTTCTGGTTTCAAGCTCCACCCCTTGTCCAACCTTACTTCCATTAAAAGAAGCAATGGCTACTTGGACATTGAGAACCAAGGCCCTACAATAATTGGCCTTGTATTAACTAGGTCCACTACTTGTCCAACCATACTTCCATTGAAAGAAGCAAGAGATACTTGCACATTGGGAATCAAGCTACTACAATATCTTGGAAATTGGACATTAAAACTAGGTCCACTACATGTCCAAGCTTTACTCTCATATAGAAAAATGGATTGTGCGGTTTCAAGCTCCACAACTTGTCCAACCTTACTTCCATTAAAAGAAGCAAGGGCTACTTGGACATTGATAACCAAGGCCCTACAATAGTTCACCTTGTACATTAACTAGGTCCACCACTTGTCCAACCATACTCCCATTGAAAGAAGCAAGAGGTACTTGCACATTGGGAATCAAGTACCTACAATACCACCGTGGAAACTAGACATTAAAACTAGGTCCATCATTGTCCAAGCTTTACTCTCATATAGAAAAAGGGATTGTCAGTTTCAAGCTCCACCACTTGTCCAACCTTACTTCCATTGAAAGAAGCAAGAGCTACTTGGACAATTGGGAAGCAAGTTCCTATAATAGTTCACCTTGTACATTAACTAGGTCCACCACTTGTCCAACCATACTTCCATTGATAGAAGAAAGAGATACTTGCACATTGGGAATCAAGTTCCTACAATACCACCTTGGAAAGTGGACATTAAATCTAGGTCCATCATTTGTCCAAGCTTTACTCTCATATAGAAAAAAGGACTATCGGTTTCAAGATCCACCACTTCTCCAACCTTACTTCCATTGAAAGAAGTGTTGAGATGTCGAGCTCTACATCTTGAGCTGGCATCCACTACGGGTCTTGGCCGCTTATGCCATTTACTCACTGGCGCGTTAGGTGACCGACACGGAGGATCTCTGCCAGTGATTCTACAACTGGACTACACTTATAGTGCCAGCCTAGTACGCTTCTAGGGTGTTCACACTTAGTGATCGCATGTACATATGTGCTACTTTTCAGCTTTAGCACTTAGTCATTTTGTACTCTCTTTTCTGTGTGAAGAAGAAGAAGCTTTCCATCTCTGTGTGCTTTGTGCTTCTCTTGTGGAGCTCTCTTGCCTGCACCAGGCTTTGATACCATGTAAAGAAAGAGAATGTAAGAGAGCTCCACAAGAGAAGCACAAAGCACACAGAGATGGAAAGCTTCTTCTTCTTCGCACAGAAAAGAGAGTACAAAATGACTAAGTGCTAAAGCTAAAAAGTAGAACATATGTACATGCGGTCACTAAGTGTGAACACCCTAGAAGCAAACTATGCTGGCACTATAAGTGTAGTCCAGTTGTAGAATCATTGGCAGAGATCCTCCGTGTCGGTCACCTAACGCGCCAGTGAGTAAATGCCGTAAGCAGCCAAGACCCGTAGTGGATGCCAGCTGCTCAAGATGTAGAGCTCGACATCTCAACACTCCCCCTCGAGCTATGCATGTCTCAGAGTCCAAGCATAGTCCGGAAACGTCGAAGCTTCTCAGCTCCGAGGGCCTTGGTAAAGATATCCGCTATCTGCTCCTCTGTGCTAACGTAGACCAAGTCGTTTAGTTTTTGGCAATTTGACAGCAGTCTACTGTTTTGCTCATAACTTGAGCTACAAAGCTCCGATTCTAAAAAAATTTGGTTCAAAATGGAGCTGGCTTCAAGCTCTACGACTTTGTAGAAGGAATCATTTTCTGATTCGGAGTGCAGGTGGACCAACAGATTGTCATCCATTGTGACAACCTCAGCAGCCATGCAGTTGGCTAGGAGCCCAGTGTTCCATGCCAGGACCAAGCACATAGAGGTCCACTACCACTACGTTGAAGAGCGAGTGTTGGCGATCTACATATATGGTAATGACCACAATCCCCATATCACTCTCACGTACATAGAGTGAATGATCAGCATGAGCTCTCCTAAAACCAATACTGACAAGATACGTGGCAATCCTGTCATACCATTAGGAAAATTTTGAAGTCATTTTGGGGCCTTTTAAGAGTGCCACATCATCAAAGTTGTACAAAAGAAAGTAACCCGGTAGACCCCTCTAAATATTGCTTAGAACCCCATGATATGACCTATCATTGGAAAGTTCTTGAAAAATGGATTCTAAAGAGCCAAGGTCCGAAAAGTTTGGATGACTTTTATGAAAGTTATGCCATTTCTTTTCAATCAGCCAGGTTTTGTTACCGTTACGGTAATCTAAAATCACCTTTTTCTAGATCTACATGAAGGCAATGTCCGATACATGCATGCTATATATCAATAGATAGCATTTGAAGAGTAGATTCTAAATATCCAACCTCCGACAAGTTTGGATCTTATTTGCAAAAAAATTGCAGATCCCCACTTTTTGAAATCTATGCCACATCAACAATTCTTACAAGGCCCATTTTTGAGTCCAAACTTTTCCTAATGCATGCTCTAGAGCCCTGCTTCAAACCATACAAAGCTTTGAGAAGCCTGCATACATAATCTGAGTACCTGGATCGACATAACCAAGTGGCTAATCCATA
Organism: Adiantum capillus-veneris; assembly: GCF_014529385.1. Lineage (NCBI taxonomy): Eukaryota > Viridiplantae > Streptophyta > Polypodiopsida > Polypodiales > Pteridaceae > Adiantum > Adiantum capillus-veneris. The sequence continues at coordinate 143,561,420 of NC_140941.1, read as the reverse complement.
TACACTTCCTCTTGCAACTCACCATTCAAGAAGGCATTCTTTACATTCATTTGATGCATAATCCATCCTCTAGATGTAGCCACTGCTATGACAGCTCTCACAGTCGTCATCTTTGCCACTGGAGCAAAGGTCTCCTCATAGTCTATGCCATACGTCTGTGCATAACCCTTTGCGACCAGCCTTGCCTTGTGACGCTCAATGTTACCATCAGCCTTATGCTTGGTTTTATATAACCATTTACAGCCAATAGCTTTCATGCCACTTAGCAATGGCACCAACTCCCATGTGTCGTTTGCTTCCAATGCAGCTATCTCTTCATTCATTGCATCATCCCAATGCAAATTTCCAACTGCATCCTCAAAACATGTGGGCTCCACATCCTGTATCACTTTAGCCATGTAGTCTTGGTGATGCGCTAGATACCCATCATAAGTCAATTTCTGAACTGGATTTCTGACTCTGTTAGATCTGCACGGTCCTGGGTCACTCCTTTGCCCTCTAGCATCTTCTTGTACTTTCCTTACAGAAGGTGTCCTGACAGCCAGAATTCCAAATTCCTCATCAAGACTTTGTTCAGAACCATCTGAATCCATGTCTACATGTGAAAACCCTGATGATGCATCAGCCATAAAGGGAGGTTGTGGGTAGTCTAATCTACTTGACTATCACGAGGCCAAACTTGAGCTACACAGTAGGCTTGGAGAGTCAGTTCATGCAGCTTCCGAGGAAGACACATTTGGATGGAGTACGACGCACACTTCGGTATGTGCAAGGGACTCTTGACTACGCATTGTTCTATGCAGGAGATGTGCCATTAGCATTGTATGAGTATACAGATGCAGATTGGGCAGGTAGCATTGTTGATAGGAGATCTACGAGTGGCTTCATGTTCTCTTTTGGGAGTGCTACTGTTACTTGGAGCAGCAAAAAGCGGCCTACGGTTGCTTTATCGAGCACAGAGGCCGAGTACAGAGGTGCAGCAGTTGCGGCGTGCGAGGTAGCTTGGCTATGCACATTACTTGAGGACTTGGGAGTGCAGGTGGACCAGCAGATTTTCATCCATTGTGACAACCTCAGCAGCATGCAGTTGGCTAGGAACCCAGTGTTCCATGCCAGGACCAAGCACATAGAGGTCCATTACCACTACGTTCGAGAGCGAGTGTTGGTGGGCGACATCGACTTGGTCTATGTCAGCACAGAGGAGCAGATAGCGGATATCTTTACTAAGGCCCTCGGAGCTGAGAAGCTTTGACGTTTCCGGACTATGCTTGGACTCTGCGACATGTAGAGCTCGAGGGGGAGTGTTGAGATGTCGAGCTCTACATCTTGAGCTGGCATCCACTACGGGTCTTGGCCGCTTATGGCATTTACTCACTGGCGCGTTAGGTGATCGACACGGAGGATCTCTGCCAGTGATTCTACAGCTGGAATACACTTATAGTGCCAGCCTAGTACGCTTCTAGGGTGTTCACACTTAGTGACCGCATGTACATATGTGCTACTTTTAAGCTTTAGCACTTAGTCATTTTGTACTCTCTTTTCTGTGCGAAGAAGAAGAAGCTTTCCATCTCTGTGTGCTTTGTGCTTCTCTTGTGTAGCTCTCTTGCATCCTCTTTCTTTAGAAGAAGCAAGGGATATTTGGACATTGGGAAGCAAGTTCCTACAATAGTTCACCTTGAACAATAGCCATTAGAACTAGGTCCACCATTTCTCCAAGCTTTACCTCATATAGAAAGGGGATTTTGGTTTCAAGATCCCCCCTTGTCCAACCTTACTTTCATTTGAAGAAGCAAGAGATACTTGGACATTGACAAGCAAGTTTCTAAAATAGTACCTTGGACACTGGCCATTACAACTAGGTCCACCACTTGTCCAAGCTATGATCTAATATAGCAATTTCTATAGAGTTATAGTATTCACAACCCTTGTGTAATGTGTAATGTAACTTATACATCTTTTTTCAAAGAGAATTTATCTGTAAATATGAAATTAACAAGGTGTTTCTTTTCAACTTACAGGATGGACTTTGAATCTGGGGAGAAAGTGTATATCGTACTTGATAATGAAATTGTTGGTATTGATTGTGTGTGTAGAACAGATCCTGATTCCACTTGTGGTGGTACAAAGATAGGGCAAGGAAACGTATCTATACTAGTGGAGGAATGTTTGAAGGATGTGGTCCTCCCTTTTTCTACAATGGATACTACATCTCTCCAAAGCTCATTATGGAGTGCTGTTTGATGGCCTAAGCTTCTTTTGCAGAAATCCATAATGAATGACAACGTAATTGTTGACAAAAATGAAAGCTACAATGTTGATGAACAAGGGGATCATCTTGATCCTCTAGCTACAGATGCAATACCTATTACAAGCCCAGAGTTTGAAATGTCAATATGTGAATCTTGGAGAAATCAAAGGGTCCTTTTAAAGGACGACACAATTATGCACACTATGAATGAAGGGACCATCTTGTATGTATTTCCACATGATTATGTCAATTTTCAGGTACTTGGTGATGACTTTGTGGACGTAGGTATTGAAAGGAAGAATGCAATAAGTGAGAATATGCCTAAAGTGGGAAGCATTACTTTGCTAAAGTGGCCCATGCAACAGACAACCATGTTGGATGGGAGCCCACTACAATGCTTTGTTCTGTTGATGGGATGCATACTAGAAGTGAGGATGTATCCAATGATGACAATGCTGGGAAAAAACTTGATGGTAGTGTTGATGCCCCTTTGCTAAGGAAGAGACAATACAGTTTCATCAACAGGACTCAAAAAGTGCAAGCAACACCATCTTCTACCTTTTATCTTTCAGTTGAGTCAATTCAAAGGGTTTCATGCATTGATTGTCGTGGGAAAAAATGATGTCAGTTTGCAGATCATGATTTGGTGACAAGATTACGGCAAGAATTTTGGGGAGAGTCTCAAAAAGCAAGCACAATTTATGTATATGATGTTCTATCTATATGCTATCAGAAAGATGAGAAGATGTGATACCAATTCAAGATAAATGGCTCTATTGTTTGCTGCAGAGCATGGTATAAGCTACATGGAATACCAAAGACATCATTTTACCGCTACAAGGAAATTTTTGAAAACCGTGCACGCCAATGTGTGCATGTTAACACATGTACATTGAGAAGAGTACTTCAACATACTAGTCTAGCGAGAGCACTATTAAATGAATTTGTGGATAACAACTCTGAGAAGATGCCACATAGAAGCAGAACACTACTATATGGGCCAAGAGAGACTCAATTAGTGATTCCATCAATGTACAAACAAATTCACATTTTAAGAAAAATCAACACAACATTGGACCAAATGGGCTATGAGAAGAAGTTATCTCAATCTTTTTTCGGTAGAATTTGGAACAAAGAGTATCCACATGTCACTTTAACAAAGACAAGTGAGTTCTCTAAGTGCAATGTCCGTAGTTCAATCAAGGCAAGGCTAGAAGCTAAACATTCTCTTGAAGAGAGAGCTGATAGAAAGAGAAGTTCACATGGCACAACAAAAGAGTTGTAGGCACTTATATTATGCATGGCACATATATTCAGAAACTCAACCACAAAAGTATGTTTGTGTAATCCATGATAAGATGGATCAAAAGAAGACTGCCATTCCTAGATTACGCATTGTTCCTAAGGGTGTGGATTTAGGATACAATTTGCAGGTGGCTTTGATAGGTATGATCACTCATGGCCATGGAGAAGGTCATTATGGTCACTTTGTCTTGAATGGTTTGTGGCCAGCTGATTGATCCAAATCTTAGAATTGGCTCAATTGTTGATTGTTTACATAACTTAGAGAGTATAGATAAGCATCCTCTTAGTGATCTAGCAACAAATGGACTACCAAGGAGTAGTATCTCTCTACTACATGCTCTGATCTCAAAGGATGCTTTAGACCACCACAACTTGAGTGATGAAAAAGAGCCCATCGTGCAACCATCGGAAGCTACAGAAGCAGAATCGGGGTCAACATTTTTCAAGTTGCCAAAGAAATTGTTACTACGATAGGATAATTGTGCAAGGGAAAACAAAAATCGATACTTATTTGCCTATTTGTCAATGCTTGTTGCAAGGAATGTTTTCAAAACCATCCAACAACATAGATGCCACGTTCAGTAAGTTTTCAAAAAAACTGAGAGTTACGCAAACATATACTTTGCCACACTTGATGGATACATTACGAAATAGTTCATCTTCATCTCCGGCCCCATTTTTGCTGAAAAGGTCCCGGATTTCAAGCAATATTGTGATGGTTATCTTTGTGATGGACAAGACATACTTGTTGGACATTCCAAACCACTTCAATTAAGGTTTTTTATGCAAGATGAGACACCAATGATGCAGTATAAGGCACATGTAGGTGTATCAAGTTGGAGTGGAAGCATTCGCCTTTGGAAAACTGACATAGAAGGCAATCGAATGTTGCCACATGGAGATCCACCTTTGATGCCAATGGCAGAATATGTCAAGGCTCATGAAGAAGTGATTCAGGGTTGAAAATTTATATTAAATTTTGGCAAAATCTAGGGAATGGTTCAAAAATGTGCCACGGTATTATAGACCTGTGATAGATTACTGAGTAAGGTAATTGATGAGCTTGAAAAAGCAACCATATCAGAGAGAGGTTTGTATGAAAATTTTTGGCCAACAACTAGGGACTCTTGTCACCTACAATCCACTACAATGAGCTTACAACAAGGAGCAGAAAGATTCCTAGGCCTTGAAGAGTTGAATGATCATTTTTGTGGTCCTCAATGAGATAGACCAAGGGAAGAGTTTGACCCTATGTCTGATGTGCACCAAGGTGACTTTGTTATGCTAGCTCCAAGTGACATGGAAATCTATCCAGTTTGGCTCGCAATGGCTTTATCAAACATTGATAATGAGCCTACATCACCAAACTACAAAAGAAATTTGATTCAATATTGGGCACCTTGTGCAAGAAAGAGTGGGATGACGGATACCCAAGCTTACATAATTGCTGGAAGGGTTTTTGGACTATCAATTGCAAGGACCCACAAGTGTGGGAAATGGTAGATGCAATTGTTTGGTCATGGAGACCCAGCAAAGAAGGACCATTTTCTAGAATGAAGATTCCAAAAAGGCATGCTCTAAAAGCTAAAGCAAGTCTTGCTCATGAACATCAACCACTCTTGGATCAAAATTTGGATATGGCATAAAATTTGGAGTAGATGATGTGGAGCTTCTATTGTGACTATAAGAGTCAATTTTGTAAACAAGATCTCTAGTTGTATCAACCTTTATTTCTTTTATTTAATTAAGTGTGTTTCTTCAAATTCATGCTTTGTTCATCCTCTTGGCTTGTGGTGTTTATCAACACCAGAATCCAATAAGATTTTTACTCTATCTTATCAACAAGTTTGTCTCCTTTTTTCCCACTTTAAGTTGGAAATTCCCAAATTACATGAATTTGGTCAATTTGGAGATTCCCATAATGCGGGATTTCCACCATAATACCTAATATGGTCTTAGTAGCTTTTGATGTTTGACAGACATTTGAGATTGAGATGGGTAGGAACAACTTAGACTTGGGTTTTTTGAGAGATTAGCTATCTCTCATGGCCTCCATGCACTAGTCGAGTCAGCTACATCCCACGGATTGACAAATTTATGTCTGTGGTTCTCGCTTTGCTAGCATCAATATGGTGAGGCTTGGTAGCCGGCCGAAAAAAACAAACTTACTACCCTTTAAGTAATGCTAAAATTTATTGATCAAATGAATCATTTGCAAGGATTCTCTTTCTATGATTAGTAGTTATGCTCAGTTAGGGTAAATCATCAGTACCAGCATAATACATCGGTGGTTGGTACCACTTTTGAATCTGAGCCTTCATCACACTGATCTAATTGCAACATCCAAAGCATTAACAAAAACATGGAAAGAGAAGTTTCATTTTGGTGGTTGCAATGTTGGTGCTTTGTAAAGGAAAAGCTTTAATTGTTGAAAAGCTTTGTCACACTCCTCATCCTACTACAACTTCTTTGGTTTTGTTTGTTGGTTGAGGGTAGCTATGTGTACCAAAAACATTGGAGAGGGGGAATGGGGAACACACCTTTATAAAAAAAATATGCCTCTCTATAGCTCAAGGCATTCACAACACCCCTGTCCTCTCAAAAACACCTTCAAAAGATACAACACACACTAACAAGCCACTATTTGCACACCTCTCAACGTATACATGCTTAGCAAGACCACCATTTGACACAGACACACTGCAATTGCTTTTCCCATCATTTCTAACACACACCACCACTCAATTTCACTCTCTTTGCACCGTAAAACGGTCCATGGACACACACCTCCGCCGACACCGACACACACAAAGAGCAAGAGAAAAGAGAGGGGAAGGAAGAAACAACACCAACAAACAATGAGGGGAATGACTTGGTTTTGCTTAGCACACTGCATATACAGCCACCACAACATTGATACGTAGATTTTCAACAAAAAACACCAGCCCTTGAGGCTTTACTCTTGCCTTTTTCAACCTCTCACAGTCCCAAAGTTGAGAAAAAAGCCCCTAAAAAGTCAAAAAACTTGGTTTTAAGGGGGGGAAGGAGGCATTTTGGAAACTTCAATTTTATTAGGCCCTTTGGGTGCTTTATTTAGTAACCTCTACAAGCCTTGAGGCCTCAAAATTGACCTCTCTCATTGCCACAGCTTCACAAGCTTGAGGCCGGTCGCTAGTGCCTCCTATACTTTGTCTTCAAAATTTTGTTCGGGCTCAGAGGGCTGCATAGGAACACCTCCTGGTGGACCTACCACATCATCACCATTCGACACCGTTGCTAACAAACACCTAACTTTGCTCTCATATGCCAAAACTAGCATGGGCTTTGCTTGACAATGTCATCGCCGCTTGCCTGCACCGTACGCAACGCCCAAAAGGGCTCCGCCATGACCACATGAGAGGAGATCTTCCCCCCCCCCCCCCCCCCCCCCTCTCTCTCTCTCTCTCTCTCTCTCTCTCTCTCTCTTGATGCAACTAAGGGGATGATGCCCTAGCTATGTACCATGAGGTTCCACCCTACCATCCCGCATGTCCTCCTTCTCAACTTTGACCGTGTTGGTCCTTGCTGCATTCTGACCCCGTTGGGATTTCCAAACAAGGCTTCCAAAATGGTGAAAAGTTATCTGTCCACATCTCTACCGCAAACTGCTTTAGACTTCCACTTGGCATATCTTGCCACCTACGAATTTGATTGATGAGCCGTTGATTCCAACTAACTTCACATGATTTTCACTACCTTCTTGAACTTGGTTGAGCTCAAAAAAACATTAGATGGCATGTCTACCAATGCGGCTAAGTGGCCCACAACTGGCCCCCGACAAATCTTCCATCGGCCATAGCTTGCTCATTTGAGATCCGGTCAATGACCTAGAAAGACTAGCATGCTCCACAACTTGAGCACTTCAACCTTATCCTCGCATTCTAGACCCTTGCCACTTGTCCCCACTTTCCCAATCCATCACAAATCTGCTATACATTCCATCTTTGAGCAATTCTATCTTTCACACCAGGGCTCCGTTTGAGTCATCTAGACCGACTCGTAGAGCATCTCAAACACTACATTCCAAATCATTAAATCATAACTTTAGACACTTGGAATTGCCATACCAATTGGCCCCTTTTGGAGCCCTTTTGGCCTAGAAAACCGCATCAACCATACATTTCAACCACTACTTTCTTGCCCAGGGCCTTTGCACATGCCTTAGCACTTTCCCATGCACTTGTTGGCACCCTTAGCACTACATAGCACACTTCACAACACCGGCAAACTTCAGTTGTACCATCATTTCCCAATCCCCTTGTCAAACATGACCAAAAGCATATTTATTGAACTTGAAAATGGCCATAGAAAATTGATAGCCAAAATCACTCACAAACCACAAGAATATGTACAAGATATATGCACATCTCCTCCTCACATTGCTTCTTTCAAGTGGATTGCCCACCCCCTTTTGCTACAATTTGATGCACATAAGGCACCAAACCTCTGTCAAAGTACATCTTGAGCCGCACACCATTCACTTTGTGCTTAAGCAGCTTACATTAGCTCTCACTAGTTGATTAGAAATTCCTTGTATAAATACGTCCACTTCTTCTTGAACTTCTTCTGAAAGGTGAAATTCAAGTAGCTTTTGTACTTCATTTCTAGGTCTCCCTCCCATATCTTCTTGTCTGACAGACTTCGATTGACTTTTGTAACTTGCTTCTCCCATTGCTTCGTGTAGTAGTTCGATGCCGCTTCTCTATCCATCTGCAAAGCTTCAAGCTCAACAATACCATCCTATTAAACCTCTTGTTGAGTGGCATTGATGTGTCACATACCTTTCAGAGCACCTAGTTTTTCATGCATTGGCAGTACCACCTCCTTATCGTAGACCAATTTGAATGGAGTAAAGTTGATAGTTAGACACTTTGTAAGATGTCATATATGCCCATAAGCACTTCTATAGATTGGCCTCCCACTCTTCTTACTACTTATATACATACTTTGTCAACATTTTGATGATTTGCCCTTTGGCACTCTCCACTAGACCATTGCATTAGGGATGATAGGGTGAAGAAACCCAATGTTGAATGCCTAGCTTCTCCACCAATGCCTGCATAATCTTGCTTCTAAATCCCTAGCCTCTATAAAAAATGAGCACCCAATAATTGTGCTTGAGGTTGTGCTAAGGTAAATCAACAACCTTGCTGACCAAGATATCAGCCAAGTGAGATCGACTAGTGTGGTCAATCTTAAACTTAAACTCAAACTCTTGTATCTCTAACACCCACTTCATAATCCGCTTTCCTGCCACTAAATGCAACACCACTTCAGGCAACAAATTGCTAGCCATCAATGCATAAAACTTATGCACAATGAGATGCACTTTGAACTTCTTGCAAGAAAAAACTAATGCCATCACCCACTTCTCCTCTTTGGTGTAGGCCGCCTCTCCAAGACTTACCACCCTACTTTCAAAATAAGTGGGCTTGTAGCTTCTTCCTACCTTTTGCAGTAGTATCGCTCCAATTTCCATTGTACCTACCATCATGGCGATCTATAAATCATCCTCTTGGTTGGGAGAACACACCATCAGCAACTGACACAAGATGTCTTTCACCCTGTCAAAGGCCTCTTGAGATTCCTCATCCCACTTCAAATCATGTATATGCGGAGCACCTCTTTTGAAGAGGATACACAAATTGCAACAGCATCCAAAAAACCCGCAACAGATATTTAAACCTATGCACAAACAAGTAAAAATCTTGAGCACTAGAGGGAGGCTCCATCAGGACTAGAGCCTTGAACTTCTCCGGATTTTCTACAATCTCATTTTGCGACACCACATGGCTCAATAAGTGCACTCGAGGTTGTGCTAGCTTGCACTTCTTAGGGCTCAATTGACCTCCTTCTTCATCAAGCCTTTGAAAGCGTAGCCACAACTTGGACAGGTGCTTCATCCTAGAGCTATAAGAATCAATGGCATCCATAAACACCTTGGTGAACCTACCCAAGTATGGTCCAGAAACCCTATTTCTCTAATCTTGGAAAGTGGCATAGACATTTACTAAATCGAATGGCATCCTATGGTACGCAAGACATCCCCATGGAGAGATAAATGTCACCTTCAAATTATCTTCAAGTGGAATCCCCATCTGGAGGTACCCTGAAAACCCATCCATGATTGAGTACCTTTCATGGCCAGCCACTTGGTTTAAGATTTTGTCTTGGAATGGCCATAGGTAGTGATTTCGCTTGGTAGCCGCATCCAATGGCTTGTAGTGATACACACTCTCCATTTCCCATTCTTCTTAAGAGTGATAACCACTGGAGAAACCCACTTTGACTCCTTCATGGCAGGGCAATATCACTTCGTGAGTGATGAAAAGCAAGTGATAGGAAAAAAGCAAGCACAAGGTGCATTGACCACACCATCCCTTCGTGGATTTTTTTTCTTACATACGATTCCCTGTTGAAATCTTATTCTCCTTGTGCATTGCATCTTCATATATACATTATATTGAATGCTTTTTTTAATTAGCCATTGTAATGCAAGCTTAAAATTAGCTCATGTATTAAAGAAAGTGTTTGGATCAGAGTTTTAGTATCAATCCTTTCTCACCTTAAAGTACTATGAAAATACAAGCGTACTTTTTTTCAAAAAATTTGGAGATCATAATAAATTTTTACAAGTACATTTTACTATCTAATATCTCATCTAGTTCACTAGCCAATATATACATGTCTCCCATGATTATTATGTACTCACTAGCTTTAATATTTATAATTTATCTACCTTACAAGGCTTAAAGGATTAAAAAAAACTATTTTGAATATATATCTCATGTTATGATTCAATATTTATTTTTTACCTGCAATAAATCAAAACTTATATTTTTTAATTTAATATTTAAGTTGTAAATTTCTTGACAATGCCTAAAAAATGTGCTAGTCATGAAACTGAAGGACATAAGAGCAAATGTACTACCCATTCAATTGAAAGGTGCCATTACAAAGGTGACAATATAAAAATTGACCAACCTTGTTGTATTTTCACTCCCTCTCAATAAACGGTATCCTTGTGATTCTCATATTGGTGTATCTATATAGTAGTGCCCATTATATTCCTTAAATCATCAATTATGGCTATCCTTTTTTTTTTGACAACAATGTGAACTCATTCTTTTAGGCATATCCTTCTAAATGAGCCTCACTTGAGTTGGATTATCTTATAGTATTACACTGATCAAAGCTCCTACAAGGGATTGGTGATCTAGTCAACGATGAATTTTTAGGCTTATTGGGGCTCTTGAGAAAACTCTGTAAATTCTACCTCGTGTCAATTTGAATAGAAATCGACAAGTTTGGAAGACATGAAGTATTCATGTGGAAGAAGAAAACCACTTCACATTTATACAGAACGAAGAGCACAAAATAGGTAGGAAATGTGTTCAAATTTCTTCTTTCTAGGTTTCTAATGAAAAGAAACCTCCCTTTAGAGTATTTTGAATTTTATCTTCTCTAGCCCTTATTTTTCTCATTTTAAACAAGAGTAGATAGAAATTACAAGAAGAACCATCTATACCATAGCTTTACTAGTACAAAAACAATGTAAAATAAATAGTGGATGAACCATTTTGACTAACAACGCTACCAAGCCCTCTGCACATCACTTGTCATTTAATAGAGACGTAGATGGAGTGAATGGAATGGATGATAAGACTTTGTGCATATTTAATTAGCTCTAAGAAAATCCTAAATGATTTCCAAGGCTTCTTGAGTCACATGATAGCTTTATGGTAGACACGAGAACTTGGTGTGTTAAAATGCCAAAGCTATTTGTTGTGAATGCATAGTTATTGTTGATATCTTGCCACCACATTAGGAATGATGTAATAAAAATATTTTCAAAAGGGTATGATGATGCCACGGATTAAAATGATGTCATGAAAATCTTGTCAAAAGGGTGCATGATGCCATATATTAAAACAGTCTCCTACATTACATGCTTAATGGTAGACAATTGCGTGGGAAGGTATTACTCAATATACAGGAGGGGAATGAGACTACTACACCGTTTAATGAGTGCATTGAAAGCAAACATTTTCATTTATTGATCATGAGCTTGTAAAGGAGAAAAGGTCTTATGCATGAAGAGAAGTTAGCTCTATGGAGCTAGCTGATTTTTTTCTTACTTGTAAAAGAACTTATAGATGATGGGCCAACTACATAAAAATAAATGTCAAGGGTTTCCTCTTGCCTTCTCAAATGTAGATGCAACTAATGACTTGTAATGATCTTTAAAGACATTTCATGTTGAAGAGCTTCGATTATATTTGGTCTTAAGAGCCACTAAGAGCAATTGTCACCATATCAAATGCAAGCTAGAATGAGATTTTTCCCCTTTCAAGCTAGAAGGTTATGAGTTCAGTAAGTTTGAAAGATTTAAGATTTTCCCCATTGCCCTTATTGGATAGCGTTTTTGAATGGCAAGTTGAAAGGGGTAGAGTTTGGTGATTAAGAGTTATAAGTTCTCTGCCTTGAGGGTTGCGTGCATCTTTTCATCACCAAGCCTTGGTGGAAAACATTTGGAAATGCAAGTTAAATGTCCTTCGTGAAGGCTCAACGTTTAGTGCCTTAGTAGACAGTGTCTAGAAACCCAGAAAGTCCTCAGTGAAGGCTCAAGGATTGGTTTCATCACCAGGCCATAGCAGACAACATTTGGAAATACAAGGTAAAAGTCCTTGGTGAAGGCTCAAGGACTACTTTTCATCACTAGGTGTAGGGAGGCGTTGTAGCACGACCTAATCACAACCCACAAAATTATCAAATCCATGGATCAAGCAACCCGGCTAGGGCATGGAAGCACGAGCCTAAGATGTATAGACATAGAGGATTCAAGGGGTCCTTCTTTTCATCATAGAGAGAAGCCATGGAAAGGGCTTCCTCTGATCAACAACACATTCCTACTCACTAATCACTTGCACACAATCATGCAGTTGAAATTAACCTCTCACATCAATCACTCTTATTCACAACTATACAAGCATGCAATTAACATACCTACTCCGCATTAGTGTGTCCATTCCGCACAACCCCTCAATACGACTACGTATGCGCACACACTAACCACACCTTGTAGAGAGAGATGAAGAGAAGGAAGGCATAGCCCTCACACACCATGGCCAATGGTGTGGATAGAATAGATTAACTCAAAAAAGGGATTAGAGATCTACCATCACACTAATACAATCTCACTCCACATAATCAAGCAAAGAAGACTAATAAGAAAGAAAGAGTAATCGATTATTAGAAATCAAGAGCTACATGGGCATGGAAAGCCCATGAGCCTCATGACCATCCACTCTACAAAGAGGAGTCCTCACCCAAGAATGACTACTCATTAAGCATAGGGCTCTTTTATAGCTTTGGGCCTCAAACCCTTCAACTATGGGATAAAGTTGAGCTCTCTAGCCTAGACTCATACAACTTTGGAACTCCTACATGAGCCCAAGCCCTATACAATGAAAAGGAAATATTGTGCACTATGGTACATCCACAACTTGGTGCATAATTGGTGTAGCATGTGTTAGCCGCTGCTAACATTCCCCCCTTCCTAATTTGGCGCACGTCCTCGTGTGCCGGTGAAGCAAGACACGGTGACATGGTAGAAAGCAAGTCCATGGAAGAAATGTTGAGCTGCAAAATATAAGAACAAGTAATGAGCATCAAAGGCCACCAAGAATGAATAAAACATGAAGCACAAATGAACAATCATGCAAACTGATTTTTTGCTTCTAAAAGATGGATCAATCATAGTTAAAAAACTAGACAACATAAAAAGCAAAAAAGACACCTAAACTATTGTGAAGATTAAACCACTTGAAATTTCAGTTTTATGCATGAAACACAAGCAATCAATTATGACCCTACGCTAATGCAAGTTCATAATCCTACTAGCCTAAAAACTATGTGAACAATCTTAATAAATCATTCAGTTCTAGCATGTCTACGGCTATAAAAAAGCCGTAGACATGTCTAGCATGTCTACGGCTATAGAAAAGCTCCTAATCTATTCGTATATTGTCAAAGCTTTTTGAAGCTCATGGAAGTTTTGATTTTGTCATTCATTGAAAAAATTAAAGTACAATCACAAGGCTACCACCCCAAGGCAAGTTTAGGTGCGACTCTCGGCTCCTTGAACCCTCAAGAAGGTGTTCCAAAAGCCTACTAGCCTACCAAGGTGACGACTAACCCCTACCAGCCCTGGGCATCGGTTTATGGCCTTGACCAAGCGAGCCAAAGTGATTCCCCTCGCCTGCCAAGTGCCATAAGGTGCTAGGCCTCACATAGACACAACATAACATATAAATTTTAATTTTCATATGTCTAGTAGCATTTTTGCTACTTTTTCTTGACACTTTTTTGCTTCATTGATTCATATTTTAGCACATTTTTATTCTTCCAACATGAGATTTTTATGGCAATTGGACTGAAGGACTAAGCCTAATCATAGCCCTAGGTCATGTTAAAAAAGAATGGAGTATTAAGACTATCACTAAGAGTCTAGGACTAATGAGAAATGAACCTATATTAACGTAAGGTCAAGGCCAATTACCTATTATTAACACACATAAAACCTAATTTTTTGATGAGTTAATTTTCCTAAAGCAAAGTGTTGAAACTTCAGGATGCATAGCTTTCGAACATGAAAAAACCATAGCTTAGAAGAAAAATTTCACTTAAGCCAAGTAAGAGAATGAAGAGATGAGAAAGAGAAAAATCATGGAAGGATTACACCTATTCATGCTCTTTGTGCATCCTCGAGCAAGCATCCCCTTTGTAAAGAAGTCTCTTGATCCCTTTTATTTGCAAAAGAAGCTTTCTGAAGCTAAGTGTAAACACAAGCTCCAAAGCCTTTTATTGAAAACAAAAGCACACAAAAAACATTAATGAAAACCTAATACTAGGGTCTTGCATACCCGCATTTGCCAAAGGGAAAAAACCCAAGGCAAAAAAGTGCCTTTGGTTATGCACATGATGCTCTAAAGTAGCAAATTTATGCATACATATCAAAAGTGAGAGAGGTAAAATGCTTCTACAAAAAGAAAATTTTGCAATTGGTACAACCTCTCATGCATGGTTCAAAAGTCGATTAATTTCTAGCTCAATGAAATATGGAGTTTAAACAAGCCAAGAGCTGAAAAAAATGCAACTTTTGAATGAATTTGAAGCGGCTCTCGATAGCCAAATTTTACATTTTGAAGCTTTTCAAAAAGTTGACTAACAACTAGCTCACATGAAATTTAACATTTTTTTAAGAGCAATCCATGAGCTAGAGATGACTGCAACTTGATGAAATGAAATGAATGGCTCTTAATAGCCAAATTTGTACTTTAAAAGCTCAAAAAGTTGGCTAAACACTAGCTCAAATGAAAAAATTTGCATTTTTACACCAAGATATGAGCTAGCTTTACAACTTTAATCCAAACATTTGGAATGGCTCTAAGTAGCCAAATTTTGCAATATTGTAATGATGACCCCTTCTTGGATCATTTGGAATCACACTCCTGCCACATCAAACAAGACTCAATTGTTAGTTCTTTTTAGCATTTGAACATCCAATGCAAGCACTAGAAATTTTCAATCAATCATAAGCCCAAAATTTTAATGCTTTCTCTTGGCCATTTAAAAAACTCAATTTTAGTGCTATGCAAGGTTTTTACATTTAATTCAAGCACTAAAATATACAAGCAATTCCAAGCTCAACTTTCAATGCACACCCTCGATGATCATATCCAACTAGCACTCATACGGCATGCATAGCAAGGGAAAAAGAGAGTATAAGATGAAGTAAATTGAAGCTCCCTCGAGGCATCAAAACCTTTTTTGTATCCATCATTCCTTCAAAAAATCATTGACTAGTGCTATACATTCATATGGTCAACACAACACAAGCACTAAAAATCATGTTCAATCATAACCCCAAAATGCTGTTTTTGACAGGCACTACAAAATGTAAGAAGCAAGGTCAAAAAAATTTATTTTTATTTTTACTCACACTCTCGACCAAGCATGAATGAACTGAATCTCAACTAAAGCTTGCATGTATGCCAAAATAATTTGTCTTACAATGCAATAAAGGTTTCAATCATCACAATTCCAAACTTGAATGCCATCCCTGCAAAGTCCACGCACAATGGAACGTGACCCAAATTTGATGCTTTAAGCACATTTCTCATACAGGAAAGAGAAAAGATTATCACGACATGAGCTTTCTATACCCTTTTGAGTGGTCAAGGCTCAAGGTTAAGCTTGATTTATGATGAGAGCTCAAGGTGAAAAGAGGGGCGGGAACTCCCTTTTCATAAGGTCAAAATGGAGTTTTAATTGATTTTTTATTTCATTTGTTTCCTTCTATTCTGGCAATTTTCTGCAACAATTGAGCGCGAGCTGCAACTTTCTTCCGCCACAAATGAGCGAGAGCTGCTACGTAGAATTTTGCAGGCATATGTATCCTAATAAACAGGCAGAAACATAGACTCCAATACATACATCAACGGCTTCCAGAGAGGAGTAATTCTTTCAGCGGCCTGCAACGTATTCTTTAGCGTTGGGAACTTGGGAGCTGATGGGACCTCCGCGAGAAAACAAGTGGTGTGTGTAAGCGTGTGTGTGTTGTGGCAAGCCAACTTCGGCCAAGGCGGGACCAGATGAGCTTGCACGTGTGTGTGTGATCTGCACCAAATTTGGCACCAAGGAAAAAGGGTGTGCAGTCGGGTGGGCCATGCATGAGCGCCAAGGAAGGGGGGAAGGAGTGTGCGCGCTGTGCTCTGTGCAGAGTTGCGAGCCAAAGTTGTGTGTGTGTGTGAGTTTATGGCCAGCAGCTACCGTAGGATTAGCTGGCCAAGACCATGAGAAGTTGAGGTGCAGGTGCACTATGTGTGTTGCAAATCAGGTTGCATTAGCGAGCCAGCGAGGTGGGCCAGCGACTACGCAACTTTGGCTAAAAAGCTGCAACATGTATCTCGGGTGTGTGTGTGTGGCATTGTGTGGATAAAGCCAAACTGACTCGGGGCTTGCGTGTGTGTGTGTGTGTCACAAAATGCCAACTTCCAAGGCAAGTGGGTCATTGGGTCTATGTTGATTGGCAGTGCCAATAACCGGGTGTGTGTGCGTCATTCTATGCCTGGCGGGACCAGGTCGACAGCGTGAGGTTGGGTTTCCCCGTTTTTCAGCAGTGGTGCATGATTTGATGGGTGAAGGGTTCACGGGTTGGTGGAGCCCGAAGCACTAAACGCCAAACAAACAACGGCCAGTAGTAGCTGGGGTGTGTGTGTGTACAAGACAAGCCAGCGGCAGAATCATTCGGTGTGTGTGTGTGTGTGATAGAGAGTCAAGTGGCCAAGTAGATGTGTCGTTTTGTAGGCATCGCCAACAAGCTGTAATGTTTTTGCATTTTATTTTATTTTTGGAAAAAAAATCCATTTATGGACTTGTTCCCACACACTTCATGCGACATGGCTTCCATACTAAAAATTTCCACTCATACTCAATTCTTCATTCAAAGTGTATCAAATTAGCTGCAAAGTGTAGGTCATTTTGTGTTACACACCTAATTTTAGAAAATAATTAGCAACATTGAATCACATTGATCAATCAAGAATTGACATAGCAAGTAAGTGCACTTACATTGTAATTACACTCCAAGCTATTCCTTTGCTTTACGCGAAGTCGCATCATTGCACACACAAGTGTGTGCACCATTAATTCGGCTCCAAAATTGACCATTTGTAGGTCAAAATCAAACACTCAAAATCATCAAATTAGGCATAAATTGGTACAATTAACTTGATTAGAGTGATGATTCCACTTCTTGATTAGAGTGACGATTCCACTTCTTGAAAGGGTATTTCACATACTTTACACTTCAAATGTTAGTGATTAGGTTAGCATGATTAGTCAAAATTAGTAGAAATTAGCATGAAATTAGTAAAATTAGCATGGAAAGAAGCAAATTAGCAAGGGTTAGCATGAAATTAGTGAAATTGGGGGTGGAATTGGGGGTTTGGGGTATTCATAACTCAACATTAGCATCAATTTCTTACACAACATCATCAAATTAAACCAAACAAGGAGTTACACACACTCAAAAACCGAGAAATTAGTAATGAGATTACTCTATTCTACACATCCTAAACTCACTAGCTTAGATTATCGATCCCCGGCAACGGCGCTAAATGTAGGGAGGCGTTGTAGCACGATCAAATCGTCTCAACCCACAAAATTATCAAATCCGTGGATCGAGCAACCCGGCTAGGGCATGGAAGCACTAGCCTAAGATGTATAGACATAGAGGATTCAAGGGGTCCTTCTTCTCATCCTAGAGAGAAGCCATGGAAAGGGCTTCCTCTAATCAACAACACATTCCTACTCACTAATCACTTGCACACAATCATGCGGTTGAAATTAACCTCTCACATCAATCACTCTTATTCACAACTCTTAATCACAACTACACAAGCATGCAATTAACATACCTACTCCGCATTAGTGTGTCCATTCCGGCACAACCCCTCAATACGACTACGTATGCACACACACTAACCGTACCTTGTAGAGAGAGATGAAGAGAAGGAAGGCATAGCCCTCACACACCATGGCCAATGGTGTGGATAGAATAGATTAACTCAAAAAAGAGATTAGAGATCTACCATCACACTAATACAATCTCACTCCACATAATCAAGCAAAGAGGACTAATAAGAAAGAAAGAGTAATTGATTATTAGAAATCAAGAGCTACATGGGCATGGAAAGCCCATGAGCCTCATGACCATCCACTCTACAAAGAGGAGTCCTCACCCAAGAATGACTACTCATTAAGCATAGGGCTCTTTTATAGCTTTGGGCCTCAAACCCTTCAACTATGGGATAAAATTGAGCTCTCTAGCCTAGACTCATACAACTTTGGAACTCCTACATGAGCCCAATCCCTATACAATGAAAAGGAAATATTGTGCACTATGGCACATCCACAGCTTGGTGCATAATTGGTGTAGCATGTGTTAGCCGCTACTAACACTAGGCCTTAGCGCGAACAACATTTGGAAACACAAACCAAAAGTGCTTGGTGTAGGCTCAAGGAACGGACCAAAAGTGCTTGCTGTAGGCTCAAGGAAAGGATCAACTTAATGTAGTTATGGTAGATCAAGAGCATTGAAGGGGGTGAATTCTAGACCTGCTAGTAGGATGTAGCTTAGCATGGGGTAGGGAAAAGGGCACAAACAGGTCATTGGGCATGTTTGATGAAAACCATGGAGAGAAATGAGCAGGTACTATAAAATGAAGAGCCCTCAAAATATAACTTCAATATTGATGCGCTCGTCTAATCCAACTACATGCTACAACTATATTATAGAAGACCATGTGCTCACCTACTCCCTTTATAGGACATGGCATACCATTTGTTGCCACTAATGGCTACAAATTGTACCATATGCTACCAGTAGAAGCTGAAAAAGGGGAGCCTATTCAGGTCGACAAAGGGATTGATTTTTTTAAAGCAATTATAGAATATTAACGTAGATAGTAGAGCGACATCATGAGCATCTTGGCATCATGAGCGGTAGATTTTTTACCCTCCTATATGGTGCAAAATTATATCACTTTTGTGAGCTACAAAGCTATCAGCATAAGGTTCGAGTTCCTCTTATGATCACTAATTACAACATTTTGGAGGAGTACTACTGATAGTTTTTCAAACCAAGGACACCTATAAGGCATAAAGTTGACAAAGAAAACGAAACTATTACAATCCTTAGTTAAAGCTTCGGATGCGCTCAAGAGAATAGTTTCTCAAGGGTAGATCTACCTCTTCTCAAGCATGGATTGAGGATATTGTATTTGACTACTAATCAAAAAATAATATGAGAAATCCCCTAACAATCCTCCTTGTGTTGTGTGGTTTGATTACCAATACAACAATGCTTAACTATTTGTTTTCCATTAAATAGTGCCTAAACTTTTCAATAGCATAAACCATGCATAGGCCCTCTCACTTAGTAATTGTGTCATTATTTTCCAAATTGTTTAGCTATCTAGTGGTGTAGCAAATAGGAGGAGGAGAGCAAGGATGCCATGCTAAAGATAGTTGTTGATTTGTTCAGTGTCATTGTAGAAGGCTCTCGTGTAAAAGAGGAGGTACATGCACATGCTCATGGCATAGGCAGCACATAATAAGTAGCCAGTATATTGAGCAAGGATTTGACCAAGCAAGAGAAAGAAGTCTATGTCCAATTGTGTGCCTCTTTTCGAAATTATTTTGAGACAAAGTACAAGGATTTGCAAGGAGCAAAGGGTGTAAAGCACAAGATAGTTCTCAAGGAGGGGTACAAGTCAAAATCATAGAAGCTAAGGAGATTAGGGGAGATTAAAAAAGAATCCCTTTGGTAGGAGATCAATCAGTTATTGGATGCAGATACTATATATCTCTTGAAGGGTGCTATCATTTAACGAGTGGACAACGAGAAACCAAAAGCGAGGAAGGGGAAAAATTTGTTGGAGTCCCATATTTTTATTATGTTTTTAAGCTTTGAATGGCTACAAAAAACGAAATTGAGCTAGTCAATTGCAACAACATTGGAGCTAAGCTTGTTATGAAGTGTCACTTGCCCCATCTATTTCAAGCCCATGATATATTTTTTTGTTTTCTCATAAGTGCCACGGTATGTTTTGATTCCCCTCTCAATCAGAAAGAGCACTACAAATCTAGAAAAGACTCTTCCAAGAACCACATGCTTCTTGAGTGGTATAAAAACATTTTGGCTTTATCTCATCATAATCCGTCTCGGTCTCGTACTCGTAGCTTGTCATGTCATTCTCGTCTTTCGCCGCCATAGGATGGAAACATCTCTCTTTGGTCTTCAAATTTAGTATACTTGTCTCCCTTTCTATTTATCAGGCAAGGTGAACACCTTGCTCTCCTGATCTTTTTTAGCACCTATTGCAAGCAGCCACAACCTACCCAAGATGATAGAGTATGCATTATCACCTGCTTTTATCACAAAGAAATTGATTAGGCACTCAATGCCCATCACCTTCACTCTCACATCATGAGACATGTGCAAACACCTAGCTTTGGCATGGTTGGCCATCCTCATGTGCACATCTAACTTGTCTACTACTTTAACACATATCTCCCTCATAGCAAATTCCATCATAACACATACCTGCGCTCCACCATCTATATAGGCATGTACTTGCATCCTCTTTTCAATGATTGCATCCACAAGAGGAAGGACATCAGCTGGACTTCCCACCCTTAAGGCCATGTTTTGAACGTAGCTCTTGGCAGTCTCATGCTAACTGTTGGGGGTCCCATCATTGCAATAGCTCCAATGACCAACAAAATTGTCAATACGAAGGGATGAGCTACCCGGCTAGGGCATGGAAACACTTACACAATTAGTGAGCTAATTGTGGCAACACAAATGGTTAACTCTACGAGGTGAGCTTCTTGGCCTATGGAGATGTACATTGTGTAACACATTTCAAGTCCATAGGCCAATGTGTTAAGGTGAGCTTCTTGGCCTATGGACGAGCCGCAATGAAGGGCAATCTCCATATACACTTCTCTTCACCTCTAATCAACCCAATCACACACACTACGATTGCAAGACACACTCAACACTAATCCTATCATGAAACTCACTAATGGAAAGTACACACACATAGATCTATCGAACACCACACTCCAATCAAACCTACAAGCACACACAAGCAAAAGAGGGCAATCACACAAGATTAGAGAGGAATTAACCACTAATTTGTTAAGATCTAGTTAATCTAGGCATCATAGGCAATCATAAGAAGTAAGAAAGAGGCATAGTGAAAGAGAATGAATCACTGATTAGTGTCAATCAAGTCTCACGAGAAAGGAGAAGCTCAAGGACTCCATAGCCACACACCTCAAGAGCTCTCATCAAAGAGTGCTCTCAACAAATGAGCTTGAGAACCTTAATTTCTTTTACACACTGCCTTATATACCTAGGGTAAACATATGCAATGTCCGGGAGCCCAAGGCCTTTAGGGCTCCACCACTTACTGAATCTGCAACCTAGGCACACTAATTGACCTATTCTTTACAGCTTGCAACTACCATTGAGCCCGTAACACATTGAAATATTACAATGGCTTGAAATAATCGAGAATTTATAATACGTGAACATTTTGGAAAAATGTGTATCTCCAATCTTTACTGCTTCTTCCTGTTGATCTTTGATGTGCATCCGTATGTCTTCAGTCTTTAGCAGCTTCTGTTAATTAACGTTGACTCAGTTAACATTCCCCCCTTCCGATTTTAGTGCCCGTCCTTGGGCACTATTGAAAAGTTTCCGTAGAGGCAAGGGAAGGTTTTTGATTGGTTGTTGATGGCCTGATTGTCTTCATTTGTCGTTGAATTTGTTGATGAGGTTCAATTTTCTGCAGCATCTTCATTAATCCGAGTATGTCTGATGTGAGAGATGATGTTGCATTTGTCCATTGTAATAGCATAATGATGACGTTGTTGTTTATTTATGAGAAGTATGTACAAGGGAAGTAGAATGATGAGTTTTTAAATTAGGGTTTAATACTTGGATGACCAAAAGGAAAAAACCGAGTGGGAAAAAAGTGCCTTTGGGATACGCGCATAATTGGAGTACTTATTAGCATGGGAAATATTAATAAAGTACTCAAGGGATTATTTGCTGATAGATATGGAATTAAAAAGGGCTGCAAATATGAGAGGGTAGCATGATGGAACATTGGTTTGCCTGTTGTAGTCGACTCAAAGTGCATAGGTGGAAGCAAAAAAGAGTGTCTAATGCATATGTCCAATGATGGGACATCCTATTTATGCATACACAAAAATGCATGGGAAACAATATGCTATGCAAGAAAGATTTTGAGGGGCTCTTCAGAAAGATGGTGTAGCTATAAAAGCATATGACATGGCTTTGCAAGCTGGCACCACTTTAAGAATGGTTTTCGTTGACAAGGATATGTTCTCTAATCTTACTGTGCATTGTGCATGAGTGTTGGACTCTACGACACTCCACCAATTGTAAGTTAATAGACTTTAACTCTTATGCTCATCTCATCCAGCATGAGCAACACGACTTAGATATGCTCAACTCTTCCAACTTGAGCGTAAGCCTAATATCTATGACTCTTAGCATAGAGTTTAATATGACTTGAAAGTTTGGGACTAATGCTTTGCTCATTTTATGGCTCAACAGCCCCCGAATCTGACTATACCAAAGAGTGTTTTTTGCACTCCGACGACTTGACTTTTTACTTCTTGTGCTTACTACAAACATTTCTTCCAGTAAAAGTAAGCTTGAATCCTCAAATAGAGGATTAGTGAAGGACCAAGTTGACATCGAAGGTTTCTTTTGCCATACCTGTTTTATCATCTTTGAATCTGCATTCGTGTTCGTTGGGTGGTCCTTCTTTGATTGTGAAGACTCCATTATCTGTTTGATTCTCCAATTGGCCCTGTTGATAGGAGTCTTTGATGTTGTTGTAGTCCTTTGTTCACTCTCGGCATTTGGCTTTTGACTAGGAGCATTGGGAATCCAAATCTCTTGATGACCTTTGTAACTCCATTGTTGAATTTGTTGAGCTCTATGTCTTGTTGAGTTCTTGAGATCTTCATGCAAGTCTGGTGGAGTTGCAGTTGGATTGCGGTTGACTGGTAGCCAAATCCTTGTATAATCTGTGTAGAATCATTGTCCAAGAGGAAGATTCTTTGACATCCGTCTTTGTTATGTGTCGTCTTGAGAGTTTTGGTAGACTTTAGCATCTTTCGATGTTGTTCTGTTGTATACCTGCTTCTTAGGTATCCTAGGATATTGTCGAGGTTGATACCTTGTGGGCCTTCTTTCCTAGGAGGGACTTGAAGTTACTTCATATGCTCTAACCTTCAGTTTTGGCACCCATATCTGTCTGTTACCTCCATAGTACTCCTGTTCCTTTAAGCTCCATTGTGATGCTATCCATCCCATGTGTTTGTCTTTCTTTGTTGACTTCCTGTCTTTAATCCAAACCGGATCATTGACTTTGATTAAACTGTTTTGAACAAACACTTGCTTGACTTTCCTTTTCTTTCTTGAGTACTTTGGCTGAAATATTTTTTCTTTTCTGGGTGTCTCCTTGGAGGTTTCCGTTGGGTCAGCACTTGACTTGAAGTTTTGAAAGCCTGACTTGCTTGAAGAAGATGATCCATGAGGGTTCTTTGATGTAGAGGCATACACTGTCACACCTTCTTTGCTAATTGGTGGAAGGTCCACTTTAGCTTTACCTTTGTCTACAAGATTTGTCTTTGATTCCTGTGACTTTTGCAACTTTGAATCCAGCATTAATGATACCTGTAAATGTTGCTTGCTACCTCTTGAAAAAGAGAGTATTAGCATTGTATCTTCTTTGTAGGCCTTGTGTTGATCTAACCACTGATGTCCAAGGATGACATCTGCAAGCATTTCCTTTGAAGGCTTCACCTGAAACTTCACCTGCTCTTCTTGATTTTGGATGCTAAGGGTAGCAACCATTTCTTTTTTACCTATATGCAAAAACTAGCATTGTTTTGCTATCATGTTTGCATGTAGTAATCTCTAGAATGCTCTGGATGTTGTCTGCAGCCATATTGTAATTTGCTTCTTTATCTAGTAGAGCATTGCATCTAACACTTGCTCCTTTTGTACTGCTAAGAACTACAGCTATTCTCATTGTTGGTTCTATTGAAGATTTCTATCTTGCTTTTGCCATGGTCTCATCTTGATCTAACTGTGTCTCTATGGAGAGTAGCTTGAGACTTTGTGTTCCACTTTGACTTGCATCAACTGATTCAACTCGCAATGAGTGATTGATCTTTGGACTTCCTATTGCAGCCTGATTTTTTGCAACCTCGGTCTTCTTTACTTCTGGCTTTGATGGCATTCTCTGCTCAATAGCTATTGTGGTTTCTCTTTGCTCTGTTTGATCTACACTTCTTGATGCTTGATTTGATTTAAGCTCTTCTATAATTCTGTTCGATGAAGATGAATCATCTTCAATAAGATCTTCCATTTTAATTGTGCTTGAGGACTTTGTGCTGTTGTCCCCTGGTGACCAATCTTGGTCTTCATTCCTTGTTGTCTGTGATGACTATGTCATGTTTGAATTATGTATCTCTAGGACCTTTTGGGTCATTGGCATTCCCATTATGATGTTGTCTGGCATATCTTTTGCTGTGATCACATGGAATTGAGCTATGATGATTGTGAACTTACTTCAATGGTGGTGGAGATGATTCCCCAGCATTTTGCTCGTTTGTTTCTTGATATGCTCACAAATTCAGGATCATCTTCCATCTGTGGTTGACCACGTATTTTCCCAAGTGCGAAAAGACATGAGGTTCTTATCTAACTGAAAATCTAGCTTTACTTTGCTTGCCAGCTTTTCTTCATTTTCACCAACAATGTTGCACTTGATCTTCTTGAGATTTCTTTCTATATGGATTGGTTCTGATGTGGCAGTGTCCTTGGGTTGAGCTTTGTTTGCATTTTTGTTGCTTTGATCAGCTGCTTCCGTTGATGTCGACTCGTATGACTGTGATACTACACTTTTTTGCAATTGTTGAGCATTGTTCACCTGCATCTGGTTAACCCTTGATCTTAATAGATCCACTGTACTTTTTGGAAAAATCTGTCTCTTTGGAGGAGATTTCAGTGGTGACCTTTGTCTAGCTTTTTGGACTTTAGCTCCCATTGACTTTGACTTTTTTGTCCTGTTTTGGCAGCTTGAGGTTTTGTATCATCTTCAGATAGTCTTTGACTTCAGTCGGGCTATCCATATGGGTTTGTACAAGGTTTTGATCTTGCTGGTATTCATTACCATGTGCATCTTGATATGCATATGTGAGCTTGGTCACATGTAAATGTTTGAACATTATTGGATTTGTCGGCTTTTGAATTTGGCTTGTGGAGATCATCTGAAACTTTTGTCCTTGACAATCTTCATAGAGGCATTTATATGTAGACTCTGATGGGATCTGGGTCAATTGGAAACTTCCAACAACCATATGATCTTTCAATGGTTTCTGCTTTGAAGAGGTCTTTTGGCTAGAAGCTCTAGGGCTTCTAACTGACATTATGGTTCCTGGTATATAAGCTGAGCTTGATGGATTTACAGCTCTCCCCTTCCTAGGGTGATCAATATAGACTGCTTCATTGTAAGAGCTCAAAATTGTTTGTTTTTGGTTTAGTCTCACCTTTTGGGCCTGTGAAGGTACACTTTGGGTAGCACTATTGACATTTGGCATCTGTAAACCTTCTGCATAGTTTCCTATGTATCTCTTGAAACATGACAAATTATTCCCCAAGTCAAGCTTTAAATAGAGTTATCTTTGCCCTGATATTATCTATCACATGGGTCTCCTATGATTTGAGCTTCTGTGGTTTCAGGACCTAAGGCATCATAGTTTCTAGGCTGTCATCTATATCTGCGCCACTGTTTTGATCAAATTATATGTTTGTTTGGTCACAACATCGAAGTTTGATTTTCAATGAAGGAGGGTTTGGCTCTGAGAAGATTTCTGGGTTCACTCGGGTAATATCCTTCAGCTCTAGAGAGGATGGGTTATAATAGATTCTTTCCTCTAAAATGAACCATCCTTTCTGATCTATCATTGGACGCACTTCTATGAGCTAGTATGTGGGCCGTGCAAACACTGGTTGATCCTTTTTGTACAGTTTTCCTTTTTGGTCTACATAGTGTGCATATGAATTATGTGTACCATACAATGCAAACAGCATTCTGTTTGATGTGTCCCTTAGACTCGTGAATGACTGCATACTTTGGTAGTGGATGCAAAATCATTTACAAACCTAAGATTCTTTTCAACCTTTGGTGATATCTCGACACCTTTATTAAATTCATGCAAGAATTTGTTGTTCAAAGAATCGATTTTAAGCTTTTCAGGTGTTTGTGCATCTTTATGCTGGTTTTGAATTTACAGTGCTTTTGATGGTGCTTCTAACGGTAATGCAAAACCATCCAATTGCATTAAAACTCACGAGTTAAATGCACTTACATCGAGATTTGCATTTCTAATTTGCTATGTACTTTGCTTGGCGGTTGATGTATCCATGTTGTCATGATTTCTTGGACAATCTTCAGCAAAATTTCCACCTTTTTGTCCACAATCTGAGCAATATGCAATGACTGGTGGTATTTCAATCGGCTTTGTCATGTCAAGCTCTAGCTAAGAAGATTCTGCTTTTGCGCTTGCCAAGTTGTGGCATCTTCTTTTAAAACACTGAGCATCAAGTTGTAGATTGCTCCATCTTGACCTTTGTACCGTCTTTGACTCGATTCTCCAATTAGACTAGCTTCTATTGGTTGATCTGTTGGATCTTGCAATTCTGGCTCCTCTCGATTATAGATCTGACCTGCATAGAGATAATGGGCATAGGGTGAATCTATAGTCTTGCTTCACACTTGTATAGTTGTACATACTAACCCTTACACTTATAGCCACGTTGGCCTTCAAGTGGGAGATTGTTGGGTTTCACACCAAGTGGCTGATTTCCCGCCCATCTATGAGCCATCTACTAACCATTATCTTATTCTTTCTTATACAAAATAATAAGGGGCAATGAGTTATTA
This sequence comes from Adiantum capillus-veneris, assembly GCF_014529385.1. Taxonomy (NCBI): domain Eukaryota; kingdom Viridiplantae; phylum Streptophyta; class Polypodiopsida; order Polypodiales; family Pteridaceae; genus Adiantum; species Adiantum capillus-veneris. Next base: position 143,534,198 of record NC_140941.1, on the reverse strand, counting down.
TCTCACCCAGAGCTCCACCACACCTCGAGTACTAATGCACTGCACCTTGCACCTTGCACTTGAACTCACATGCACACAATCAGCACCGCGCCTCAACTACAGTATTTTAATAGTAAGAAAGTCCCTTCAACACTAGAGGCAAAGCATAAGTCCATTGTCCCCCTGCAACAATGGAAGCAATGGGAGAAGGGCACATTCCTTAGGATATTATTAACAATGTGGGGGACGATGCCAATTCCATGCCATATATATTTACAATCTTTTCTTCTTTTGATGGGAACATGCATCCACGTGCACAAAATATGCACACATAACTCATGCATTAAGGTTTGCTTTTTCTTCTCTTGTTTTGATGATAACTTAATCGTTGCTCTACTCAACAACAAACACAAATCCAAGCGGCATGTAGTTTATAACTTTGAATATATATGAAGCATGTTTTCAATACACAATATCTTGATATTTTTCTAATACATATATAAATATATGCATGTGTGTATATAAGTGTGTCTATATGTATGTGCATAAATACATCAATGTCAGCATATATATTTTTCTTAGTATTATGTAAGTGTATCTGTAGATATATATTCATTTATTTATTTATTTATTTTCTAACCCATGTATATATGTTTGTTTGTGTGTGTGTGTGTGTGTGTGTGTGTGTGTGTGTGTGTGTGTGTGTATAAAAATATGTGCATAAATATAGTAGCATGAATATGTATCTACAAATACATATATATATGCACTTTAGGATAGGTACTTGTATTTGTACATAAATATATATTAATAAATTTATTGATAATTTTCTAACACATGTTTTTATATATTAATATGTGTGCATAAATATATGTACGTGTATTTGTACCTATATATTTATGAATTTATTGATAATTATATAAATATATAAGTCTCCATAAATATATCAATGTGAGTATATATGTATATGCTTTATGATATGCACACACACACACACACATACTGTGTGTGTGTGTGTGTGTGTGTGTGTAAGGGCTTTAATATATGTCCATATAAACATACATATATATTCATCTATTTTAAATAAATTTATATTTTATATAAAGTATTTATATGTCTCTATATATAAATGAATATGTATTCATGTGTATACTTATAGCCTTATCATATACATATGTATGCATTTGTATATAATTATATAAATAATCTTCAAACAATGTAAATATAGTATAAAAATGTACCTAAAGACTATATAGATATATTTATATTTATATGTATATGTATATGTATATGGCCGACTATGTATCAGGATCATTATACCTAGACCAGCCTATTATGTACCACATGCAATGTCCATGACTAAAAAAACCTAATCTTACCTCTTGTTTAGTACTTTTTCATTTTCTTCAAGCTTTCTCTCCCTCACCCTCTCTGGTCTCCATGTGCATCCACCCCCTTTCTCTGCTCCCCCTTCACCTCTTCTCTCTCAATGCTTCTCTCAAAGCTCACGGTGCTACTACACCACTCCCACCCGCTCATGGAAACCGCCTGCAGCCACCACAAATCTCCATCACCATTGTTTCTAGTGAAAAACTCCAAGGCCCACATTCCTATGCCAACGTCACCAATCTTGGAAGCATTTGCCAAGCGCCAATGGAAGTCGTAAGAAGGTAATCCCTCAAAGCTTCTACCATGGCATTTTGCATTGTAGAAAACAAAAAAAAGGGGGGGGGGGGGGGGGGGGGGGGGGGGGGGTCGTCCGCACGCATGCAGATGAGCAAGGGGCTCTGGCCTCCCTTTTTTTTAATCATTGGGTGAAGCTCAAGCGCATGTAATGGACACATTATGCAATAAGTTTCAGGTGGAGCTACCCTAGTTTTATGGTTCTATGAGCTCAACCTCTTGAGTAAAGCTACAATAACTCTCACAATGTTGCAAAAAAGAGGGGGAGGAGTCCCCCATCATCCGCGCATCCATGGATGATGGGGGGGCTACAATCCCCCTCTTTTATTAAACATTGTGAGGGTTATTGTATCTTTTCTCAGGATCAAACTTCAATTGAATTGGTGCAAATTGGAGCAAGATGACGGGGGAAGAGCATGTAAATAACCCCTTTTTTGCATTTTGCAAGACCAAAAACATGGTACAAAGATAATACATCATATCTAATGCAATTTTAATTTGTAGTCTTGATAGTCCTTAATCTCTGTTTGAGGCCTTTTATAAAAGACGGAAGTTTTTCTTTTAAATACATTGATAAAACAAACAAAAATTTGTCAAAATTTTTAAAATTCCCCATTGCAAGTCATGTTTGAAATAGTTAAACATGATAGATAAAAGACATGAAAAATGCTATGTAGACACATAAAAATCTCTAAGAAAACCTTTAACTTAATGACTCAATTTTCTTGCTATCTTTATTGTTTATAATGGCACCAAAGAGGAAGCATTTTGCGAGGACCATATAGTAGCCGTCAAGTAAGCATGAAATTGCGCTCTTGATGTGTTCCAAAATGATGATGGAGCAAGACGCATCATTACGGATGCCTCCTTTAGATACTCCTCCCGAAAACAAAGGATGAGCTTGTGTAAAAATTTGTGTCTTCATTGATGATGAGGCACAAATGGATGAAGACTCAAATAATGTTGAGCAGGAGGATGAATACACAGATATATGTGGGTACTCTATTATAACTTTGCTGGTATACGTTGTTAATGGATCATAATTATATGCTTTTAAAATTGTTGGAATGCATTTGTAGTTTTTTAATTTGTAGAGACTAATGTAGTTGATGAAGATGTGAGTGAGAATGAAGAGGAAGTGGAGGATGATGATGGTAAGGAAAAAAAACATTTCATACATTTAGGAAAGCAAGTGTGTCTTGGCTTGATGAGGGATGTGTTCAGTCAATTTTATGTGAAGAAACGGACATCTCCCCCTCCGGTAACTCTATGCAAATTAATAGCACATTAAGCCATTAGATTTTCCATTGATGATGCCTAGTGGTTGATACCCTCTTTCAACTTAGCTTCTTATCTTGAGACTATGGGTCACTTCCTTGTTTCATTGGAAGTTCCTCGGGAAGGGGGGGTGGGGGGGGGGGGGGGGGGGGATAATGCTAGTGACTAGTAGAAATCTCGAGGAATGGGGACCAATTTGACATCAAAGAAATAATGAGTTTGAGAGAACTCTTGGAAAAGCTTGGCAGCATGTAACTCCAAATATAGCGCATGAGGTGTACATGTTCAATAAGTTTGGTCCTACAAACAATGAATCCATGCTTGATAGACTCACACCAAAAATGAAGAAGTGGGCCAAGGTAAAGATGAGCATGGAGGCAAGTTATTATCATGGTACCATCCCATGGTATAATACTCCCTACGGTTTGATATCTCAACTTGTGTGGAAGGTAATTATTCTACCCATTCCTCTTTTGATCTAGAATTTATTCTCTAAGTTATAGTTACATATATTAGTTTAATATTGAGACAAATTCCAAGCATTCCTCTCAAAGGAAGAAGCATAAATTGAAGCACTTGGTTTAAATGGAACTGGGAGGAAGAAACATTTAGATAAGGCCACAAGAGTTGAAGAGGAGCGGCCGAAAGATAGGGGCTACAAGTACCTATCCATCACCAATCCTCACAATGGAGAGAAGTTCTTTGAATTGTTGTATGTCCTGAAGTGGGATGATTCAAGCATGCTAAAGACTATAAGAGATAAATTTTATTGTCTCACAAGCTCAAAAATTCCTCTTGAGAGGTAATTGCATTGCAATTAGGTTGAGTACATTAGGTACATAATTTTATGTTTTCTTGGATTTTATGTTCTTATGCATTGTAGGAAGAAAATATAACTCCATCTTATGAGTTTGAAAAAGGCCAAAGATCCCCAATATCCTCAATTTCAAGATTATAAGCAATTTTGGATCTACAGAAGAAAGAGACATATTGGGCTCATTTGCATTCAGAGGCTACTCTCTTGATTTGAAAGGTATAGCTTGAAGGTCCAAAATTTCCAGACTCATTTGATGAGTTCTACAAGCTAAACTTGAAGAACCATATTGTATACGTATTCATTATGTGAACGATTTGATTGCTTTAATATGCATACGTTGAACGTTTGTGACGTGTTTGTAAGCTATTGTGCATTTGATGGATGGAGTAAAGTCTTTAGACTTTGTAGAGAAGATGCTCAAGCTTATGTTATCTACCAAGCGAGTGGTTTATAGGTTTAAGTAAAAAAAAATTATGCTTTGATGGTGATTGATTGGTCAAAGAATGCAAATATAAATGACAAGTACTCATTGTTTTTTAGTGAATCTTACAATGGAGATCTCTTTATGCTTGCTTAGTTTGTATATAAAATTCTATGTGGAAACCCAAGTTAGGGTGGATTGTTTTATAAATAGATGCTAAAACAATAGGGACGATGACAAATTTTATTTCGGTTTTGGGTTTCCTCCTTGCCTTAATTTTTATGTGGAAGTGGGAGATAGGGTGGCTAGTTTCTTTTGAGATATAGTTGCTAAAACAAAAGAGACTCTTACCAAAAAAAACTTGACTCTCTCTGATTATTACGTTTCCTTAAATTCCATGTGGAAGCCTAAGATATGGTGGCTAAAATTTTATGTGGAAGTGGGAGATAGGGTGGCTAGTTTCTTTTGAGATATAGTTGCTAAAACAAAAGAGACTCTTCCCAAAAAAAAAAAACTTGAGTTCTTAACTCTCTCTGATTATTACATTTCCTTAAATTCCATGTGGAAGCCTGAGATATGGAGGCTAATTTTGGGTTTTTTAAAGAAAATATTTGCTGAAACAAAGGAGACTCTAGGATGTTACTTATTTAACTGTATTAACTTGGGTTAAGAAATGATGGGTGCATTGTTTTGTGGGCATGTTGTAGATGGATCATTCATTGTGTGGAAGAGGAGAGACTAGATTCGGTTCCAACTTTCCCAAGAGAGTGGGTTGATGTAGAAGTTGAGAATACTATGTATTCTCCTTCTCTTCTTGAAAGGAATGTGATTCCATGGGAGGATGTTTTGTCCTTAGTGGCTTGATTACCCCATTGGTGTCATCCAAAGCAAGAGAAGGATCTCCATGAGAGTGAGTACTCTAAGCTATGCAAGGAGTGAATGCAATTTCATATGAATGAGAATAAGTAACATTCTTTTTGTAGGGTTCAAAGAAGAGACACATAGTAGTACAAAAATTGAAACACTTATTCTAACCTCTCCTTTGAAAAAGCATACAACCCACGGTAGTAGAGATGAGAACCACACAAGCCACTTGAGGTACACAATCTAATGTGGTGGTATCTCAATCAACCATCATGGCCACTTCTACACCTATTGGTAGCACTCTTGACAAGAAAAGTAAAGGGCTTATGGAACCATCAAGAACCTCCACCAAACCACAACGAAAGAATGTGACAGAGTTCTCTATTGCACACAATGCTTTCTTTATTGCAGAGTCATATCTAGACCGATAAAGCTGGGAGAGATGACCTATGACTTGTTTCGTTGGTGAATTGGACTAAATGGACTTGATTATAATTGAATTGGCATGTAACAATTGTTTAAAATGTATCACCCAACACAACAGTTGTAGCGTTCCAATACCAAACTTACGTTGATTCTTTCCTTGTTAATGTCACTCAAATTGATAGATTTTCCCTTGATAGGTAAACAATCATTAGCATTGCATCGTCTTCACTTTATTGATATATGAACATGTTTTATTTTGTAAGAGCATCAACAAGTTTTTTTCTACTCAAAAGGCGCATCTTTGCAGCAAAGATGGAGTGCCATGTCAAGAGGTATCTTGATTTTTGATATTTGCAGGTTTCCCTATGAGTTTGCTAGTGGACGACAATGGTCCAATTCGTTGGGGTGAGTGTCTTTTGTTGCACATTACGTGATGGGTCACTTGATGTTACACATTACATATTGAAGCTAAAGTTTCTTTTAGAGGCCATGACTGTTCCCAAGTGGAACACATTCTCACAAAGTGTCATCAAGGGTTAAATGGATCTTGCTTGTGAAGATTTGGTGGATGAGGGCTTCTTGGTCATTGTTTGCTTAGATGTGCACATAAATGAGTTTATTGCAGATGCAACAAGAGTTGGAATTTCACTTCACTGTACTTGGATGCTTATGTGTGAATCCAAAGCATATCAGCATCCAATGACTATAGGGGCAGTAAGATCACTATAGTTTGAAAGATGCTTCTAACAAAGTTTTTGTCATATTCATTAATTAAGAGTAAAAGTTGGCACAAGTGTTATTTTCATTCTCAAATAGGTGCTTGATCTTACTATGTGCCTTTGGCACCGTATTGGCCATATTGTACCTCGCTATGATGGAGAAATTTGGGAAAAGATCAATGAGAGTTGTTTTCATCCTGTCGTATAGCTACATGCTTGATGATTGTGTCTTTCCCATATAAATTGATGGTGTCATTGTTAGAGGTGGCACAGATAGGAGTGATGTTTTTTATCGATGAGTAGTTTTGTATGATGTTGTATTATTGATTTACTTTCCCACTTACGTGACTAATAATCTCTCACCTCTTTGTTGTATGGCTAGGTCGTTATTGACTACATTCACAGAGCACTACAACTATGTCTTGGATGTGTTTGCAGTATGTGGGGGTTTGGGAAGGGCCAGTGTTGAGGACCTGAGACATTGCATGTGTGTAGAGCTAAACAATGTGCTCTATGAGAGGTGTTTTTCTCCCATAGCGTGTGGACCCATATCTTGATTATTGTGTTTTTTTAGGGTTTGGAGATCTTGTTTTGTTGAACTGTTTGTATGCAAAAAATTTACTTCCATGCAACAATATTTTATAGTGGGGACTATGTGATTGCATGGCTTGCATGTGACTATGCTTGACAAAATTTATCTTTGATTGTACTTGAAAATTTGAAATCATCGTGAGTGTAACTTTGAAGGTAATTGACATTTGAGTATGTTGGTATATTTTTGGTGTATTATCTTTTTGTTCATGTCCACGTGGATGCCCCAACACAAGTGGGCATTGATCTTCTAAGTCTTTTTATTTTTTACACCATCCTTAATCTCTTGTGGAGGCCTTTATGATAAAGGTGGAGGTGTAGTTTTTGAAATTTTTATGCTAAAATAAAGGAAACTCTGGCAAATGTTTTTTGCCTATAGTTTGTGTGCTTGTTTTGTCATGGACAAGTTATAGTCACAACAATGTAACTATACGGTTGGCTTGTGACTATGTTTGGCATATGTCTATGTTGGTGTGGGGGTTATATGAGACCACCTTGTGTGTCTGCATGCCATACTTTCAATTATGTTTAAGAGAGCATAGTAGAAGGCTATGTTTTGGATTCTTTTTCTTTAGATAGTACCTACCAAAGATTTATTTAAAGGGACTTTTGTTAGTCTTTTTTTATTCTTTGGAATGTCCTTAATCTCTTGTAGAAGCCTTTATGATAAAGGTGGAGAATTTTTTTATTAAAAAATTCAAGTTAAAACAAAGGAAGTTCGGCGAAATTTCTCTTGTTTGTACTTGAAAGTTTGGTTTTGAATTCATATTGTTATTTTTTAACCTATAGTTTGTGTGCATGTTTTGTCTTGGACAAGCTGATTTATGCCATGTTGCATTGCAAAAGAACAAAAAAGTAGTACTAATTGCAAAAGCACGAAAAAAGGAGCTTGCAAAAAAAAAAACTTGTATTACAAGCATTGATTTAATTGAACAAATCTCCCAAAGATACCCTTTCTTCTCAGAGTAGTCGTTCTTGCATTCCATTGTGGTGTGATCATTCATGCAACATTTTGTGCATCATTTTTCTTGTCATGATGCGCTATCCTTGATGCCTTTTGCCCGCCACAAGTGCTTGTAGTTGTTTCCTCTATTTTTTTAGTTCCTCCTTCATGGCATTTGTGGTTAAAATCTTGAGTGCCTTCTTTAGGTTTGATTTAGGTAGTTTTTTTTTACCTTTTGAACATTTTGAACTAGAGTCATCTGAACTATTTGAGGTATCTGAATCCTTCTTTCCTTTGTTCTTTAATTTGAGCGCTCTTTTCACTAGCTCTTCAAAGATTTTTGTGGGGTTTGTAATATTTGCCTTTTGTAGCCCTTTGAATGAGTTTCCATTCAAAAAGAATTCCCTTAGACTATTGCTACTTGGTGGAGTGGCCATTTGCGCTACCGAATCCTTCAACTCTTCTAATAATTTCTTGACCCGTAATATACACATAGGGACAGTCATAGGTTCTCTAGACACAACAGATCTACAAGCATCTTTGGAAGTTACAACCATTTTAGCTCTAGTGGGAGTTTTGGATGCATATGGTTTATGCGTGACTAGCACTTGGTAGTGCTTGTGCTCCATTGAGAGCATTTTACTCCCCACAAGAAGCTGGTTTTGTGTTTTTTCTTGCATACTCATTAGCACCTATTTGAGCGCATGTCTTGCGATTTTGCAGCAATAGTTTCATGTTTTGAATGTACGTTGTGTTGAAAATACATCCATTGTACGTCGTCGTGGATCAATTTTGGCTTGTTTTGCTAGTCTCGGTCATTTTTGAGACTTGGTATGAAAGACCTTTTTTTAGATTGTGGTGGCTAGTCATGTTGGCAAAGCCTTTATTGAGGGTTGTTGCATGAGGTTCTTTGAATCCGAAAACAGGGGGTAGGTTTACCCAGTGTGAAACAAGAGTATTATATCCTCATTATATCAAGAAGTTGATGGCACAAACTTTACGAAATGGAAGCAATGTATGCTTGATGTCTTGGTCAATAAGGGCCTTACAGTGCCATTGAAAGAGCGTAAAGATGGTGTTTAAACAAATGGTGAGTGGGAGGAGCTTGATGCTCGTGCTATGGTACCCATTCATCGTTGCTTGCATCATGGAGTATAATTAACATTTCCATTAATAACTCCACCCCTCAGGGAAATCTTGTTTTATGTTACTAGTGCTTTGCTCACGGAAGAGATTTGACATCAATCTCTTGACACTAGTGGGCATGGTGATGCATATATGGCTAGTGAAAGTAGGCAAAAAAAAAACATCAATGGCAAAGAGATTGTAGTTTCAGTAGCGATTGTTCTTAGGATCGTAGGCATTGTTGTAATTCCTACACCTCCAAGAGCAATGTGAAGATAGAGGAGTTGAATGTTGTTGAGTCTCCATATGTTGATGTTGTTCCTAACATGCCGGAATTGTCAGATGTACTAGTCTTTACTTTTGATTTTAGTCTAGAGGTGCTACTAGCCCTTGACGAATGCTATGCATAGAACTGTTACTTCTCACAAGGAGTTGTTCTCTAGTTATGCTTCTATACATGGTTCAATTAAGATGGGTGACTCTCAATATCTTGAGATAGAGATTTAAAGTTGTGTATGCACAATGGTACTGCATTCATGCTTCGAGGTGTTAGACATGCTCCAAAGCTAGCTAAGATTTTGGTTTCACTAGGACAACTTGATGATCTTGGATACACTATAGTGTTTGGAAATGGTTCTTGGATAATCTGAAAAGGTAGCTTGGTCATGCTCAAAGGCTAAAATTATGGCTCATCGTATTCCTTGTATGCCTCTTCTATGAAAGAGAACTCTATCTATGTAGCGAAGCTGCCTTCTACTGAGGTGTGGCTTAGACGGCTTGGTCATATGATTCAAAAGGGAATGAAGCAATTACAATGTTTTGGATATATCCCTGTGTTACACTATTTTGGTTTTAGTTTATGTGAGCATTGCATATACGAGAAACACCTCATTGCCATTGGATAGAAAGTTAGAGAATCCTCTAGATTTGGTTCATAGTGATCTATGTAGGCCTATGCACATAAGTCTCTAAGGGGGGCATTAAGTTTCTTGACTTTCATAGATGGTGTGAGTCTACCTCTTGAAGAGGAAAGATGAAGTTTTTGCTATGTTCCAGAATTTCCTAGCTATGGTCGAGAACTAGTCATATAAGAAGTTGAAAGCTTTGCGCATTGAGGGGAGAGTACGTCGCCAGTGATTTTAAGGACTTTGTAGTAAACGAGGCATTAGAAGACAATTTGGGATGTCGTACATGCTTGCTCAAAATGGATTTGTTAAGTGCATGAATAGAACTATTCAGGAGTGGGTCACTTCCATGCTATCTATGGAATATTCACCTCAAGAGTTTGGGGAGAGGATATTACGACAACAGTGCCCAAAAGTGAGTGGTCAAACCTTTAGGCATAGATACTTTTTTTTCTAGAATATAAAGAGAAAATATCTTATAAAATAAAAAAACTTAACTTTTCTCTAAAAATTTGGGCTAAAAACCAATCCTTTCTCTCTCTAGTGGGTGCCACTTTCTCCCCCTTCTCTTCTAAAAGGGGGTCCCTCCAAAAAGGTGGTGGTCATTCCCTCCTTCCCTCTCTATTGTACCATCTCTCACTTTTCTTCACTCCACCTTGCAAATTGCATCTCTTTCTTCAATGTCACTTTTCCCTCACAAAAAGCTCTTGTAGCAAAAGTTTGAACCTCCTTTCCCTCCTCAAGATTACTGCATTCTCCTCAAGCTTACCTTCTATTGAAGCTCTCCATTCCTCTATGAACCTCACTACACACCTCTCCCTAAAGCTAGATCTATAGCACATCCTACTCCTAGATCTTCTCTTTTTCTTTCCTCAGTAGGTTCCTTGCTCCTTCTTCTCCATTTCGCTCTCTAGAGTTGATCTACTTTCCTCTATAGCTTCTTTGAAGCATCTTTCCCATTTAGCCAACTTGTAGGTGGAAGGGCATAGCATTGGACATTGATTGTCTTTGTATACCTTCTACACTTGCTCTTTATGCAACCGAGGACATGGCTTGGTATAGATTAATCATAAGTTTCTTTATGTAGGTGGTGCTACTACTCCCCATGGTATCAATAGGTACTCGATGACCTAGGATTTTTATTGACACCATACAAGAAGACAGTGCACTACAAGAGGTACTTCACATTAGCGACGCTCGCAGTGCAACCCTCAAAAGTGAAAATCCACGGCGCCGCTATGGGCATCGCTATTCTATTTGTTGCATAGCGATGCTCATAGAGACACCGACAGGGGTAAAAAATAAATCGAGAGTGCCAGAAACTTAGAGCTTAGATCTGATTTTTTGGCGCTCAAGCGAAAGAGGTAACCCGCGCTCTCCCTCTCTCTCTCTTTCTCCCCCTTCCCCCCCCCCCCCCTCCCCCCCCCCCCCCCCCCCCCAAAGACACACACACACACACGGAGAGGAAGGAGAGCCAAATATGCTCCTTCCCTCTCCTCTCTCTCATGTTTACTTCCCCTCTTTCTCTCTCTCTCCCTCTCTCTCTCTCTCTCTCTCTCTCCTTCACACACACACACACACACAAACACACACACACACACACACACACATTGTGTCCTTGAAAGAAAGAAAGAAAGAGAGAGAGAGAGAGAGAGAGAGAGAGAGAGAGAGAGAGAGAGCACATGCCTTAACAAAAAACACATATACATACACACACACATTGAGAGAGGAAAAGAGAGAGAGAGAGAGAGAGAGAGAGAGAGAGATAAAGAGAGATAAAGTAAAGAGAGAGAATGAGAGAGAGAGAGAGAGAGATAAAACAAAGAGAGAGAGAGAGAGGAGAAAACAAAGAGAAAGAGAAAGAGGGAGGAAGAGAGAGAGAGAGAGAATAAAAAACCAAAGAGAGAGAGAGGGGGAGAAGACGAAAGAGAGAGGTAAGCGGAGAAAACAAAGAGAGAGAGATTAGGTTAAGATTTAAATTAGATTTAAGATTAGGTTAGATTACATTTAGATTTATGTTTATGTTGAGTTTAAGATTAAGTTAGATTTAGATTTATGTTGGATTAAGATTAGGTTAGATTTAAAATTAGGGCAAGATTTAAGATTATCTAGCTATGTTAGATTTAAGTTAGATTACATTTAGGTTTAGGATTTAAGATTGGATTAGATTTAGGTTTATGTTAAGTTTAAGATTAGATTAGATTTTGATTTAAGATTAAGACAAGATTTAAGATTAAGTAGATTAAATTTAGATTTAAGCTAGATTACATTTAGGTTTAGGTTAGATTTAAAATTAGATTAGATTTAGGTTTATTTTGAGTTTAAGATTAGATTAGATTTAGGTTAGATCTTAGTTCATGTCAATGAAGGTGCAAAGAGCAAACACTAGTTACACAACAATATGTATATTCCCATCGGAATCTGACACCTATTAACTCACACACTAACCATATTCAATTAGCCACGAATTACCACATGTTCAATTAGGTTAGATTTAAGATTAGATTTTGGATTTAGTTTTTATATTAAACTCTACCTTCGGGATTACGGTAAAAAAATTAGAGTTAGGCGAATGGTGATCCCTCTCTTCCTCTCTACGGATACGACCTTAAGTTGGAAAGCTTTCAATGGCATGATACTCAAATTGGAGGCCAACATGTAATGTGCTAAGTAATCCCTCCAACAAAGATCTATTGTGAAGAGATGCTAAGATGCTGTGAATTGCTACAGCTAGAGAAGAGGCAAAGGGGTTTTGTCCACTACATGCACTATCATGTAGACGTGGGTGTGTAGATTTCTCGTGCCCACAAATATAGGCATTGACCAATAAAGACGAGATTATAACCCGGTGGTTCTGATCTCCGTGCACCTCTAGACCGAGGTGTGCAGGGATTGGACATGACTAGAGAATGTGAGGTAGTTTACAGTGTGAACAAAGAGAGAGAGAGAGAGAGAGAGAGAGAGATAAAAGACGGAGGATGCCAATAGAAGATTAAATTTATGTCCAGGTTATAAGGGTTTTACCTTCATTATGAGTAGTGATGAGGATGTGGGGCCGTCCAACCGAAACACTTATCTCTCAACAAGGATCTTATGTCCTTGTAATCAATGCAAGCATGTTGTGCGAGAGACAAGATGCTTTTCTTTGCAGCACGTTCACAAATTTGGCGAGTTTGATCCATCTATTATAGATCGAGTTGTTGACAATTATAACTCATCGGACTCTGACGCTGGCCAACAGGCAGCAATCTTGCAACCCAATAGACGTGTTCGTAGGTGCTTTGGTAAAGCAGCATACATGAGGGCACAAGATTTAGCCTTTGATAGCTTGGAGGATGATCATGCAGACCACATTCCCAACGAGGCAATGTTTGAGCCCGAGATCGATGAAATTATCGTGACGATCATGGATACAAAAAGGCTTATCTATGATGATATGAAAAGTGAATCCGATACACCAATGTATGACGGAGCACGTGTGTCTAGATTGAAGGCGCTCCTGGTCCTTCTCAACATGCAGGCAAAGTTTGGATGAAGTCACACTAGCGTCACAGCGCTTTTCAGGTGATCTATTACAATGTGTTTACTTTAATAAAAAACTCTATATGTATAGTGATCTGATAGATTACTTACACAAGTGTACCGCATTTTTTTCGCTGTGTAGATTGCTCAAAGAGCACATACTGCCAACTGATAATGTGATGCTAGATTCTAGAGAGGAAGCAAGAAAGATCTTGCCTTGGGGATGGATTACAATTCAATTCACACTTGTCCTAATGACTGCATTCTTTTCAGAGGGGAATACATAGACATTGAGAAGTGTCCGAAATGTGATTCCGAGAGATATCGAGTAGATCTCCACGGAACAAAAATTCCACCAAAAGGTTTTGCAACATTTTCCTCTGCTTCCTCGCATCAAGCATTTCTTTGAATGTAAGTCCATGGCTGCCCTAGCATCATGGCATGAGGAGAATAAATCTTTGATGGTGTGCTATGGATTCTTGTAGATTGTGCAGCCTGGAAACATATAGACAAAACATGGCCGGATTTTGCCAGAGAAGCTCAAAATTTGCGCCTAGGCCTGGCTATGGATGGCGTAAATCCATTTCATCAGAGATCAACATCTTACAGTGTATGGCCCGTTGTCATCGTCAACTATAGCATTCCCCCGTGGTTGACTACCAAGAAGGGGCACCTGTGGCAAAGCTTGATTGTGCTGGGGCGGTATAAAGTGAAGAATATGGATGTGTATTTTTGTCCACTATTGGAAGAGCTACAACATTTGTGGATTGGCATAGAAGTGGTGGATATGAGCCGACACACAGGTTGATGGAATGCTTTGATCAGAGGCATTCTAATGTGGACTATGCATGACTATCCCGGACTAATAGATTGCTCAGGTGATTTACACTCAAACTCAAATATTGTAAATCTTGGTTTTTCTCAAGCTTATCTATTGTCATGTGTATACATGCAGGGCTTCAAACAAGCGGATACAGAGCATGTGTAACATGTGGACCTAGACTTAATGCACGTCGGGCGCCCTCATTGAAGAAGCAAATCTACAAAGGTCATCAGGCGTATCTTCCAGAGAATCATGTGTTACGCGATGGCTTTTTGGGAAGAGAGCCACTGAGGATGTCTGCACAAGCATGGTTAGAGTAGAAGGAGATGTGTGATGACAGTTTGCCCCCAAGGATGAAGAGATTCTCTCTATGGTATGAGTTACCATATTGGCCCAGATTCATGATCAATCACTTGCTCGATCCAATGCTCATATTCAAGAATGTGGGAAATCTGCTACGGGACCATCTAACCGGAAAGAAAGATACTTTAAGAGCCAGGATTGACCTTGAAAATGTGGATCATATGGAGCAACATTGGCCGCAGACAGCATCCAATGGATTGATAAAACTCCCTAAAGCGCCATGGATTTTGACAAGCACCCAAGAAGACAAAATAAAAGAGACCATTCGATCTATGTGGACCCCCACTGGCATAATGCACTCGCTCCAAACATGTTTCACTAAAGAAGGAAAGGCATAAAATGTGTCAGGTATATTTGAAGTGGAATATATTATAGTGGTAATTGTGTAACAAATTCGTGTGTGGAATTTAATATCATTGCTAGACGTGTTTTGTAGTTTATTTTACCAATGTCCATTGAGGGATGTTTGTCTCCTGACGTCCGTAACACAATCTACAAACTTGCAAAGTTGGTGCAATGGATCTCACAAAAGGAGATCAATATAGATTCCATACCATTCGCCAAACTAAACGCTGTGGACGTTGTGTGCATGTTTGAGAAACACTTTCCTACTACCATGCTAACCATTCAGGTGCATCTTCTTCTTCACATAGTTGATGAGGTGGAAATAGCTGGCACAGTACATTCCAGATGGATGTTCTTTTTAGAGCGTTTCATGAAAACACTTAAGGGATATGTGCGTCAGAAGGCACGTCTGGAGGGTAGCATGGTAGAAGTTCGACTGGTTATCAGAGTCCCTAGTTTACATTGGAGAGTGGCTAGATGGATTTGATAAAGCCCGGGACACACTATGGCGAACCATAGATGATGAGCGCATAACTGGGATTGTCATGTGCAATCTCGGTTTGAACAATCTAGTCGACGACATCCCTCTGATGCAGATCCTGTGTTGGTAGAACTCACTTACTTCGGCACGCTACAAGAGATTTTGAGGATCGATTATAGAGGATTTTTTGTCGACTTGTTTGACGTGCAATGGTTCAAGATAACCATGGAGGATCACAACACTACTGTGCGCAGAGGAGAATCTGGTTTCCTTGAGGTGGATTCAACTAAAAAATGGACTGACCTAAGAGGCACTTTCATACTACCCGAGCATTGTGAACAAGTAAGCATGTAAATAGTTAACATCCAATTTTAGAAGTTATGTGCTTGGAAGCTCTCATGTAAGTTATGTGGCTCTGGCAGGTGATATTTCATCCTACAAAGTCTGCATCAAACTGGTGGTACGTCATAGAGGTAGCCCCTCGTAGTGCACAAATGTATGAGGGCTACCATGTGCCAATCACAACGGCATCAATGGAGGAGACTGGAGAAGATGCGCAGTCAGAAGCCGCTGAGGTGGTGCCATACGAGCATCAAGCTGATACTCTCTATGGGGTGCATGTAGAGGATCTACAAAATGAAACAGCCATACGAGCATCAAGCTGATACTCTCTATGGGGTGCATGTAGAGGATCTACAAAATGAAACAGCGGCGGACATCTCCCTAAATAGAGAGCTCTATATAGATGTAGGGAGTTATGATGAGCTATGCGAGGATGAGAGAGAAACCTCTTAAAGCCATAAACATTGTATTTGAGCAATTTTGCTCCGTTTTATAATATATATTGTATTCACGTGGCTATACTTGAGAAATTTAAATTGTATTTAATCATCATTGCGTCCACCCCAGGTACGTATGCTCCAGGTATGTTCTCATAAGCAGGGACACTCCTTGGTGTGTCATGAAATTCTAATATGCCAACGAGCACTGCGCTCCGAGTACGATGGAGACTGAGGCTGCAATCGTGAAGGAGGTGATATGTCTCTCCTCATCCCTCCACTAGATCTAGTTGATCAGATGAAAGAGACACTAAGAAGCACTACTACTGCTTCTTAGCGTCCTGTCACCCGATCAACTAGATCAAGTGGAGGGGCGAGCAACATCTATGAGCAGAGATGGATCACCTCCTTTGTGATTGTAGCCTCAATCTCCATCGCACTCGAAGTGCAGTGCTTTTACAAGATACGTAGAATGCACAGGGGAGACAAACTCACGCGAACTTCAAAAGAATCTCTCTACACAAGAATCCCTCTCCCTTTATGAGTCTCTCTCTCTCTCTCTCTCTCTCTCTCTCTCTCTCTCTCTACTCGTCCATGCTTTCTTCTCCATTCAATATTAAGATTAGATGTTCGTGTGTTTAATGCAAATGTGGATGATGATGAGTTTCTTTCTTCTTTGTCACCCCAGCAGAGGTAGTGGTACGAGGATCGTCATCACTCTGGAGCAACATCACGTCGTTCTACTCCTTCAGCATCTCCCTCTGTTTCGGAGCATTCAGTGCACTTCGAAGCTTTCGTTTCGACGAGACAATCTTCACACTCATCTAGGAACCGACGCTCGTGGTGGCGGCAACGGTTGTTGTGGGGATGTCGTCGTTGATGCCTCGACACCGCCTCGTGTTCGACAAGGCTCTTTACCTTTCCCTTCTTTGCCCTCCCCCACACCCACAGCATCGCCATCTACACCAGGTTTTGTGCAGCTATCAGCCGTTCTTGGCTACACACCACTACCTACTCCTCCGGGAGTCGCCTCAGTTGACACTCCTCGCTTCGGGGCCCAGACTCCAGTGGAGACACCTGACATCCATACCCCCATCGACATGCCGCTAGAGACCCCTACCGAGACACCTAGGTTCACGCGTCATAGGCAAGAGGGCTTGCCTTACTCTGTCAACATCAGCAGCGGCATCATCTTGGATTATGAAGGCAAGAAGGTGATCTCGCGCATGCGCGGTCTTTGCTCTCAAGTGTTTAGACAATATATACTAAACACCTGGAGTGAAGTTCCAAGTGAATTAAAAGACAGAGTCATCAACATGCTGCATGACGAGTTTCTCGTATCAACACGGGATGAGTGCTTCAATGAAGACCTGATTAAGGTTCAAATGCGCGAATATTGCAAGCACAAGCGTTCTGAAGTGCAAAAAACAATAAAGCATGGGTGGAACAGATCAGATTGGTTGGCCAAAGAAGATTGGAAGAATGCAAAGCGAGCAGCGTGCAAGAATCGTGACAAGTGGAGTATTGAAAAACCATGTATATTTTCTCAATAATGACAATGGTGTTGTAACTATTACATTTGCAAAGCTTAACAATCAAGTGATTTTGCCTATGATGTGTACAATTGTCATTGATTTACTTTCAACAATTTACTTTTGTCAACATTGTATCTTTATTCTGCAAACAATACTATGGATGATGGAGTTAATGGTTATATTTTCTTGTGGGTGACTACTTTGGGTCTATACCTTGCACTTTCTTTCAAAGGTGAATCTGGGCTTATCCTGTATTCATTTATTATTGAAACATTCAATATGGTTGATGGGTGGCAGGGCATTGAATGCCCTGCCAGCACTGCCACCCCCAAAAAAAAAATTACTCTCGGGCGTTACTATAAGCGTCACTATATAACGCTCTGCAACGTCCCTATGAGCATCACTATAGGTAGCCTATAGCCGTCGCTATAAGCGTTGCTATATAGCGACGCATATAGAAAAGGTTATAGCGATGCTCATAGCGACGTTCCCGTAGCAACGTTGTTAGCGATGGTCTTAGCAACGCCAGGGAGCATAAAAACCCAATGTATTTCTGTCGCTAAAAACGTCACAAGTGCACACAACCTCTTGTAGTGGTGGTTTTTTGGGTGACTATTGGCTACAAACGATTGATGTGGGTGACAGTGCAATCAAGTTCAAAAGGTACACACAAGGTTGCAAGGAGACACATAGCTTCTAAGGCACACCAATACAAGGGATGAATCATGGAGTTCAAGCAAACCCAAGATATGTAACCAGCTTGTGAAGGTGCATCATGTGTATTTCAATTCAAAATTGAAGCTAGGGACAAAATTGGCTCCACCAAAGTTTCTTGCAAGCTGTAATTCCACTTGTGTGTAAAGTTTCTAGGATTATCTATTTTGTATTTTCACATTATGCATTGCTTCTAATGATTGTAAGATTTTTGTTGCTTGTTCATTTTTGCAGATGTTTTTCCATCCTATTTTGTAGAGTGGGAGCCAATAGAATCCTTCATAGGGACCTTTAAATTCATCCCCACTGAACTTGACAAATTACTCTATGTTGGTTGTCCATCCTCTGAGCTTGCCTCATGGGACACATTAGGAAATTTCGGAGGTCATTTGGAGGGCCTTCTAAGAAAATGTATTTTTCGTACTCTCTCTCTAGAAAATATGGCGAATAATAGAGGCGGGTCTGTCATGGTAAAAGTTCAAAAAGTGTACTTTAAGTAGATTCTTTACCCTTCTGAACATTCATACGTAATGATTGAGGGATAATCTTCTTTTCAGTTGCATTGAATGAACCTCGTCAACATGGAGGGAATGAGGCTAACATGGAGGGACGAAGCCGCAGCCGCCTATTCACTTTTCATTAAACCTGCACCTTTGGCTAATGGTGCACTCCTCAAATGGCACAAATGTTACACAGAAACAAGCCAAATATCACCTTCACATTGATTTGGACAACGAGTACCATGACTGGTCACAAGGTGATAGGAACAAGTTCAAGGAGAATCTCAACCTTCTCAAGAAATCATTCAAGACAGCATGGACAGACACCCAGATTACTCACTACATGGTATTATTGTGTATTTGATTCTCTTTTATGTGTAACTATGTGAGTGTAAAACATTCTAAGTAATCTGTTTTCATATCCACAGCACATCATTTTCAATCATTTACCATATTTCATACAAAAGTATAAGAACCAGGCCATATGGAATACCCAAGGGATGGAAAAGTCTCATTACATGGCCAGAAATGCGTATTTCAGGCACACACGACATGGTGGCTCTCGAATCAAGGCTAACACTTTGAGAGAACTATTTGAATGGTTCTATCGTAGAATCATTCATCGAATGCAGGCAAAAGAAATCTTGGCCTCTTCAGCAACAGCACAAGCCATCAGACATTTACAACAAAATAAAATTAAAAGATCAATGGCATACAACAACTCCGGTGCTCGTGAAGGTCAACGAAGGTGGAGAGAGACAATGGTATATGTGAACCACAAGTGGAGAAAGATACTCTAAGTGGATGACATTGTACAAAATTTCAATATTTCTGTAATACATGATCTTAATACAATTGCTACTTGAAGTGTATCAAGATTTTGAAGGTTCAATTTTGTTTTTTGGCACATCACCCTTGTAACGAATCATGAGATGTTTGCCATACTCTAAAAGTTCATCCGGGTTTTGTCTGCCAAGAGCTAGTGCCATTGCTATGTAAGTGTAGTAATATGCCGCCCGACCACCTGTATAGCCCGGGCAATAACCAAAACAATCTCTGGCAAATACTTTGTCCACAAGAATGAGTTTATCTGCACTTTTGGGTAGCACGGGTCCACCCAAGAAGCGTGATAGTGTCTTTAATGTGTAAGTTGTTGTTGTACCCTCTTGTGATATTCCATTGTGAAAAGCTATTGTCGTCGGCGACTCGCAAATCTTCAAAAGGTACTGTGCTAGGGCCGCATCCCTTCCACAATACTCTCGAGTCCGCCATCAAAGGAAGTCATCCTTGTCAGCAATCAAAGACTGCACATATCATGTCTGAGTAAGTGACACACACACACACACACACACACACACACACACACACACACAGAGAGTTACCATGAAGCTCTCATCCTGCAAAAAGAGGTTTTCTTGCCACAGGTCCACAAACGTAGTTGACTCCTGACCTAAATGGTTAAACCAATCCTCCACTTCTTTGTGACTTGTTGATGGTCTTAGGCTTTGTCTTATTGCTTGGAAGGTGGCTTCATCCGGTAGTGTCTCCTTGTATTTTTCAGCTTTCTCAAAGCAACTTCGGAGGCATTCCATTGGATTGCTGGATGTTTCCATTGCCTCATCATCGCTACTATCCTCTGGAACAAATCCACTCCTCTCCTCTTGGATTCTAGAAATGATAGCCAGGGAGAAGTCCTCCCTTAAATAAAAGATGCTTTGCACATCATGTAAAAAGATATAGGTCCTGTCTCCAATCCTGAACTCAGGCACAGCAGGCAACATCATCTGAGCATGCTTCTCAGTGAAGTTACTGAGATCCTAGGGTAGTTTGATTTCTGTTCTTTTCACAGAGAGCATCTTACTTCTTTGAACTTCAATTGCCTCAACCTCAAGGTCGGCTGTATCTTCAACCTCCTCGACTTCTTGTATGTGTGTTGTCTCCTCGCATTCTTCATCTGGTACTGCGTCCTGCTCCTCTATCACCTCATCAGGATTCTGCATGAGGAATCCAAACAGGCTATTCAGGTAAATCATAAAGCCAAAGGATTCCTTAATAAGTTTGCACTCTTTTTGGTGCAAAGGGCAAGCTGAATGTCGGCAAGCAAGTGGTAATTCCCTATACTTCTACAGTCCCTGTCCTTTTCCACCGCAGTCATTTAAATGAACCACAGTCATACTGGGCAAATCAACCCTCCCTACTTGAACCATAAGTTCAAATTGATCTTTGTAGGGCTGCAAGAATTCACTGTGCTGAGCTAAAAGGTCTTCAATATCAAATTTTGGATTAAACATAGAACGAACTAGATCATATTTGTCCTCAGCACCACACGATGCTGCAAAATCGAACAGCCTCTCATCAGTTACATCTGGCTCTTCCAGAGAAGGCACATCCTCTTTGGCTTTACCTTTACTTGCACAAGGACTGCTTGCTGGGAGATGTGCATCATCTGAGAAGTCTATATTCCTCTTTCTTGTATTTTCTTGACAAGTACTGTAGAGGGTGAGGAAGCCTTGTAGGGTGAGGGATACTCTTGGCCAGTCGGCCTCTCTGACTCATCTTCACAAATTAACTCTTCTTGATCAAAGTCCAGACAAAAGTCAACAGTTCTTTTGGCAGAAGCGCTAAGCAACTGAGCCTGTAAAGGTTGGAATCTTGGCACAAGCTCTGGGTTCGGTTTTAGTCTCTTCTGCCTACTGGACCTTAATCCTATTCATCAAGAAACAATGTCAAGTCTTTGTTCTCTCTCTCTCTCTCTCTCTCTCTCTCTCTATCTATCTCTCTCTCTATCTCTCTCTATAAAGCACACCAAAACACACACACACACACAAACAAACTCTCTCTCTCTCTCTCTCTCTCTCTCTCTCTCTCTCTCTCTCTCTCTCTCTCTCTCTCTCTCTCTCTCTCTCTCTCTCTCTCTCTCTCTCTCTCTCTCTCTCTCTCTCTCGCTCGCTCGCTCAATTTATGAGTTTTCACTCTCTTTCTATGATTCTCTCTCTCTCTCTAGACATGTATAACGATTAACACCCAGCGGTGCCCCACGTGTTGATTAAAATAGAATCTAGATGTGCATGATGCCGCACGTCTGGTCATTTAATGCGACAGGATACGTTATTAAGTGACATCTAAAAAGTATGAGAGATAAAGAGAGACACTGAGAGAGTTAAAGAGAGTGAGAGAAAGAGAAACTGAGCGTGCGTCTGCGACAGAGAGAACGTGAAAAAGAGTCTAGGTTTGGCGTCTCCTACCAAGGTTTGGCCTTCTCTCTCTCTCTCTCTCTCTCTCTCTCTCTCTCTCTCTCTCTCTCTCTCTCTCTCTCTCTCTCTCTCTCTCTCTCTCTAAAAGGTCTCTCTGTGCCTCTCTCTCTATCACCCTCTCTCTTTCTCAAAGGTCTCTCTCTCTCTCTCTCTCTCTCTCTCTCTCTCTCTCTCTCTCTCTCTCTCTCTCTCTCTCTCTCTCTCTCTTTCTCTGTCTCATAGGAAATTTCATATCTCTCTCTCTCTTACACACACACACACACAACACACACACACACACTCACACACAGAACCTCTCTCTCTCTCTCTCTCTCTCTCTCTCTCTCTCTCTCTCTCTCTCTCTCTCTCTCTCTCTCTCTCTCTCTCTCTCTCTCTCTCTCTCTCTCTCTCTCTCCCTCTAGACACGTATAACGGTTAACACCCGGCGGTGCCCCACGTGTTGATTAAAATAGAATCTAGATGTGCATGATGCCGCACGTTCGGTCATTTAATGCGGCAGGATACGTTAGTAAGTGACATCTAAAAAGTATGAGAGAGAAAGAGAGACACTGAGAGAGTCAAAGAGACTCTCTTACACACACACAACACACACACACACTCACTCACTCACACACAGAACCTCTCTCTCTCTCTCTCTCTCTCTCTCTCTCTCTCTCTCTGTGTGTGTGTGTGTGTGTGCGTGTGTGTGTGTGTGTGTGTGTGTGTGTGTGTGTGTGTGTGTGTGTGTGTGTGTGTGTGTGTGTGTGTGTGTACTAAAGGCGCACTGAGACAGCCAACTACTCTTTGGATGTCTCTACGCGTGCCTTTAGTATTGGAGAGGCAAGGAGAATGAGTGAGAGAGAGGGAGAGTGTGTGTGTGTGTGTGTGTGTGTGTGTGTGTGTGTTTGTGTGTTTTGGTCTGCTTTGGAGAGAGAGAGAGAGAGAGAGAGAGAGAGAGAGAGAGAGAGAGTCAGTGTGTGTGTGTGTATGTGTTATAGAGAGAGGGAGAAATAGGTGGAGACAGGGGGGAAGGACAGAGAGAGAGAGAGAGAGATTCTTCTCTCTCTTTCTCTTTCCTTTTCACTAACAGCGCACAGAGGCGTATTTTATCATCAAAAAGTTCTTTCACACGCGCCGTTAGTAATGAGATAAGTTTTGGTGAGAGACAGGGAGAGTTTTGGGGGGGGGAGAGAGAGAGAGAGAGAGAGAGAGAGAGAGAGAGAGAGAGAGAGAGAGAGAGAGAGAGAGAGAGAGAGAGACTCTTCTATTTGTATACAGTGGAATGGCTAGAACAAAGGCCACTACAAGAAAGGGGGGCAAGGGACCAGGGTTAGCAGCTAAGGCAAGTAGCAGATCTGCAACCCCAAAGAAGAGACCTGGAAAACCAAGTAAAATTTTGAAAGATCCAAGGATGAAGAAGTTACAGAGCTGCATGGGACTTTTTAGAGAAATCAGGAAGGCGCAGAAATGTGTTGATTTGTGCATACCGAAGCTGTCATTCCAGAGGATGGTGAGGTCCATTTGTGAGGAAGCTACCTAGGGTACTAAAACGTGGCAAGTGGTTGCACTAATAGCTCAACAGGAAGCAGCAGAGGACTTCTTGCTTGAGTACTTCAGTGACATGACCATTGTAGCAGTCCATGCCCACAGGGTGACTGTAATGGACAAAGACAGCGAGACACTAAAAAGGGTAAGGTGGAGGTATGACAAACTTCTGGTACCCAATGATTGCAGGGATAAGAAAATGAGGGAAATTTTGCTATACCCCCCTGAACTATTTCCACAAGTCACAGTTGTAGATGTCACACATGATGTTAATACAAGGACAAGGGTAGAGACGGTTGCTCGCCAAACAGAAGACATAAGGGAAGCAGAACTTAAGGAGAAAACGAAAGTAGCAGTGGAGTCCCAGAGGCAAAGAGAATACAATGTGACCCGATCCATAGATGCAAGCAACAAAGATACTCTACTTTCAATGAAGGATGGTTTGCTTGCAGAGATACCATTTATAGATGGAGCCAGAAAGCTAGCTCTGGTTATAGTGGACATTAATATATTGCTGGATCCAGATGCTCAGATATCAGATACAATTATCTACGTTTGTCTTAAGTAAGTTTTAATATTTTGCTAACTTTGAAAACTCAAATGATAGGTGTACTAAATGAGGTACACTCCTTGCAGTTTGATCAAAAGTCAACTTCCACCGCACACCCACACGGAGATGTTTCTTCTTGATCCACAAATGTCTGTGATTATTAGACAGAAGAACAGTCCATCTAGCACATTCGAGAGTTTGTTTCTCCATTGTGCTATGCTAGAAGTAACCATCATCATCTTTCCTTATGAGAACAACCATCACTAGAGTCTCATATGCCTTGATGTTGAGCAGCCAGTAGTGTGGGTGTTCAATTCAATAAAAGGAACCCACCTTGAAATTAGGCTGTAAGGTTATGTATCAAAAAGTGTTTCTTATGGATATCCATGTAAATTTGAAAGCCTCAAGCTAACATCCTGATCCTCCTTTATGCAGTTGTGTAAAGAGATTATTGCTTGCTTATGGCAAGCTATGTGGAAGGTACGAACTATCCAAGGCCCCAATCAAAGATGTGCATGTACCAAATCAAACCGATGCATCTTCTTGCGGTTGGAGATGTCTTCTCCATGCAGAATATGTCCTGCAAAGCTACTTTGAATTACAACCTTTCATGACTAAGGTAACCATTTGGCAATGCATTCAATCAGTTTTGGTTTTCTTTATACAAGACTCCTCACCATGTAGTCTTTCAATTTTGCAGAGTGTTGTGCAAAACTACACACATAATTATTTGCAAAGATATCTGGCAAGTCTAATACAACACCTGCTCACTATGTTAAACCCCAGAGAAGTTGAAGATAGCTGCTTGGACGACCGCACAATTGATATGAAAATACGTGACGATCCATCACCACAAGCCCCTGCATCAGATACAGTGGAACCACAACGGGCCGAGGGGGTCATACCAGCCAAAGATGAAAGGGCCGAGGATGCCAAAAGGCCAAACGAGGCTATACAAGGTGCTAGTCTACAAGCATAGGGGCTTATGGAGGAGACAATGAAAGAGGAAAGTAGAACAGTGGAGAAGCCAAAAAAGCCCATGGAGGAAACCCTAGATGAGGCAAGGATAGATGAGGAAAGCATGCCTATGGATGAGGCATCCGGCCAATGGAGGAGCCCCAAAAGGATATGGATGAGGCAAGCCGGCCAACGAAGGGAGAGGAAAAGACCTTGGAGGAAACCCTGGATGAGGCAGAAAGAGCCATGGGGGAGACCCTTGATGAAGATGAGAACGATGACTACGACGACGAAGCAAAAGCAGAGGATATCAACAACGACAACAACACTATAGAGACCCAGTATGGACCCTTGCTACCTATAGATACAGTTTTTCCGATAATGTCTCTTCAAGTATGGCAAAATATGTTCAGCTTCTAACTACTTATTTGTACTTGTCAACTTTTACAGAGGTTGATTATCTTGGACATCAATGGATTGCTGCTGATGTGCGTGCTTCTGGGTATAGCAGACACCTACGAGGATTTGCAAACATTTTGGATGGGTACTTGTCGAGTTGTGGTTCGTCCAGGAACAAAAGAATTTCTTTAGTTTCTTCTTCCACGCTTCAGAGTTGCCGTATGGTCTTCAATGCAAAGGCAAAACTTGTCGCCACTAGTTACAATAGTTTGTGGTGTATGCGGTGCTGATACGGAAGATTTTGCCTTTTTGTATGATCAGAGAAAATGCGTTACCGTCGAGGGCCACTATCACCCTAAAAAACCACACTTACATCTTTTGTACAAACTGTACAGCCAAATCGATGTACCCTTTGATGCAAATAATACACTACTAATTGATGATAGTCCTGAAAAGGGAGACCTAAATCCACCAAGAACAACTATCTCACCATCCTCTTTTGAGGGGCATACCTTTGATGTTTACCTTGAAGACATTTTGATTCCATACTTACAGAAATTGTATCTCAGTCCATTGTTCACGGACGAGTTTTTACTTTCTAATGAATTAAGATGACTCTTCTATCGTGTCTTTGTCTTCCCTAACATTGAGAGAGAGAGAGAGAGAGAGAGAGAGAGAGAGAGAGAGAGAGAGAGAGAGAGAGAGATGTGGCAATGGCTAAAGAAATGTATTTCAAGAACACTTATATTCACAGACCACAATTGACAAATGAGCTCAAAAAAACTTCATGTATTGAACGTCATTCGTATACACTTGGGTTCACAAGAATCTCTGTTACATTGACACTATTTCAACCCGACCATCCAACTCTTTGCACAAAATATCTTTCTCCCTACACCGCATCAGCTTACGGCCAGCTAGGAAAAAGGAAAAATCTAAAAGGTCCCTGTCCATTGACTCTTCAATTATGTCATGCCGCAACTACAGAAGACTACAAAGCTCCCCTATTGTAACCACCAACATTAGGCCATGCTCTTTATCAAACACTTCCACATCCACA
Organism: Adiantum capillus-veneris; assembly: GCF_014529385.1. Lineage (NCBI taxonomy): Eukaryota > Viridiplantae > Streptophyta > Polypodiopsida > Polypodiales > Pteridaceae > Adiantum > Adiantum capillus-veneris. The sequence goes on along the minus strand of NC_140941.1, from coordinate 143,507,641 downwards.
GCAGGATTATCTTCCAAACTTGCAGAAACCTGGTCCATAGGAATGTACTTACCTCTGAGCATTTGTGATCACATATACCAAAAGGAGACTAACAGTGATTGGCTTGCAATCATGTACTTGACAACTAGAGTGTCAAGCGCGACCTCACACAGTATGCCAATCTCTTCCTTTACATACCATCCTCTGTCAAGAATTTTGTCACAGGATGGCTGCTGAAATGACTTGCACATGAACATAGTTTTCATAACACGTATATTGTAGTTATGAAACAACTCTATGAACAGTGAAGTAGGACAAAAGTTTGCAATTCTAACCAGTTTGGTGGGAATAGAGCTACGTAGAGACCTCTGTATATCCTTGTAGAGCCTACTTTGCATTGCCTCCACCATTGTTTCCTCAGGAACTGGCCAGCCCACAGTGTTCCAGTCGGTTGGTAGAGGCACTTTCACCAACATGCCATTCTTATTCCCTGGGCAGTGTTGGTAGAAGTGTTCATAGAAAAATATTCCTTCATCAGCCAGGCTTTTGCTGGTTCTCCCTGAATACTGTAGAGAACCAATGTGGGCATGAACAACAAGGAAGAGGCCTATTATGCACTCCACATGCTCCCATTTCTCATAAGAAGAGGGATAAACATCTGCAAAATATATAACAAGAGTTAAACTAAGAGTATCAATAAGTGAAAATGACAAATCTAATGTAGTTGAGATGTGAAGAATGGAGCCATTGCTCATAAGAAGAGGGATAAACGTTGCAAAGTATATAACAAAAGTTAAACTGAGAGTATCAATAAGTGAAATGACAAATCAAATGCAGTTGAGATGTGAAGAATACTTACAATTGCAACGTGGTTGATGTATATCTGACACATTTCCACCATTTGCTATCACGTCTGGATGGGTAAATACATGCTGAACAAGGACTTCCTTTACAGATATTTTGCCGATTTCAACTTTAAAATCCAACACTCTGGCCTTCCATGCTGAGCGTAAACATTGATAGCACTAGACCTCTTGGCTCTTCTTGGTTGCATTAGGACCCATGAACCTTTGTTTATCCTTTGTCCAACCCATTGGTTCTCTGCACTTATTGAAGTTGATATTGTAATTGATGATATGCTACTACTTGGCCTTCTAGGCAAAGTGCAAGTGTTGCTAGTTGGTGTGAGAGACCATAAACACCTAGAGCTTCTTGGGCGGGAAGACGTGGAAGCCATAGCTCTGAGAGAAAAGCTTTAGTGGAGGGAGATTCACTTTGAAAGCATCCTAATGGAGGGAAAGTTTTTTACAATTTCAATATCTTGTGCGGGCTTAATGGCCACCCTCCAGTAGTTAATGACCATAAGAGAATATCAACAGTGGGACCACACATGCACCTAACAGCTCAGTAAAAGCAAAGAAGTTACGATGCCACAATCCTAGATTCCTAAAAAATTTTAAAATATTTTCCTATTTCTTGAGTCTTTCCACGTATTTTCCTACGTAACGTAGCCCTCAAGCTCATTGGACGCACTCTATTTTCTCTCTCTTTCATATGGCCCTCCAAATGACCTCCGAAATTTCCTAATGTTTGTTTTATAACCATACTTATGTCACACCTAGGTGAAATGGGTATGGTAATATATCTCCCATTCATTCACTAAGCATGCAGAGTATAGAATGGCCTATGCCAGACAATGCATTGATAGCAACAACCAAAAGAAGAATCAAGGCGGATGTGCATGTAGTAATGAAGTGCACCTATGGTTCCCACAAAGCAACGGTAACATGGTTTATGTCTCTTCATGTGTTTGTGTATATCTTTTGATTGCAAAGTGTCCATAGGACACCAACAAAGTGGATTTGCGAAGGAGATAGTGCGATGAATAGATTCCTTGTAGTTGTATGGGAGACCAAGGTAGTCAACCACCAAGGAAATAACATTAAGTGCTTTGTAAATGGGGAGAAATTGGTGTTCATATAACATATTGCAAAGCAAACCCTATCAATGGTCTTTCCCTACAGAAGGTGGAAGCTAATGATGGGAGAATGGGAGACACTAGTCTCTGATGTTGCTGCTAGAGAAACCCTTGACCTGCAATTATGTCTCCATGATGATGCGGTGCATGACATGTCTGTAAATAACAACTAGCATCATCTTCAAGAGTATCTCAATCTAAGATAGAAAGTGCCCAAGAAATATCTCTTTGTAATCATTGACAAGTTGTTCGGTCTAGAGAAAAGAAAGAGCTTTCTTTGTGAGGACATTGCGTTTTTGTGATGTATTTTTGTAAAAGCTTGTAAATGATATGAATTTTGCTCCCATAAATAAATATGGTGTTTTAAATCTCATCTCTCAGCATATTTGTTCATTTTCAAGTTGTTTAGGAGCATTTGTCTTATAAAGATTTTGATCAAAATGTTCAACTTCATTGATTTGGAACGCCAATGCCTTCAGCCCCAGTGTGGTTTCTTTTGATGCTTTGTCACGTGATTCATTTGAAAACTATAATTTTAAGTTAATTTATATTGTCTCACATTCACAAAACTCTATCTCTAAGCTCTCTTGCCATCTTCTTTGTGAAAGAATCTATGGCAACACCCAATGATGATGCACTCCTTGCACAACTGGAAAAGATTGGCCTTGTAGATTGAGCACATGAACTGGTCAATGTATTCAAGGGGATGATTGACATGGAGGCCATTGACAAGCTGCATGTAGAGGAATTCCAAAGATTTCTTGATTACATGGAACAGCACATGGGAGAATATGTCGTAGTGCTCGATGGATCATCCAACACGGCCTAGTTGCCCATGGATTTTCTTAAACACCTCTACATAGGCGACAAAACACTTTTTATTTTTCTTATTGAGGTTTGTGAAAGGGCTCAAATGGGATTACAGGACAAAGGATGAGGATGACCAAATAGGCACCCAAATCATTGCTTGGGACATTGTTCTAGTTTTACGTGTGCTTGAGGGCATGTAGAATGGAAAATCAAAGGAAAAGGCCAGCAAGAAGCCCCTTGTGACCATTAGGAAGGAGTCAAGTGAAATTGTCAAAGAGAAACCGTTGATGAGCAAACTAAAGCATCTACGGCACTTGCCCTCTTATAAGAGCCCAGCTCCACTAAGGAGGAAGATTGGATGATAGAGGGAGATGAAGCGTTGGAGGAGGTCCTTGACCTCCAAATTTTCACTTAACATGCACGGGTGATGGAGGGTCATCAATTTTTATTCCTTGATGACATTGCTAAAACACTTGGACTCAATAGTTGAGTTGCTCTTAGTACTCGCTATCTATGTGGGTATGAAGGATCCAAGTGGAAAGGCAAAGTTGACCAAGTTTCAAATTGACTTTGAAAACCAAAGTCTCTCAGCAAGTCTCTCCTATAGAATTTGGTACAAACAATGGCACATACCCTAGTGGAGATTGAATTATGTACCTCTTTTTATGAAAGAATCCCCAAAAGCGCTTTCCATCCATAGAAACCATTGATCCCTATGGGTGAATATGATAGCTCTAGCATTGACCTTACAAGTAAGTCTCTTGAAAAAATGGATGAGGAAACTAAGATAAACATTTTTAAACATAAATGATTGTCTATGTTCTCTTACAACAAGTGGTAATGTCCTTCAAATTTTTTTGCATACCATGTTGATAAGTTTGCAATGTGAACTGGAGGTTCTCACAACGTGCCCATGGGTAGGGATAGCTCCTTATGGCACTACTTGAGCCACCTGGGACCATCAATTCTTTGAGTTGCTCACATAGAGTTCTTCAAGCAAGGTACTACAGAGGTACTCAACTACAAAGCATTAAGTGCCATCCTCATCAAAGATTCTCTCACCCTTAATGCTAACATATATATATTGATGGATCATGAGGTGGCCTTGTATGTCTCTACAGGAAAGCACCCTGGGCCAATCCTCTCCCATTGTGCCTTAAGCTTAGGTCAAGGGGTGAAAAACCCAGAGGAAATTGTAGAAACCCTTGGCATTATGCCAGTGATTGGTCCCATATTCATAGATGTAATTCACAAAAAAGTAAACCAGCCATGATATAATTCCAAAATCAATAGAGAATAATTTGGTCTCTTGTATAGTCTTTTGGCATCATTTTGTACTTTATGGATTTTTTTCCTATTATTCAAAAATTTAATTAATGCAATGTGTGCACGGAACGGCCTCCACAAAAACTCCCAATCGCAATGGCCAGGGGACATTGTCGATCAACTTTTATCAACCAGGCAATGGGGGGACCGTACAAAGTGTAGCGAGACACCCACCGTGCATAGTAGCTCTGGGAGATGTCAGTAGATGGGTGCAAAAAAATGGGTTGTGCGCTAGGATGCACAAGATAGCATTTAGACCTGGTTTTGACAAAAGTTGATTGACAATGTCCCTCGATCACCGAGTCTACGTGATCTTAGTCGAGAGTTTAAATTTAAAAATTTAAAAAAACATAATGTACACAATAAATGTTACAATTGCACCAAATGGTAGAAATCTATGTCATTGATATAATATGAAAAGAGTTTACAAAACTAAAAAAGACAGGCTATTTGGGATAATCTAATTCTTATGTAGGCACCCTTTGTTTCACAAGTTGATTTCAAGTACTTAATGTGTGTTCTTTGAAGTGAATCCCTTTGTATGCACCACACAAAAAATGCCATCCTGGAACAGTTGCACCAGGCCTCCTATAGGGCCAATAAGGCAGCACGTTGTATCCTAGATATAAAATCACTATATTCATCCATAATCTCTCTCATTATGCGAGAGAAGACTGCTTTTGGTATGATTGACTTTGTGCTCTTCTTATACTTTTTGATCTCCTACAAACCCATCGTTCTTGACTTCCATCTCCATTCCTTTTCTATTGTTGGCGGTAATGAAGGAGGTAGGTGTGGGGCCCATTCTTGGGCTTGTTGTTCTTCAAGTGTAAGATTGTCCTTATTCCTTACATATTTTTTAACTGTCAGGAGCCGGGATGGACATGCAGTCAAGGGGGTCCCTATATTTAGAAGGCCAAGGGTCTATATAGGGCATGGCTAGGTGGAGATTAGCATGTTCAACCCCCTAGTCCTTTCACTGGTATCAGAGCTCAGGGGGAGAGCTATGGAGGAAGGGGGCCTCGCATGGCTTGTGAATCTCTCTCTCTTTCTCTCTCTCGGTCGTTCATGGAGAATGGTGGAGAAGATATCCCTCTCTCGCTCTCAATCAAGGAGGAAAGCAATCTCTCTCTTGAGAGATTTGCATGTCTTGCATGCGGAGGAGCAAGGACAGGCGTGGCCAAGAGCCTTGGGAAGAAGAAAGACGTGGTGTTCAAGGTCAGGGACGAGGCACACGGTGTGTGCATGAACCCTTGCCAGGCGGGGACGACGACGAAGGGATCCGTGTGCAGAGCCTCTTGCGGCGAGAGGAGTGGGGTGTCGATCGGCGCTAAATCAAGCTTTGTAGAGCTTGACAGGAGCGCACGGCCAGGCTGAGGAGATCCCGTCACTGGGGCGGGTGCAACAAACCACTGCAGAACGACTGGCCGCCTTCCCTGCTCTAGGCAGCGCTGCAGAAAACGCCATCGCCATCGTTTTTTTTTTTTCTCTCTCTCTCTCTTTGTTATTTGGGGGAGTCCACACACAGGTGCCCTATTTTGGGGCACCCTTCCCTTGGTAAGGGCCAAGCCCCATGGCGGGGCGATTGTGCATGCATGTCAACTGCAGATGTGCATGCAAGTAAAGATTGGAATTGGGAGAGCTTTGCAACGATCAAATCTAGCACCTTCTGTAAACTTGCAATTTTCTATAGATTCTAACCCGCAAAGGTTTCAAAGATGACACCATTGTGTCAAGCGGATTTTGAACTTGGGTACTCTTGAGCATGGATAGGAGTTCGACATGCGCCTTCGAACTGGCTTTGGCGTACAGGTGGAACAAGAAATCAAAAGAGGCAAGATGACTTTCATGCAAGCAAGCCTGCATACCATGCAAAACTATGGTGATTCAATCTCGAAGAGCACGAGCATCATCGAGGGAAAATTGAAGCCACTTGGCATGCGATGAGAAGATAAGAAAATGGGCCAACACGGCAAGTTGATTCAAGGATGAGGTATGCATTAGTTTTTGTTTGATTTTGATCAAGTTTTCAAACATGCCGTGTAGCCCTTGCATGCAGCAAATGTGTGAGTGCTTTCGGCACGCCAGGCACCAGCATGTCTTGTGACAGTTTCATACGCATTCAAATTTTGTTCCATCCATCGTTGGCAAGGGCCAATGATTAGTTGTACACCCAAATCAAGTATGTCTTGCGTACAAATCATGTCGGGTAGAAGCACGGCTTCTCTAGAATACCTGGACAGCACACGCTTATCTAAGGTTACAATTTGATGCTACAATTGATGCAAAGGCATGGCAGATTTCATGGAAATAAGCATGGCCTATTGCTCAATTTGATGACGGGTGCAAAGCTGATCGACGCGGCTAACTGTTTGTTACATTTCAGGAAGAGTGACAGGTGTCTTTCTTTTTCTACCTCTAAATTTGGGGTTGCAAATTGGGCAAGGCCCTTTGCACCAGGAAGTAGAGCATCCATTGAGTAGTATCTGGAAAATAATTTCTCGGTTTTCTTCTTGATTGCAACTCCTTCGATTCTTATGGCGGAAAGATTCATCGACAGGAGTACTTAATGAGGTATGCAGATGATATTTGTTTATTGAGCATGTATCACCTCTATTGCATATCTCTAAAATGCATCAAAGGTGACGCACTTTTCCCACTCCAAGCACAGGCACAGCCTCTGACCGTTCACATAAGCATTCAAATTTTGTTGCATACATGGCAAAGGATTATTTTTTAATATCTCAAGGGGACATGCATGGCCTCTTACTAGACTTGTTGGAGGACGCAAGTTGCTCGGCATGGCTGACTCCTTGTAACGGTTTCTATATGCTGAGGGAGGATGCTTACCACATAGTACTGGTTAATTTCAATTGAACTTGCTCGACACGGTCAATTATTTTTGTCATGATATCTGTAGCCACGTCCGTTGGCTCTCAACACAAACATATTTATATGAAGCAAGGCTTCTTCCTTGTGCCAAGATATTGCCCATTGATTTGGAATCAAGGGCATGGGCAACATAGGGAATATCAGCTCACCAAATCCCTACCAATTTAAACTGTGCAAGGCACTTACGGTTTTGGCTCTCATGTTTGAGGCCATCACTCTCGCCAAGGGCTTAAAAAACTGTATGCAAGGCATACTACCCAGGTGGCATGAATTCCATCGCTTTAGAGATTACGCTTCTGCTATCACACTTGCAACTCTGTCACAGACAGACTAAACAAAGGGATTGTTTAATATGATTGTTGGTTGCTATCAACACACAACAACGCTAAAAGGAACCTACCTCTAGGACTTACTTTACGGGCAAAGAGCCGATGCTAAGTCTTCCTCATACAATCACGACCCCTACAAGGTACGTGGATCGGAATGAGTTTTGTGTTTTTTTGTTACCTCTCTCGATGAGAGAGTCATACCGGAAAACTAGGGAATGCTTATACGATGAGCTGCAAGTCAGGCATAAGATGCGTAAGAGCACATAGCTTGGGCACACACTCTAAAAACTTAAGGAAAGTTCCTCAGCCCAGCATGCTCTTCTTTTCGTTCTCTATCTCTCTCTCTAAGGAAAAAATGAAAATCTTCTACGAAGCTTTTGATACATGTTTTGCTCGTGAGTCAGCTTGAGCCAGGGTGCTCTAACTCACAGCTAGCACGTGGCTACGATGCTACTCAAATTAATCTTCATTGGTTCGTCGATTGAACACTATTTTGCATAAGGGCTATGAGCCAAACAGGCTAAGAGCCGTTGTCAGGCCAAGGGTAAGACCCAACTATTGGCATTCTTTGGGTGATTGTTTTCAAGATCTACCCAAGGAAGTACACATCGACGTTAATGGACAAGCAAGAGTCTTGTCATTACAAATGTTTAGAGTGTCATTTTTGCACTACATGTTTTCAGTGCGACACTAAAGTTGAGTTTTTGATAATCTTCAACTCACAGTAGAGCTGATCTCTACAAGAAAGTATAGATGCAGCAATCAGTTGCGACAGCATGGCTGTCCATAAGAGCTCGGCAGTTCACTTGTGTGGGTCTCCTGCTCTCTCTATAGCACTACGGACTGTCTATGGACATACTGTTTTGGGGTAAGACCCGATGGGTGATTGCTACATCACCCCATAGGCATTAAGGATCACAGTTTGATCTGCATTGAGGATCACAGTTGATCTCTTCGAGTTATACTTTCAAGGAAATAATTCCGCAATCTACCATGTGGTAGTGGATGAACAAGCTTTTTAAGTTGATTCCAATCATTCTGTACACGGTTGACTATGTTGGTTACCGTTATCTGCGAGTTGAGCAGTTTCTACAAAGAGTTTGGCCAAGGGGTTTCACTACGTAGATTCTAATCCAGGGGCTTGGATTGCAAAGGCAACACCCAGGGTTCCGAGTGCATTGCTGTTTGTTTTTTCAGGTAGGGGACATGCTCCTCTCCATTTGAATACGAGTAAGTGAACATTACGTTCAAATCACCAGGTACGCATCTATTGATTTGGTGTTATTCCATTTTTAGTATGCTTTGCTTGGTTTTTCAAGACGTATAAGTACGCTTGAATGTTACAGAGCCATGCCAAGGGCATGTCAGCACAAAGTATTTTGGGCCAAGTGTCCAATCTATCTTTCTGCTTTATGCTATTACGAACCTACTTGTAGGGTTCAATTTGGCACATGTTGTCACATGGGATACAACATGGTCTAGGAACTCAAGGAGTTCGGTTTAGCCAGTGTGGAGCAATGAATGAGGGTCCTCTCACTCTTGTCGCACAATGTTTAGAGTTACCTCCACACACAAGTACATCTTGTACTTGAAGGATGTTCTTTTTTCAGACATCCTTAGTTGAGACATATTCCACATGTGGCGAATATGAGTCTCTCGGACTGACACTGGTGCACCCTATTTCAAATATGTGTCACGACAAAGTCCCTAGGTGCTGGTCACATTTGTTTTCTAGACCATTTTCAGCACGACCTATCATGAGCAATTTCAATGGCCAAAAATTGTCGGATACTTAGAATGACTTGTTCAGCTACAAGTATTGTTAAACAACATTACAGATGGTTGTTTATACATATAGCAAGGCTATAAGTTGTTAATGAAAAAGTTTCATTGTCTTTACCTAGAAGTGATCAATGTTTCACCTTCTATTGCCATTCAGACGTTTCATCAAGGCTTGCAAAAGATTGCAACTGAAAGTATTTAGTTCCTTTTCAAAACTATTTACCTTCTTTTTTAATGTGTGCTACGCGCATCACATTTGCCATAAGTATTGGCAAAGATCACCATGGATATACAGGTTCGGATCTGTTTCTTGCTAAATGCATGCACACTAGGTGTTATGGGCCCTAGTGTTTAGCAAAGGCTAGTTTGGAACGACATGCATATTCCTCAGGTTGTTGCTTATGAAGCATTTTGCACTCTATGTGCACTATCTCTATGAGATTACTTTTGGGTCTACTAATCACCAATAGAGGTCATGGCTCGGTTTGGGTGTTTGTGGATTTTTTAAGTTAACCACGACGGTTATTCCGGACATTGTTGACTCCTCAACAATGTTATACGCTATTGTGATTCCCTGTTTACCAGTCATCTGGGAAGACTGTTTATAAACCGTGGGGGAAACACACCTTAGTACTGTCAGTATCCAAGGGGATTGGCAGATTACAAAGTGTAGCCTTGGGCTAAAAGAATATGCAAAGTGCGTACATTAGCACCAAGCAATCCAACTAATAAGCATTTATTGCTCTTCTTGGAGTTTACTGACTATCAGTTAACGCATGTTGCGACTAGGTAGTCTCTTCATATATAAGTCAGGTTCTCAACCTTGAACACTCGTTGGGGTGGGGTTGTTTACTGATGATGAAAATTGGGAACAAGTCAAGGATGTAAACTTGGCTGATGAGTTATGTCAGCAAGTTACTTTCATGGAAAGTGACAAGAGGTACTCTTTTTGGTATATCTTTCTTGTGATAAACTCGTTTAACACACTCATGAGTGTTGTAAATGGAGTCTACACACTATGTTTGAATAGGAAGCGGTACCATCAGATGGTTACAAATGGACAAAAATGTAGAAAACAAGATGTTACTCTTGGTTTCATTGAACCTCCTACTGAACCGGGTTCCGCTCAAATGAACCGTTGGATCCATGAGGGATGTTACGGTAGAAAACATTAGTGTTCTTATGAAGATACCATCACTTGTGTTTTTGCAGACGAAAATGATTCTCCAAGGGGGGAGTAATGTCAGGACAAGGGTAGGACCAGTCACGGTAAAGGGCCAGGATGGACATGCAGTCAAGGGGGTCCCTATATTTAGCAGGCCAAGGGTCTATATAGGGCATGGCTGGGTGGAGATTAGCATGTTCAGTTCCCTAGTCCTTTCATTAACTCTTTGGGAAATCTTGAAAGGCTTAGAGCTCCCAGCGATAGCTTGTTGGGTAGCTCAAGATCTGTCCTATGCCTCCTTCTTCTCTACCTCTATTTGTGCTTGTAAATTTTTCGGGTGGACTCTCTCGGCCTCTACTCTTTCCCACTCCTCTTACTCCCTTTGCCTTCCCTCTGCCTCCTACTTCCAATGTGCTTCTCTCTTAGCCTCCTCTTTCCCTCTCATCATGTCTTTTTAATCTCTTGGCCTCTTATACTCTGGATACGGTATCACCTAGTATTACCTTTATCACCTTTTGTTTGAACCGTTGGCTAAATTTTTGCGGTGTAGTTATTGCAGTTGCTTGAGCAAGAGGTGTCGTGACAATCGGCAAGATCTCCTAATTTAGTAGAGGACCCCGATATTCTTCTTCACTTTTTCATGTTTCTTAGGCAGCTCTTTGTAGAGATGAGAGTGGTGGGGGATCCAACAAAGGCTTCTCTCGGTCGTGTTGTGCTTCATGTGTAAGCTTGTCCTTCTTCTTCTTTGCATATCTTTTACCTCTTTGGGAAGTCTTGGAAGGCCTAGAGATCCCAGCAATAGCTTGTATGGTAGCTCAAGCTCTGTCTTATGCCGCCTTCTTCTCTGCCTCTATCTGTGCTTGTAAATTTTTCAGGTGGACTCTCTCGCCCTCTACTCTTTCCCACTCCTCTTGCTCTCTTTACCTTCCCTCTGCCTCCTACTTCCATTATATGCTTCTCTATCAGCCTCCTCTTTCTTTTTCCTCTCTTCATGTCTTTTTAATCTCTTGGCTTATTATACTTTGGATATGGTATCACCTAGTATTACCTTTATCACCTTTTCTTTGAATTGTCGGCTAAATTTTTGCGGTGTAGTTATTGCACTGTCTTGAGCAGGAGGTGTCGTGACAATATGCGAGATCTACTAATTTAATAGAGAACGCCAATATTCTTCTTCACTTGTTCATGTTTCTTGGGTATCTCTTTGTAGAGGTGAGAGTGGTGGGGGATCCAACAAAGGCGTGCGGTTAGCATGATTTAATGTTGGAATATCACCAAAAATTTTGTCGCATGGTGGTTTGATCCTGCGGATTGATCAAAGCTTGGAGAGGTTGTTGGGCCTCTCAAGCGGTTTGTGGCATTGGTTTATCCACATGTGGTTGAGGTTGTGGATTTGAATCGATGGATATAGCATGAGCTGATAGTTGCGAATTTACCGTATGGTGTGAGTGGTGGTGGTAGCATTAGTGTGCGTAGTGGTTTGGTTTTGTGTATCATCCATGTGGTGCAGATACAAGTGCTTACTTGTTTGTGCTTGAGAGGATCTCCTAGAATGTGTGAATGAGAAATGAACTTCAAGTTGTGAGTTTTGACTTATATAGTACTTAAATTTTTTTAAATTCTAAAAAATTTACTAAAACTAATAAAAAATCCAAAAGAGATGAAACTTCTCGCACGAAACCACTGATGTGTTGGCATTACAATGCATGTTCACAACAAATATGATTAGTGTCAAAAATTTATCATTTTTCAATTCAATGCTTGCCATTTTGTCACAGTGTCTCTAATCGCCGCTAGAAATTAACTTTTGCACTCAAAGCATGATATGATTGTGATCGCCTCACATTAACCACTTTCTCTATCCTACATTTTAGACTATTTTGCACTCTAGTCTTCTTCCTCTCTCCCCACTAAAACTCTATAGAACTAGTTGAACATCTCATGTAGGGCATTTCTCCTTTCCCTTCCACCTCCATGATGTGTATTTTTGAAGTATACTACGTGCTTAATAGTGTGAGATCTTCATTCCTTGGCTACTCCACATGCCCAATGAACCATCGATGTCCAGAAAAATGCACCATGTGCAAAACGTATGCTGCAAAAAAAAAATGCTTTAGTGCAAACACAAAAGCAATTTGACTCTAGAGACTAAGTGTTCAGCTCACCATGTAATGTGTTATGTGTGTTTCTCTCCAAGCATCAATAATTTGGGCTATGAAACTACTGATTGCAAACTTCAAAGTGGAGATCTCATCAAAGTTTAGCTTTTTCCTTTTAAGCAAATGAAAAGTATCATCAACAGACTACCACACAGGAGTGCGCTTAATTCCAAGGATTGCTTTGTTACCTCTGTAGGTGGTTATGTCACACATCTTTTTCTACAATTGAAACTTAGGGGGACTTTGGGAGTTTAAATAGTTTGAGAGCAAATGTCTTGCCACCCATATATATTTTATTAGGGTGATTTTGTGTAGTTCGAGATGCCTTCTTGTCCTTTGATAGCACAACTGCACCACAATGGAGACCAACACTTGATAGAATAGCCTCAAGTTTTCTTATACACTCTTCCCTTATTTCTTAGCATTATTAATATGGAGCATTAGCAACTTGTCAGGAATTTGTAGACGGGCATGAAGGGTGCACACATGCACATTTATCAATGGAATCCATAGAATAGGATACCAATTTGGATCATCCATGTCTCGATTTAGGGAGTATGCTTTGGTCACAACTAAGGATACCTTGAAACCATTTTTGTAGTGCTTTACTCACTGTTTGTGTAGTTGGTACATATTTCAGAGAGTTGGTTGCAACTTTGTCACCCTTTGACTTGTTGGACTTTGCATCCTTGCCTTTAGTTCCCAACAAGACTTTACTATGGAAGCAATAAATGCATGAAAAGAGGGTCATTGCACCTTGCTTGCACCCTAACATATACTTGAGAGTTTTGAAATCTCCTACCAAATGCCATTCAACTTGGAACGTAACCAAACTTGAAACCTGCAATCTTTGTCCTTCTTGTTGTTGGTGAATGATGTTGACAATTGGTGTGCAATTAAAATACCATTTCAAGGACTCATGTGTCTCATGCAAGAGATGAAAAGCTACCAACCACAAAATATTCTTCTCTGACTAAATCCCTAAACATGTGTTTCCTTCACATTAGTGTTTAGCTCAACATCGACGCCCACCCAAGGTCATGTTCATTAATGTAGTGATTACCCTTTTGAGCCATTGACCTTTGATAACCTGGCACTCATCAAGCTTCATAACAGAGATAATCTTACCATCATACTCTTTTTGTGTCAGCCCATAGAATTTGATAATTGACTCTTGGAGCTTCAACAAGTCAGCATACATATTGTTAAGCGCGTTGTAGCAAAAGGATTTAGTGTAGTTAGTATAACCATAAGAATAGTTATTCTATCTAGAAGAATCTTTGCAAGAGGTGGAGAGAATGAACATGCATGAGGCTAGCCTGATAAGGTTGCAAGATCCCTTGAGGCTAAGCTAGAAGCATAGTTAGTCTAGCTAGAAGCATCTCTCCAAGAGGTGGAGAGAATGAACATACATGAGGCAAGGCTGATCTTGCTGCAAGATCCCTTAAAGTCTTGGCTCCTAAGATGGAAAGACAATTACCCATCATCTCTCTCACACACACTCTCTCTCACCCACCCACCCACACACACACAGAGGGCTTTGCGGCTTGCAGCATCGTGTGAGAATAATCTCTCTCTCTCTCTCTCTCTCTCTCTCTCTCTCTCTCTCTCTCTCTCTCTCTCTCTCTCTCTCTCTCTCTCTCTCTCTCTCTCTCTCTCTCTCTCTCTCTCTCTCTCTCTCTCTCTGTGGCAAAACACACACACACACACACACACACACACACACACACACACACACACACACAGGGCGATATATCTGGCAAAACGCTGTGTGTAAAGGTGGTGGTGATTTTTTTGGCTGCGTTGTGCCCACGTTCGAGAGGAGCTCCTTTTATGTTGATGCGTGGAGGGCCTGAGAGCTCTTGTTTTTTTCAAGCTCAATAAATAAGTAGTATAGAAGTTTGATAGGTGTATTTTTCAAGGAAGCTTTAGCATGCTTAAAAGTTGTTTAACCAATCCTTGAGAACTTTTACGTGTTTTGATAAATTACCTCTTGAAGGCGGATTAATCAAACAGTACTGAGATTAACATTTTTTGAATTATAACCACATGGCTCCGCATTTCAAACAAGATACACACGTAGGCGTAATCGTTAGGGCGTTAAGACTCTGATTAGCAAGGGTTCAAAGTTGACTTCAGACTCGGTTCAAAATTCAAATCACGGGTGGGACGTCTCGAGATTAGAACCAGCATCCCAGATTAGTTTTTTTCCACACTGATATATACCCCACGTCTCCGAGATTTATCCTCCATGGATGATGCATCATCAATCCCATTCCCATTTAGCTCACCCCGTGGGCCCGTGCTGGATAAAGCTGAGGTGTGGTCACTGGTGCATGCAGTAGACGATCGGTCTGTGGTAAAAAGAAAGAAAAAGAAAATCTTTTTTCACATCTACGTGTTGTTGGAAGAGACGTTTGTTGACTTATTGCCCTCGCCGAGAGAGAGAGAGAGAGAGAGAGAGAGAGAGAGAGAGAGAGAGAGAGAGAGAGAGAGAGAGAGAGAGAGAGAGAGAGAGAGAGAGAGAGAGAGAGAGAGAGAGAGAGAGAGAGAGAGAGAGAGCTTTCGTGTCACATTGTCATCGTTCTGATGAGGTTAAACCAGGACCCAGGTCTTGACCCCTAAGCCTGTCTGATAAATTTTGGACGTCTCTTTTCTCTCTGTCTCTCTCAATCGCAGTGAGTACGTAGCTGAGGGACATTTCCTTTGCTTTCTTTCTAGAGTATCATTTCTCAGGCATGAGCAAGAATGAGAAGACAATGCTTCATTAGGACCTTCCTAGTGGTAAAATACTTGGCTTATCCAAGTTGAAGTCGAACACTCTTATTTGCCATGCGTGGATGAATACATGTGTTTAATCAGTGTTTAGTGTTTCTTTAGCTATTTATTTGAGTGAGTTCATGTCTTCAATCTGATAGCATTTGATCCCACTTTTAGAAATTGGCTGCTCTTTCCTAATTCCCTTATTAGGGAGGCGAGCAGAGAGAGAGAGAGAGAGAGAGAGAGAGAGAGAGAGAGAGAGAGAGAGAGAGAGAGAGAGATTGTGTACTAGTTGAGATTTGCAACAACATACAACATGGCTCATGCATGCCCAAGCAGCTAGGCGTGCAACTTCTTAATAATGTCAGCTAAATTTGGAACCCATACCACAATTTCATGCAGGTCATGAGCACCCTGGCTGCCCATCAAGCCCACAAATGTACCTGCATGCTGGACCTTCGGTAGTAGAGGTGCCCAATATAGTCGTGATAGAATCCTTGCACCTGCAAGATGCATGAGATGGTAGAGCAAGGATCTGAATCGATTTGTCATAGAGCAGGGCAGTAACACTTTTATTCAAATCTGATCATCTCCATGCACTATCAGCTTGGAGGGGCCTTCTGCATGCATGGCTCAGCAGTCTCTCAAATCTACGCCTAGATGCATCATATTGTGACAAATTAGGCGCACCCTTCGCAACTTGTTCCACTGCTAGGTGGATACCGACATTTCTACCATGTCGTTGTAGGCAAGGTTTAGTATTCATTCACTACAGCCTCCATAGTAACCGAAGACAACCTATCTCAATATATGGATTGATGATGAAAGTTCTTGGGAGGAAAATATCAAACTTCTACTCTTCAAAGAGAGCTCAAATCTTGTGGATTGTTATGTTGTGCATTGTTGCCCTTTACCACGTGCAACATCAATCCATATGATCTTGCAGAGGATTGAGATGCTTGCATCTATCGTCTCTTCAAAGAAAATAATTTTGAAAGAATGAAGTGTTGAAAGCCTTGAATCCAAGATTTTAAATTATTTTTTTTGTCTATGTTATTGTCATCAATTGGTATTCTCTAAATTGGCATATTCACATTTAACTCTAGCTTAGAATATGAGACAGGGAATTTACATTTGACTCTATAGTACACGGTCTATTTTGACACCTAGAAATAACTAGGTGATTCTTGCTTGACATTAGTGTTTTCAAAGCGATTGTTGAAATTGTCCCACTAAGATGCGTCTTGTGTTTGCAGGTATCCAGAAGCTTTGGAAGACAATATGATGTTCCATCTATAGCTTGCAAAATGGATGGGACTTATTTCAAGTTTTTAAGATTATTTGTCTTGAGAGTTGAGGAAATAAGGATTTCAATTGTATGGGACTTATTTTAAGTTTTTGGATTTATTGTATTGAGAATGGAGAAAGAAGAATTTCAATTTCATTTACATCATATACCTAAAGACTTTGTAGAGGTTCAAAATTCTCTTTTAATGATTAATTATCAAAGCTTTTTGGAGATTGAATTGAATTTCTTCATATGTAGTTTAGAGATGGTCTTTGTTCTTATGTATCATTAGTAAAAAGGATCGATTTTTTGGTGTTATAAAGCTTGCTTATAATTGCAATATTCATTTTTTGGGAGGTAATGATTGAATATAATCTTCTTGCTTGTGTTAAGAGGTAGAGATGAAAGATATAAATTAGGCAAAACTATTAACTTCATCAAAAAATTGTGATCTAAAACTTGGAGACTGATTTTGTAACATCCAAGCATTAATTATGATAAGTAATGAGAAATATCTTTCAAAGTATATACTATAGTCGCTCTTAAAAGGTGTAGTCACGCATTTATGTAAGATTTTCTCAAGCACACAACTTTCACTTTTTGGTGTTTCCCATTTTTTCCACATGGGAAAACTTCCATAATTTTCACATGGAAAAACTACCTCAAAGATTTCCATGTGTAAAAGAAGATTTTTCTGGTTGGTGAAAGTGGGAAAAAAATACCATAATGGAAACCTACATTTTCACTTTGGATATCTATTATCATATAGAAATTTATTTCCAAGTGGAACATCTGTCCATTATCATATGGGAATAAGAAATTTCTCATTGGAAATACATGTATTTCATGATGGGAATGAAATTTCCTTAAAGTAAATAATTACTCCACGTTGGAATCTCAACATGGAAAATGTCATGAAGTTCTTGTGAGAGGAGAGAGTGGCACATCAAACCCCGTGTATTAAAGTGCATACTCCCCAGGTCCTTACAAAGTTACAACAGAGAATCACAAATCATAATTAGCGCCATGACCATCTTTTGACGACAGTAATGTTCATTGTTCAAGCTTTTCTAATTCCGGCCAGCCAATGCTCGAAAAAAACCTAGGTTTAGTGTAATCCCACCTACAAATTTATCTCTAAATTTTATATTTGAAGGTGAGAAAACCTTAGAAAATTTTTAATATTAGTGTAATTTGGTGTAAAAACCTTCAAATTTAGTCAATTTACCTCTATTGTTTCTCATATGTATGTTTGCCAAGTTTTTGGAAAAATATTTTTTTCGAGCATTGCAGCCAGCTGCTATAAGCTGTCACGTGTGATGAGAAAGCTCTTATCAATTTCATCTTTATTAAGAAATGTTGTCTGGCTCTCGGACAGTGGGCACCAGTGTTCCGTAAAGTCTTTTTCCCTAGACGACCATGCTCGGAAAACGGGAAGTGGGCACGCAGTGACGCATACATCACATACAAATGGACAGTAAGGACTCAGGAGTCATGGACTGGCTGATCTTTGCAGCCTAGCGATCATATCACATCAGGCTCATCAAGATTTCTTCGCATTGTGCATGCCGAGGGCAGCCTTTTTTAAAACAGGCGTATCTTTCAATGCTCGCTCTCTCTCTCTTTCTCTTACGCAACTTCAACACAATGCTGAATCCACATGACATGAGTTCATAGTACATACCTAAGGCCCCCGCTTACTTTAACAAGTGATAAAATCACAAGGCCTGCCAGGCATGATAAAAATTTCTTTTTGACATCCAATTTTTCAAGCCCCCTTTCATATGCTTTGTGTAATACAATCAACTTATATAATTGGCCATATATAACGTTAACTTAAAGATATAAATACAAAAAATGACAGGCAATTTTGAGATTGTTTTGATAGGCAAAAATAGCCCTTGACAAAAAAAATAGGCGTAAATTTTAGGCATTGATCTGAGGGTAAATCCCACTTTAAAATCACTACATCTCTAAGCTTTTTTTAAAAAAAAACATAAGCGTGCACATAGAATTGAATTAAAAAAGCACCCTTAAGCTCTACACCCTAAGCTTTAGATCCCTATGCTCTACACCCCACTTTAAAAACTCTACATTTTTAAGCTCTAGAGCCCTTTTTACAAATTTAAAACTGTAGATCTCTAAATTGTAAATCCCACTTTAAAAGCTTTAAAGTTCTAAGTCCTAAAACTCTAGCGTATCGGGGTGACCCTCTCCCTACTTGTGGATCCATGTAACATTTTCACTTTCTTTAATTCAAAGTTTTACCTTCTAATAAAAAAAAAAACTCTAGGTCCTCATTGGATCATCGAAGATCTTACTTTGAAAGTTCTACATCTTTAAGTTTTAAACTTAGATTTAAAATCTTTTATTTTTTTAAAAAAAATCTTTAAAGGTTAAAGCCCTAAATGATAAATTTCTTCCATAAAGTTTTAACTAACAAAAATGACAACTTTAGTCTATTACCTCAAGTTAACTTCAGGGGTGAACCAACTTCTCAAAATGAAAAGGTGGGTAACACAAATTTCAAAATGAAAAGGTGACTCTTGGGATTTATGGAGCCTCTAAAGCTTTATCATTTAACTTGTAAGGCTGTCAACGTTTCATGCTTCCAAAGGCATTGGGCAACCCAAAATCTTTTCCTTGATATTTCATATTCAAAACCCAAGACATGTCCATCATTAGATTTACACAATTCATTTCAATGAGTACCCACTATTTTATTTCAACCAATCAACATTTTTGACATGTCAAAAAAATGCTTAAAAATACAACTCAACCTTTTTCTTATTTTAGTCAGCAAAAAGAGAAGTGATCTCTATAGCCTTTGCCCTTTGGGCATGCCAAAAAGCGCCTTACTTTAACCTTAGTGTGCCGGATAGAACCGTGGTCTATGTCAACTTGTCAAGGAACATGTACAAATGCTCAAAAGACTATTGTTTGATCAATGTGCATTGTCGTGGGGGAAAGCAACATCCATTACATTTGCAACACTGTCACAAAAAAAACCCGTATTTTAATTGGCTGAAATCTTAATCCTAAAATTTCAGTTAGATTTTGAGTTTGCCTTGAAGAAAACCGGGAAATTTTCACAAGTTTTAGTGTAATTATCGATAAAAAGCTTCAAATTTTGACCTAGAAACCGGGAGAGTTTCAAGTTTTCCCTTATTTTCTTCGGTTAGAAAAAATGCTTTTTTCTAGCCCTGTTTGCAAAGTGCTAAATATTTTGGTTTGAGTTTCAAGTAACTCTTTTGGCAACTCTTTTGGACCATTCACAAACACTATAAGAGGAGTTGTTATAACCACTAGCATTGTTGCGAAAAAACAAAGGAAAAAGGAAAGAGAAAAATTTATGGGAGCGACAATAACCACAACTATGGATGCGCTAGTGGTTTCTCAGCAATAAGCGCGGTAATAGTCGCGGCAATATACCTGCTTTTATTACCGCGATAGTTGCCACATCTATTACCGCGCTTATTGCCGCTACACGCCAATTCAAAAATAAAGGTGCTCACACTCAAAATTGGGTGGTCCAAATGAGCACCTTTATTTTTGACCTGCATAAAACAATGAAACATCAATTGTTTTTTGGAAGAGTATAAAAAATATCAAAGAATTGAAATTGAATTTACTTTATCTTGACAATTTAATATGCAGAAGATCAACTATTTAAAAAAGTAAATAAAAAGTAAATAGTTGTATATACATTGGGACTTTACAAAAGTCTAGATAAAATATTTATCTATATAATCCTCCTCTATCTCGTCGTTGTTCAGAGGCACGTATGTTTGATCACTTTGACTCTACATAAACCCAAACCAAATTAAACAATTATCAACAGCTCAAAACAATTGATACAAAATTACTTGTTTAAACTTACCGCTTGTAGTGATCCAACTGCCACGTCGAATTGCTCGCGAAAAATGTGGTTGTTTTCGAACAACCATCGCTATCAAATTCTGTATGTCGCTCTCGATACTTAACCATTTCTCTGGTTAGTCGAAAGAGAGTGATATTTTTCTAAGTTACCAATAACAATATCAAATCATCAACTATAATCTTTATAATCACTGATCTATCAATCTTACATATTTGTCCTTCCAAGCTCCCTTGCCTCCTGAGCCGTAGTGCGTGGAAGTTTGTCTGATGGGAGTCTCGCGTTGTTGTCTGTATGATGAGACCGTCGTACACTATAAGAGGAGTTGTCTATAACCGCTAACATTGCCACGAAAAACAAAGAAAAAAGGAGAGAGAAAAATTTACGGGGGCGGCAACAACCGCGGCTATGAACGAGGTAGTGGTTTCTCAGCAATAAGCGCAGTAATAGATGCGGCAATATATCCACTGCTATTACCGCAACCTTTGCCGTTGTTATTACTGCGCTTATTGCCTCTATACACCAATTCAAAAATAAATTTGGGTGGCCCAAATGAGCACCTTTATTTTTTACCTGCATAAAATAATGAAACATCAATTGTTTTTTGGAAGATTATAAAAAATACCAAAGAACTGAAATTGAATTTACTTTACCTTAAAAATGTAGAAGATCAACTATTTAAAAAAGTTATAATAAAAAGTAAATAGTTGTATATACATTGTGCCACATTGGAACTTTACAAAAGTTTTAACAAAACATTTTTCTATCTACTTCTCCTCTATCTCGTCGTTGTCCAGAGGCACATATGTTGGATCACTTTGACTCTACATAAATTCAAACCAAATTAAACAATTATCCACCGCTCTAAACAATTGATACAAAATTACTTGTTTAAACGCACCGCTTGTCGTGGTCCAACCATCGAACAACCATCGTCAAGTATCAGATTTTATATGTCGCTCCCGATACTTGACCATCTCTCTGGTTGGTTGAGAGAGAGTGACAGTTTTCTAAGTTAGCAATAACAATACCAAATCATCAACTACAATCTTTATAATCATGATCGACGTTATAATTCAAATAATCTTACATATTTATTCTTCCAAGCTCCCTTGCCTCCTGAGCCATAGTGCATGGGAGTTTGTCTTGCGCGAGCCTCGCGTTCTTGTCTGTATGATGAGCCCGTCGCAACTTGATCGCTCTTCTCTTTAATTGCCCACTCCCACTCCGCGTCTACCATGTTTCCACCACGGTAACTCCTGTCTAGATCTCTGAACTAGTTGGCTGTTGCGCGCCGCACACTGAACTACTTATTTTTTAGAAATATCTTTATGTAGCCCTACAACCATTGTTGTGAAAAGCGTTGATCGGGGGCGTTTGGAAATCCAGCTAACAGAGCGTCCTCAATGTACCGTGCATGATCGGACAACTGGTCTCTAAACTTTATAAAACAATTCTTATACGTTGAATGTATAAGAATTTGTAGATGGCGGCAAAATGCCCTGCCCTCTGCTGTATCGAAATCAATCTCCCCGCCATATTTAACCCTGTAGTAGCGCCCATGCGTCTCTGGCATGGGTGCGTCAGTATCCTCGTCTTCTGTGTCAGGGACGGCACGCTGTGAAAGTGGGGACTCCGTTCCCCCACCACTACCAAAACATGCAAAACCACAAGATCTGCCGTCGCTTCATCTCTCATGGTGCTCGCTATCCTGAGACGAGCGTCGACGCGTGCTGCCAGAGGAAGTCCGTCGACGATGTTCTAGCGAAGCCGGAGTGGAATGGAGTGACGTAGGACCCTGTGATGCCACGGGAGTAGGACCCTGCGATGCAAGCTGGGGAGTAGGACCCTACGATAGAATAGGAGTAGGACGATAGGAAGGGAGAGTAGAGGGAGGTGTTGTCGGTGCGAGGCTCTGTAGGTAAGGAGTCCCTCCCTGACTCCCCCATGGTGTAGTCTGCGGAGAAATGCCGTAGGTCGCAAGCTGCTAAAGAGTATAGCGGCCAAACAAATTCTCCGTCGAACGAAGGTACTGCTCTCCTAAAGAGATAGCCCGCTGTAAGTCAAGATCTACGACCAGTGGAGGAATCTGAGGAGTAGGTGTAGGATGTCCATGCCTACAAATAACAAAAAAAAACCTATGACACTCATGGTTTAGGGTTAACTACGTAGAAACATTATTTATTTCTTTGCTTGTTCTCACCGACTCAAGACTCAGGTCCACTGGAAGCGATGTCTACCACGGGTGGGAGCCCACTTGAGATGTGAACCAACCAAAAGAAGAGCCAGCTGGCTGCTCCTCACAAAGATCAATATAAGATTAAGATTTCCACTACTTACTCATCTATAAATAAGTACACAAGTATATTAGCACACAAACACGTAGATACATATACATACTAGTAGACCTAAGTAGAGACTAGTAGTGCCAATGGTCAACTGCACCTCTTTAGATATCATTGCAGTCTCAACTGTGGTAAAACCAAAGGTACATTGCGGTAATCCATGCATGAGTGAATCAATGACCACAACGCCACGATTAAAAAGGACTATATCCAAGACAAAGCGTCTAACCTTCGGAAACTATGCTCCCGTACTTAGTGTCTACATACATGCATAAATAAATATATATGTATACACATATATATGTTATGGTTGTAAATGTAGCCATCGTTTTGTGTTGGTTGTACCTAGATTCAACGTCTAAGTGATCAATTGATCGTAACATTACAATTATCTCCCAAAGGATATATATATTAACACACAAACACGTAGATACATATACATACTAATAGACCTAAGGAGAGGCTAGTAGTGCCAAAGGTCAACTGCACCGCTTTAGATATCACCGCAGTATCAACCGTGGTAAAACCAAAGGTACATTGCGGTAATCCATGCATGAGTGGATCGATGACAATGCCACGATTAAAAAAGGACTATACCCAAGAGGAAGCATCTAACCTTCGGGTGCTATGCTCCCGTACTTGGTGCCTACATACATGCATAAACAGATATATATGTGCACACATATATATGTTAAGGTTGTAAATGTAGCCATCGTTTTGTGTTGGCTACACCTAGATTCAACGTCTAAGTGATTAATTGATCGTAACATTACAATTCTAATGTAATGCAATAAGTAGTTCTATTTCTCTCACTGAGTCTCTCTCTCTCTATCCCTCTCACTCTCCCCTTCTTGGTCGTGCAGTTGAACTACGAAGCGGAAGCTCCATCCCAGAGTCATGTGTCCTCCTCCATGTAAAGCAAGCACTTCGTTCAACAAAGCGTCCTTGCCTTGAAGGTAATCTTGGTGCTATTTGCTCAGGTATCCCTTTGGAGCCCAATTTTTCCTCTCTCTCCCTATCCCTCTCGCTCTCCCCTTCTTGGTCGTGCAGTTGAACTACGAAGCGGAAGCTCCATCCCAGAGTCATGTCTGCGCCTCCATGTAAAGCAAGCACTTCGTTCAACAAAGCGTCCTCGTCTTGAAGGTAATCTTGGTGCTGTTTGCTCAGGTATCCCTTTGGAGAGCAATTTTTATCTGTTTCCCTATCCCTCTCGCTCTTCCCTTCTTGGTCATACAATTGAACTACGAAGCGGAAGCTCCATCCCAGAGTCATGGCTGTGCCTCCATGTAAAGCAAGCACTTCGTTCAACAAAGAGTCCTCGCCTTGAAGGTAATCTTGGTGCTGTTTACTCAGGTATCCCTTTGGAGCCCAATTTTCCTCTCTCTCTCTGTCCCTCTCGCTCTCCCCTTCTTGGTCATGCAGTTGAACTACAAAGTGGAAGCTCCATCCCAGAGTCATGTTTGCGCCTCCATGTAAAGCAAGCACTTCGTTCAACAAAGCGTCCTCGCCTTGAAGGTAATCTTGGTGTTGTTTGCTCAAGTATCCCTTTGGAGGCCAATTTTCCTCTCTCTCTATCTCTCTCCCTCTTTCCCCTCTCCATATTTTTTTCCCTCTTTCCATATCTCTCTCTATTCCTCACTTTCCCTCTCTCTCTCTCTCTCTCTCTCTCTCTCTCTCTCTCTCTCTCTATTTACTCTCTCTCTCCCTCTCTTTCTCTCTATCTCTTTCTCTTTCTCTATCTCTCTATATCTTTCTCTCCCTCTATCCCTCTCTCTCTCTCTCCCTCACTCCTTCTCTCTATCTCTCTCTCGTTTTCTCTCCCCCTATCCCTCTCTCTCTCTCCCTCTCTCTCTCTCTCTCTCTCTTTCTCTCCCTCTATACCTCTCTCTCTCTCTCTCTTTCTCTTTCTCTCTCTCTCTCCCTAACTCTTTCCCTCCCTCTCTCTTTCTCCCTCTCTCTCTCTTTCTTTCCTACCCCTCTTTCTCTTTCTCTTTCCTATCTCTCTATCTATCCCTAACTCTCTCTCTTTCCTATCTCCCTATCTCTCTCCTTATTTCTATCTCTCCCTATCTCTATCTCTATCTCTATCTATCCCTCTCTCTTTCCTATCTCCCTCTCTCTCTATCTCTATATCTCTTTCTCTCCCTTTATCCCTCTCTCTCTCTCCCTATCTCTTTCATTCCCTCTCTTTTTCTCTCCCTCTCTCTCTACTTCTCTCTCTCTCTCTCTCTCTCTCTCTCTCTCTCTCTCTCTCTCCCTCTCTCCTATCCCTCTTTCTCTTTCTCTTTCTCTTTCCTATCTCTCTATCTATCCCTATCTCTCTCTTTCCTATCTCCCTATCTCTCTCCCTATTTCTATCTCTCCCTATCTCTATCTCTATCTATCCCTATCTCTCTCTCTTTCCTATCTCCCTCTCTCTCTATCTTTCTCTCTCTCCCTACCCCTCTCTTTTCCTCTTTGTTTGTCTCTGTCTCTTTCTCCTTCTCTCTCTCTATCTCTCCCTCTCTCTTTATCTTTCTCTCTCTCCCTACCCCTCTCTTTCCCTCTTTCTCTTCTCTCTCTATCTCTATCTCTCCCTCTCTCTCTATCTTTCTCTCTCTCCCTACCCCTCTCTTTTCCTCTTTCTCTATCTTTGTCTCTTTCTTCTTCTTCTCTCTCTCTCTATCTCTCCTCTTTCTCTATCTTTCTCTCTCTCCCTACCCCTCTCTCTCCCTCTCTCTCTCTCTCTCTCTCTCTCTCTATCTTTCTCTCTCTCCCTACCCCTCTCTTTCTCTTTTTCACTACTTCTGTAAGTATGGAATGTGGCTTTTATATACTCTCTCCATCTCTCTTTATAGTGTCGTCTTCTAGGAATTATACTAATATGCATGTTTGTTCTAGGTTGATGGAAAAAATGTTGCCAGAAGATCACCACATGCCTCTAGATCGTCGACGATCTATATCGTATGTCACTGCACTTGGAATGGAGTATGAGCGCATCCATACGTGCATCAACGATTGCATGCTATACCGCAATGAGCATGCACATCCTACCTCATGTCCCGTGTGCGAGGAGGCACGATACAAGACAGAAATGAGCGGGGCACACATACCCTGCAAGGTATTGAGACATTTTCCATTAATTCATCGTATCCAACACATGTTTAAAAGCAGGTCTATCATGGAGCTTCTCGCGTGGCACGCAAATCATCACTCAAATGACGAAATGATGCGTGTCCTTTTCGATTCACCTGCATGGAGGCACATCAAAACTCAATGGCCATCGTTTGGGTTGGAGCCTCGACACTTGAGGCTTGGGTTAGCAAGTGATGGTGTCAACCCCTTCAGCACTAAGTCTACTTCATGGAGCACTTGGCCTGTGGTGATCGTCAACTACAATATTCCACCATGGGAGACAACCAACAAGGGCAATATACTTCTTTCCTTGCTTGTGCCAGGGAATTACAAAGTGTCAAATATTGACATTTACCTCGACCCCTCATCGAGGTGTTAGAGGAGTTATGGAGAGGCAATCTTTCTATTGATGTCTCACTTGCAAACGGGGGGAGAGAGGCCCAAGTGAGGGGAATTCTTATGTGGACTATGCACGACTATCCTGGGCTTGGAGAGATTTTTGGTAACCCCCTTTCCTCTATCCCATGCACATATTCAAGAATGTAGCCCAAACACTATGGGACCACATTATTAGCAAGGACTCTTTGGGTGCGAGGGAGGATTTGAGGCTTTTAAAACGTCTCCCCGCCTCTGCTACTCCACGCCGTGCCCCAAATGGAAATATTGTGCTTCCTAAAGCACCATGGATGCTAGCAAAAGAATAATTAGACAAGGTGAAGGGTACCATTGCCTCTATTCGCACACCAACAGGATACATGAGGTCGCTAAAGGGAGCTTTCACAAAAGCAAAGAAGGGTGAAAACCTTCAATTGTATGGGTTGAAGTCCCATGATTGGCACAAGATGCTTCAGGTAATCTTCATACTCCCTATTCTATCTATAGTTTGTGTGTATGACTATCACTCACTTTCCCTTTCCCTGATTTACATTGTAGTTCATTCTATCGGTGAGTATGTGTATATGTCGGGACAAGAAAGTCAGGGACGCTATTTTCAAACTAGGAGAGCTAGTAAGATACGGCACAAGACTCCACTCAACTACACCTTTTCTATGTACACAATAATTTCAACTAGCGCTTAGTGTATCCTTGTGGGTTTTCTGGCACATTTGTGAGCTCCAAGGAAATCAAAATAGTTGCTATCCCTGCTGCTCGAACACTTGCAATAGAAATTGTGTGTGCCATTGAAGATGAATTTCCTCAATTGGTCCTTCTTAGTCAAATTCACCTCTTGGTTCACGTGGGGGTGGAGATAGCTATATGTGGAGTAGTGCACGTACGATGGATGTTCTTCTTAGCGAGGTTTTTAGAGACTCTCAAAGATTTTGTGCGGCTACAGTCTCAACCAGAGGCATGTATGGCCGAAGGGTGGATTGTTCAAGAGGCATTTCTTTACATATCAGAGTATATGGCACAAGTTGATCCTTCAATGCCTCGCATGTGGTCAGACGAGGAAGATGCAAGGATGTCTTCACACTTGACAAGTGGAAAGGGGAAACTACTTAACATGGATATGAATGTATCTCAAGTGGTCGATAACTTTTGCATTCTCAATGCAAAGATTATGACCAAGTGGGTGGACGTGTGGACAGTGGCAAAGGCAAGGCGTTTGCAAGAAGGGAAGAATGGAAACAAGCACATGGAGGAAGAAGGGCACCCCCAGTGCCTAGACACCTTGCATGTTTCCTAGATCTCATTAGTGCAGAGTGGATTCATGAGAGAATGACCGAGGCCAAAGCGCGCGGAGAAGACATCACCGACAAAGAATGGGAGTATGCACGAGGCTGCGTACCAAAGGTAGAGTATTCATATACCTAAACCATATTGTCTTGCTATTTCTTGAAAGTATCTTTAATATGTATTTGATAAATTAATATATTTGTCTATTTTGTAGTGCCTTTCCTTTAACTCTATGTGGTCAAAGGTTCGTCACTTTTGTACATGCCACATTGAGGAGCGTAGAACCACCATGTATTGTGCCATCATCCGCAACCTTCATCTTCGAGTGCAAGTGGTTTGCAAATGTGTCTAGACGACATGAGAATGGCCTCTACATGGTGGAATCTAGTGTGCATCACACTGGGAGGTATGACAATTTAGTTTTACTGTGCAATTGTGAGCAGCTTGTAGATTTAGTTATACCAATGTTATTCACTTAGAACTTTTAATTTATATGTCAGCTATATCTCAGCAATCCACCAACCAAAACTTTGGTTCGTAATTCTTGTAACACCTCTGAGGAGAACCATTTTTCCACTAACGAAGTGGATCTCTCTATCGTCGACCCTCTTGCACCTCCAACTTTGGATGAGGTGGAAACAGAGGAAAGGGAGGTCAATGAATCAAGTCCGGCGGCGGCAACAAGTTTAAAAATGAGGATGATTGTCATGATGATGAAGATGATGAGATGGAGGATGACGAATTCGAAGATGATGAAGCTGGCAATGCATCCACAAACGACAATTTCGTTTCTCTTTATTGATTTAGAAGCCATGGGCTTAGAATTGGATGATGCTTCATGTAGAGATCTTTTGGAAGATGATTCATAAACATTTTGCAGTTATGAAGTTTTTTGGTCGTGTAATCCATTCACCTCTCTCTCCCTCCCCTTCCTCTCTTTAGATTTGAGAATATGCTCAATCATGTTAATCAATTGACAATGATTATTTTAGTTGTAACCAAGTGTAATCATATATCCCCCGCCTCCTTCTTTCCCCTCTTTCTCTCTCTCTCTCTCTCTCTCTCTCTCTCTCTCTCTCTCTCTCTCTCTCTCTTTCTTTTTCTTCTTTTTTATATTTGAAAATTATATACAATATTCTTTAATTTTTATTGAGAGGAGAGAGACATCAAAATTTGAATGGGGGTCGGATATAACAATGGTAATAAGCGCGGTAATAACAGTGGAGAAAGTCATGATAATACTTTAAACACATTCTCTCTCTTGTTTTTGTAATTGAATTTGCACCTTCTCTCTCAAAAATCGGTAAAACAGCACGGTAAACACTTGGAGATTTTCATAGTGGCAGCTTGATCGCTCTTTTCTTGAATTGCCCACTCCCACTCCACGTCTGCCATGTTGCCACCACAGTAGCTCGTGTCTGGATCTCTTACCTCGTTGGCTACTGCGCGCTGCACACTACACTGCTTGTTTTTCAAAAATGTCTTTATGTAGCCCTCCAACCATTGTTGTGAAAAACGTTGATCGCGGGCATTTGGAAATCAAGCTACCAGAACGTCCTTAATGTACCGTGCATGATCGGACAATTGATCTCTAAACTTCTAAAACAATTCTTATACGTTGAATATATAAGAATTTGTAGATGGCGTCGAAATGTTCTACTCTATGCTGTGTCGAAGTCCGCCTCCACCATATTTAACACTAAAGTAGCGTCCATGCATGTCTGGCACAGGTCGTCCTCTACGTCAGGAGTGGCATGCTCTGAAAGTAGGAACGTCGTTCCCCCGCCACTACCAAAACAAGCAAAACCACAAGATCCATTGCAACTTCGTCTCTCACGGCTCTCCCTGCCTTGAGACGAGCATCGACGCACGCTACTAGAGGAAGTTCGTTGATGGTGTTCTAGCAAAGCAGGAGTGGAATGGAGTGGCCTAGGACCTTGTGATGCGATGGGAGTGGGACCCTGTGATGGAAGGGGGGAGTAGAACGATAAGAAGGGGCTTTAAACTGAGGTGTCGTCGGTGCGAGGCTCTATAGGTAAGGAGTCCCTCCTTGACTCCCCCATGGTGTAGTCTACCGAGAAATACCGTAGGTCGCAAGCTGCTGCGGAGTGTAGCGACCAAACAAATTCTCTATCTCTCGAAGGTACTAGTCTCTTAAAGAGAGAGCCTACTGTAGGTCTCGATCTACGACCGGTGGAGGAACCTGAGAAGGGTAGCTGTAGGATGGCCATGCCTGCAAATAACAAAAATAAACCTATGACACTCATGGTTTAGGGTTAACTAGCCATAAACATTCTTTATTTCTTTACTTGTTCTCACCGACTCAAGACTCGGTCCATTGGAGGCGATGTCCACCCCGGGTGGGAGCTCACCTGA
This sequence comes from Adiantum capillus-veneris, assembly GCF_014529385.1. NCBI lineage: Eukaryota > Viridiplantae > Streptophyta > Polypodiopsida > Polypodiales > Pteridaceae > Adiantum > Adiantum capillus-veneris. The sequence continues at coordinate 143,477,784 of NC_140941.1, read as the reverse complement.
GATGTGAACCAACCAAAAGAAGAGCCAACTGGCTGCTCCCCACCAGTTGGTCTCTAGTCTGACATCTACATTACAAAGAGCAATATAAGATTAATCTTTCCCCCTACTCACTCATTTATAAATGCATACACAAGTATATTAGCACACAAACACATAGATATGTACATATACATATTAGTAGACCTACGTAGAGGCTAGTAGTGACAAAGGTCAAGTGCACCTCTTTAGATATCATCACAGTCTTAACCGTAGTAAAACCAAAGGTACATTGAGGTAATCCATGCATGAGTGGATCTATGACCGCAATGCCACAATTAAAAAATTACTATACCCAAGAGGAAGCATCTAACCTTCGGCTGCTATACTCCCGTACTTAGTGCCTACATACATGCATAAACAAGTATATATGTACACACAAATATATATACATATATGTAATGTAGCCATCATTTGAGTAGAGATAAAGAGTTATGGTTGTAAATGTAGCCATCATTTTGTGTTGTGCGCAGTGCGAGAGTGCTCTTGCTTGTGTAGAGTGCTATGAAGAAGAGCTTCTTTTTTGTGCTTCTTGCACAGCATCTTCACAGCAACTCCTTGTTCGAGGGATTACTTTGCCTCCATTCTGAGGTACGATATCGTTCAAAGCTGTCCAACCTAATGCCTATTCGGTGGGGAGAAAGAGATAGGACAAGAGATGGAGAGAAAGATAGAGAAGTTAAGGAGAAGACAGTAGAAAGTAATTTCCAAGGGTCTATCGACGTCACGTAAAGAAGATCTTTTTCATAGCACTATACAGAAGCATGAGCTTACCTGCACTATGCACACCACAAAATGGTTGCTCCGCCTACAACCATTGCTCTTTATCTCCCTATTGCTTTATCTTCCTCTCTCTACCTATCTCTTTCTGTCGACGGATATCTCTATTTCTCTCTCTCTCCCTCTTTCTCCCCACGGATATCTCTATTTCTCTCTCTCCCTCTCTTTCCCTCTCCCTCCCTCTTTCCCTATCTCTCTATATCTCCCTCTCTCCTCTCCCTCCCTCTTTCCCCTCTTTCTCTCCCTCTCTCGTCTCTACCTCTCTCCCTCACCCTCTTTTCTCTCTATCCCTATCTCTCTTTCTCTCTCTCCCTCTCTCTCTCTCTCTCTCTCTCTCTTTCTATTTCTCTCCCTCTCTATCTACTCTCTCTTTCCTTCTCCCCTCTCTCTCTCTCTCTCTCTCTCTCTCTCTCTCTCTCTCTCTCTCTCTCTCTATCTCTCTCTCTCTCTCTATATATATATATATATATATATATATATATATATATATATATATATATATATATATATATATATATATATATATATATATATATTTCTCTTTCTCTCTCTCTGTCTATCCCTCATTCTCTCTCTCTCTCTTTGTCTATCCCTCATTCTCTCTCTCTCTCTCTCTCTCTCTCTCTCTCTCTCTCTCTCTATCTATCTATCTATTTATCCCTCTCCATTTATCTCTCTCTCTCTTTAATTATCTCTCTCTTTATCTATCCCTCTTTTTCTCTCTCTCTTTATCTATCTCTCTCTCTTTCTCTTTCTCTCCCTCTCTATCTATTTCCCTCCGTCTCTTTATCTAACTCTCTCTCTCTTTCTCTTTCTCTCCCTCTCTATCTATCTTTCTCTCTCTCTCTTTATCTATCTCTCTCTCTTTCTCTTTCTCTCCCTCTCTATCTCTCTCTCTCTTTCTCTTTCTCTTTCTCTCCCTCTCTATCTATTTCCCTTCTCCTCTCCATTTATCTCCCTGTCTATTTATCCCTCTCCATTTATCTCTCTCTCTTTAATTATCTCTCTCTTTATCTATCCCTCTCTCTCTCTCTCTCTCTCTCTCTCTCTCTCTCTCTCTCTCTATCTATCTATCTATCTATCTATCTGTCTCTCTCTCTTTCTCTTTCTCTTTCTCTCCCTCTCTATCTATTTTCCTTCTCCTCTCCATTTATCTCTCTTTTTGCATGTTTATCCCTCTCCATTTATCTCTCTTCCTCTCTCTCTATTTCTATGTAACAAACTTAACATTTCTATCTAACATTCACTACCTCTATCTTTATCTAACTTTCACTATCTCTATCTTTATCTAACATTCACTATCTCCAACAAGCACCTTCTCTCTACAAGCAACCATTTCCAAACAAGCCGAGCAAAGCAACCATTTCCAAATGAACGAGGTATGTCATGATATCTCTTTTCTTTTATTTTTATAGGGTTTATGCATGTGTGTGTGTGTATGTGTGTGTGTGTAGGAGTAGTAGTAGTAGTAGTAGTAGTAGTAGTAGTAGTAGTAGTAGAAAACAATAGGGAAAGAGGGCGGAGGAGCGTTAATGTTTTGTGTTTACCTTTCCTTGTAGCGCGGCTGTCGGCTAGGTTGAGCTTCCAATGACGAACGCGAAAAACCCCCTTCGACGAACTCCTCCTTGACCTGAACGTGTGTGTGTGTGTGTGTGTGTGTGTGTGTGTGTGTGTGTGTGTGTGTGTGTGTGTGTGTGTGTGTTGATGTTGTGCATGAGATGGAGTAGAGAGAGAAGGTGTAGGCGGGGGGGGGGGGGGGGGGGGGGGGGGGGAGCTTGGGAGGGAGCGATGGCGGAGAGCAAGGAGAGCAGAGTATGCAACAAAAACGCGGCATACTCTGCCTTCTCGTCTATTTTAGCAACTAGTCATTACCACGAGTATTACCACGGATATTATCGTGCCCATTACCAGGTTCGGTTATTTCAAACGGATACATGCAAATCTGAGGTTGCAGGGAGGGGGGGTACAAACCACCCCCTCTACCCTTAGCTATCCATTATTTCATTTTTTAGCATTTTGAGCTTGTCATTTATTTTCTTTGAACTTAACTTCATGTAGTTTTTTAATGGAATTTATGGCTTTTCTAATTATTTAGACACATGACTAAATAAAAAACATTTTGCATGTGCAGGACATCCACTAGGATGATCGTGGTCCTCTTGGAGGCCCTGAGCGCAATCGTTGGCTCAAGGAAAAACTCCCTTGTCCTTGTGTCAAGTGCAAAAGGGCAATCCCTTGCTTGAGACGCATTGCCTTGGAGCATGTGACGAACGAAGGGCTGTGGCATCCTCAAAAAAAGGCTTGGAGAGATGATAGCGCGACTCACCCGTCGCTTGAGGAGGTGCCCCATTGGTCTGTGTTCGGTGGTGGTGCACCGGCGCGCAAGGCTGAATGGCAGAGGCAAGAGCGACTGGGCAAAATGGGTGCACCGCATGGTGACCCTCCCATTGGCTCTACTTCGGCAGCTCCTATGGCGTCTCCGTCGCACTTTGAGGCAGAGGATGAGCACATGTTCGACATGTGTGATAAGTTACTAGCTCATGAGCACAACGTGTGCAAGGAGGATTGTCAGCCCTGCATTAAACGGGTTGCCAAAACGGAGGATAGATTGATGGTGAGTGCCCGAACACCTCTTTACGACGGTGCACGGTACTCGGTGCTCCGAGCATTGTTGGAAGTTCTCAACTTACAAGTAAAATTTGGTTGGAGTAATGCAAGTGTTGATGCACTACTTCTGTAAGTATGGAATGTGGATTTTATATACTCTCCACTCACTTTATGGTGTCGTCTTCTAGCAATTATACTAATACGCATGTCTGTTGTAGTTTGATGAGCAAAATGCTGCCAGAAGATCACCACATGCCTCCAGATCATCGTCGGCCAACTAGATCGTATGCCACTGCACCTTGCATGGAGTATGAGCACATCCATGCGTACGTAAAAAATTGCATGCTATACCGCAATGAGCATGCACATGCTACCTCATGTTCCATGTGCGGAAAGGCATGATACAAGACCGGAGTGAGGGGGGTGCACCTACCTCACAAGGTATTGAGACATTTTTCATTAATTCCTCGCATCCAACACATGCTTAAAAGCAGGTCTATCATGCAGTTTCTCACGTGGCACACCAACCATCGCCTCCAATGATGGAATGATGCGTGTCCCTACCAATTCACCTGCATGGAGGCACATCGAAACTCAATGCCCAGAGTTTGGGTTGCAGCCTCGACACTTGAGGCTTGGGTTAGCAAGTGATGGTGTCAACCCCTTCGGCACTAAGTCTACTTCATGGAGCACTTGGTCTGCGGTGATCGTCAACTACAATATTCCACCATGGGAGACAACCAAGAAGGGCACTATACTTCTTTCGTTGCTTGTGCAAGGGAAGTACAAAGTGTCAAATATTGATGTCTACCTCAAGCCCCTTATCGAGGAGTTGGAGGAGTTATGGAGAGGCATTCTTGTTGTCGATGTCTCACTTGCAAAGGGGGGGAGAGAGGCCATTGTGAGGGGAATCCTTATGTGGACTATGCACAACTATGCTGGGCTGGAGTGATTTCTAGTAGCCCTACCTTTCCTCTATCTCTCTCTCTATCTCCCTCTCTTCCTTTAGTTCAATTTAGTTCACTCATCTCTCTAACAATATGATATGTATCGAGGGTTGTCCACATCGGGGCACAATGCATGTCCTACTTGCGGGCCATCGTTGGTGACGGAGAGGCCTGATTCCTTGCACAAGGTAATCTATCCAAACAATCATTGTTTCTTACCCCAAGGGTATAACATGCACAAGGCTCCAAAAAATGGGAAGACCCCTCTAAAGCTCACAATGGCTGATTGGGCAACCATTTGGGAAGAACACCACACAACAATCTGGCTCCATGTCCTCCACCAAAAGGTATGTCAAGGTATTCCATATTTTTAAGGCTTCCATATTGGAAGGACTTAAAAATACAACACGTATTGGATCCCATGCACATATTCAAGAATGTAGCCCAAACACTATGGGACCACATTATTGACAAGAAGGACTCTTTGGGTGCGAGGGAGGATTTGAGGCTTTTAAAACGTCTCCCCATCTCTGCTACTTCACGTCGTGCCCCAAATGGAAAGATTGTGCTTCCTAAAGCACCATGAATGCTAGCCAAAGAAGAATTAGACAAGGTGAAGGGTACCATTGCCTCTATTTGCACACCAACAGGATACATGAGGTCGCTAAAGGGAGATTTTACAAAATCCAAGAAGGGTGGAAGCGTTCAATTGTATGGGTTGAAGTCCCATGATTGGCACAAGATGCTTCAGGTGTAGTGGTTTTGAACAACCATCGCCAAGTATCAAATTTTGTATGTCGCTCCCGATACTTGACCATCTCTCTGGTTGGTCGAGAGAGAGTGACATTTTCCTAAGTTAGCAATAACAATACCAAATCATCAACTACAATCTTTATAATCACCGATCGACATTATAATTCAAATAACCTTACATATTTATCCTTCCAAGCTCCCTTGCCTCCTGAGCCATAGTGCGTGGGAGTTTATTTTGCGCGAGCCTCGCCTTGTTGTCTGTATGATGAGCTCGTCGCAGCTTGATCGCTCTTCTCTTGAATTGCCCACTCCCACTCCGGGTCTACCATGTTGCCACAACGGTAACTCCTGTCTGGATTTCTAAACTGGTTGGTTGCTACGTGCCGCACATTGAACTGCTTGTTTTTTAGAAATGTCTTTATGTAGCCCTCCAACCATTGTTGTGAAAAGCGTTGATCGGGGGCGTTTGAAAATCTAGCTAATAAAGTGTCCTCAATGTACCGTGCATGATCAGACAGTTGGTCTCTAAACTTTATAAAACAGTTCTTATACGTTGAATGTATAAGAATTTGTAGATGGTGGGAAAATGCCCTGCCCTATGATGTACCGAAATCAACCTCCCTGCCCTGCGTCTCTGGCATGGGTGCATCAGTATCCTCATCTTCTGCGTCAGGGGCGGCAAGGTCTGAAAGTGGGGACTACGTTCCCCACCACTACCAAAACATGCAAAACCACAAGATGTGCCGCCGCTTCGTCTCTCATGGTGCTCACTGCCCTAAGACGAGTGTTGACGCGTGCTGCCAGAGGAAGTCCGTCGACGATGTTCTAGCGAAGCCGGAGTGGAATGGAGTGACTAGGACCCTGTGATGCCACGGGAGTAGGACCCTGCGATGCAAGGTGGGAGTAGGACCCTGCGATAGAATAGGAGTAGGACGATAGGAAGCGAGAGTAGAGGGAGGTGTTGTCGGTGCGAGGCTCTGTAGGTAAGGAGTCCCTCCCTGACTCCCCCATGGTGTAGTCTGCGGAGAAATGTTGTAGGTCGCAAGCTGCTAAGGAGTATAGCGGCCAAACAAATTCTCCATCGAACGGAGGTATTGCTCTCGTAAAGAGATAGCCCGCTGTAAGTCAGGATCTACGACCGGTGGAGGAATCTGAGAAGAGTACGTGTAGGATGTCCATGCCTGCAAATAACAAAAAAAAAACCTATGATACTCATGGTTTAGGGTTAACTACGTAGAAACATTATTTATTTCTTTGCTTGTTCTCACCGACTCAAGACTCAGGTCCACTGGAAGCGATGTCTACCCCGGGTGGGAGCCCAACTGAGATGTGAACCAACCAAAAGAAGAGCCAGCTAGCTGCTCCTCACAAGTTGGTCTCTCGTCTGACATTTACATTACAAAGAGCAATATAAGATTAAGCTTTTCACCCTACTTACTCATCTATAAATACGTACACAAGTATATTAGCACACAAACACGTAGGTCTACATATACATACTAGTAGACCTAAGTAAAGGCTAGTAGTGCCAATGGTCAACTGCACCTCTTTAGATATCATTGCAGTCTCAACCATGGTAAAACCAAAGGTACATTGCGGTAATCCATGCATGAGTGAATCAATGACCGCAATGCCACGATTAGAAAAGGACTACATCCAAGACGAAGCGTCTAACCTTCGGATGCTATGCTCCTGTACTTAGTGTCGACATACATGCTTAAAGAAATATATATGTTATGGTTGTAAATGTAGCCATTGTTTTGTGTTGGCTGCACCTAGATTCAACATCTAAACTATCAATTGATCGTAACATTACAATTATCTCCCAAAGGATATATATACTAGCACACAAACACGTAGATACATATACATACTAGTAGATCTAAGCAGAGGCTAGTAGTGCCAAAGGTCAACTACACCTCTTTAGATATCACCGCAGTCTCAACCGTGGTAAAACCAAAGGTATATTGCGGTAATCCATGCATGAGTGGATCGATGACAACACCACGATTAAAAAAGGACTATACCAAGAGGAAGCGTCTAACCTTCGGGTGCTATGCACTCGTACTTAGTGTCTACATACATGCATAAACAGATATATATGTGCACACATATATATGTTAAGGTTGTAAATGTAGCCATCGTTTTGTGTTGGCTGCACCTAGATTCAACGTCTAACTGATTAATTGATCGTAACATTACAATTCTAATGTAATTCAATAAGTAGTTCTATTTCTCTCACTGAGTCTCTCTCTCTCTATCCCTCTCGCTCTCCCCTTCTTGGTCGTGCAGTTGAACTACGAAGCGGAAGCTCCATCCCAGAGTCATGTCTGTGCCTCCATGTAAAGCAAGCACTTCGTTCAACAAAGCGTCCTGGCCTTGAAGGTAATCTTGGTGTTGTTTGCTCAGGTATCCCTTTGGAGCCCAATTTTTCCTCTCTCTCCCTATCCCTCTCGCTCTCCCCTTCTTGGTCGTGCAGTTGAACTATGAAGCGGAAGCTCCATCCGAGAGTCATGGTTGCGCCTCCATGTAAAGCAAGCACTTCGTTCAACAAAGCGTTCTCGTCTTGAAGGTAATCTTGGTGCTGTTTGCTCAGGTATCCCTTTGGAGCCCAATTTTCTTCTCTTTCCCTATCCCTCTCACTCTCCCCTTCTTGGTCGTGCAGTTGAACTGCGAAGCGGAAGCTCCATCCCAGAGTCATGGCTGCGCCTCCATGTAAAGCAAGCACTTCGTACAACAAAGCGTCCTCGCCTTGAAGGTAATCTTGGTGCTATTTATTCAGGTATCCCTTTGGAGCCCAATTTTCCTCTCTCTCCCTATCCCTCTCCCTCTCCCTCTCCCCTTCTTGGTCATGCAGTTGAACTACGAAACGGAAGCTCCATCCCAAAGTCATGTTTGCGCTTCCATGTAAAGCAAGCACTTCGTTCAACAAAACGTCCTCGCCTTGAAGGTAATCTTGGTGTTGTTTGCTCAAGTATCCCTTTGGAGCCCAATTTTCCTCTCTCTCTATCTCTCTCCCTCTTTCCATATCTCTCTCTATTCCTCTCTTTCCCTCTCTCTATCTCTTTCTCTCTCTCTCTCTTTCTCTCTCTCTCTCTCTATTTACTCTCTCTCTCCCTCTCTTTCTCTTTCTCTATCTCTTTCTCTTTCTATATCTCTCTATATCTTTCTCTCCCTCTATCCCTCTCTCTCTCTCTCCCTCACTCCTTCTCTCTCTCTCTCTCTCTCTCTCTCTCTCTCTCTCTCTCTCCCCCTCTTTCTCTATCTCTTTCTCTCCCTCTATACTCTCTCTCTCTTTCTCTCTCTCTCCCTAACTCTTTTCCTCCCTCTCTTTTTCTCCCTCTCTCTCTCTTTCTTTCCTACCTCTCTTTCTCTTTCTCTTTCCTATCTCTCTATCTATCCCTAACTCTCTCTCTTTCCTATCTCCCTATCTCTATCTCTATCTATCCCTCTCTCTTTCCTATCTCCCTCTCTCTCTCTCGTTCCTATCTCCCTCTTTCTCTATCTCTCTATCTCTTTCTCTCCCTCTATCCCTCTTTCTCTCTCTCTCCCTATCCCTTTCCTTCTCTCTCTCTCTCTCTCTCTCTCTCTCTCTCTCTCTCTCTCTCTCTCTCTCTCTCTCTCTCTCCCCCCCCTATCCCTCTTTCTCTTTCTCTTTCCTATCTCTCTATCTATCCCTATCTCTCTCTCTTTCTTATCTCCCTATCTCTCTCCCTATTTCTATCTCTCCCTATCTCTATCTCTATCTATCCCTATCTCTCTCTCTTTCCTATCTCCCTCTCTCTATCTTTCTCTCTCTCCCTACCCCTCTCTTTTCCTCTTTCTCTATCTCTCTCTCTTTCTCCTTCTCTCTCTCTATCTCTCCCTCTCTCTCTATCTTTCTCTCTCTCCCTACCCCTCTCTGTCCCTCTTTCTCTTTCTCTATCTCTATCTCTTTCTCCTTCTCTCTCTCTCTCTATCTCTCCCTCTCTCTCTATCTTTCTCTCTCTCCCCACCCCTCTCTTTCCCTCTTTCTCTATTTTTATCTCTTTCTTCTTCTCTCTCTCTATCTCTCCCTCTTTCTCTCTCTCCCTACCCCTCTCTTTCCCTCTCTCTATCTCTCTCTTTCTCTCTCTCTCTATCCCTATCCCTCTCTTTCTATCTCTCCCTCTCTCTCTATCTTTCTCTCTCTCCCTACCCCTCTCTTTCCCTCTTTCTCTATCTCTATCTCTTTCTCTCTCTCTCTCTCTCTCCCTCCCTCCCTCTCTCCCTCTTTCTCTATCTTTCTCTCTCTCCCTATCCCTCTCTTTCCCTCTTTCTCTATCTCTATCTCTTTCTCTTTCTCTCTCTCTCTCTATCTCTCTCTCTTTCTCTTTCTCTATCTCTCTCTCTCCATTTATCTCCCTCTCATTAATTCTCTCTCACTCTCTTTATCTATCTCTCTCTCTATCTAACATTTCTCTCCCTCTCTATCTAATAACATTTCTCTCCCTCTTTAAATCTCTCTCTCTCTCTCTCTCTCTCTCTCTCTCTCTCTCTCTCTCCATTTATCTCTCTCTCTCTCTATTTCTATCTAACATTTCTATCCAAACAATCATTTCCAAAGCATGCCTAACAAATCAATCATTTACAAACGTGCTTCGCAAAGCAAACATTTCAAACAAGCCGTGCAAAGCAACCATTTCCTAATGAACGAGCTATGTTATGGATTCTCTATTTTCTCTATTTTTTTGGATTTATGTGTGTGTGTGTGTGTGTGTGTGTGTGTGTGTAGTAGAAAACAAAAGGGAAAGAGGGGGATGTACTTTTGTGTTTACCTCTTTTTTTGTAGCGCAGTTGATCTTGACTAGGTTGAGCTTCCAAAGACGATGGCGGAATACCCCCTTTCCGAAACTTGGACGAAACCCAAGTTCGACGAAACTTGAGAAGGTTGGAGAAGGCGAGAGGGGGAAGGGGGGGGGGGGGGATGCAGGGGGAGGCTTGTTGAAGGAGAGAGAGGGTAGGGAGATGGGGGGTGGGGTGGGGGAGGGGAGGGAGGGGAAGCTTGGGAGCGATGCAAGAGAGCAAGAACGCAGGGTATGCTGCAAAAACGCGGCATACTATGCTTTCTTTCCTTTTTTAGGCGCCAGTTATTACCGCGTCTATTACCGCGGCCGGTCATTTCAAATGGATACATGCGAATCCGAGGTTGCAAGGGGGGGGGTACAAACCACCCCCTCTACCCTTAGCTATACATTATTTATTTTTTAGCCTTTTTGAGTTTTTTCATGAAGATTTTTAATTTTTTATGGATACTTTATTTTGTAGCACTTTTAAATGTTTATTAATTGTATTTTTAAAATTCTCTTTTAGTTAAAAAATAATTTTAACACTCATTGTCATTTATTCCCTTTGACTTTAACTATATGTAATTTTTCTAATGGAATTAAGTGCTTTTCTAATTATTTATTTTTTAGGACACATGACTAAATAAACAACCTTTTGCGTGTGTGAAACATCCACTGGGATGATCGTGGTCCTCCTGGAGGCCCAGAGCGAGATTGTTGGCTCAAGGAAAAACTACCTTGTCCTTGCACCAGTGCAAAAGGGCAATCCCTAGCTTGAGGCACATTGCTTTGGAGCACGTGGAGAACAAAGGACTTTGGCATCCTCGGAAAAGCGCTCGAACAGATGATAGCGCGACTCACCCGTCACTTGAGGAGGTGCCCCATTGGTCTCTGTTCGACGGTGGTGCACCGGCGTGCAAGGCCGAATGGTAGAAGTAAGAGCGATTGGGAAATTTGGGTGCACCGCATGGTGATCCTCCCACTGGCTCTATGTCAACAGCTCCTATGACGTCTTCGTCGTACTTTGAGGTAGAGGATGAGCACATGTTCAACATGTGTGATGAGTTACTAGCTCATGAGCGCGACGTGTGCGAGGAGGATTTTCAGCCTTGCACTAAACGGGATGCCGAAACGGAGGATAGATTGATGAAGAGCGCCCGAACACCTCTTTACAATTGTGCACGATACTCGGTGCTCCGAGCTTCGTTGGAAGTACTCAACTTGCAAGAAAAATTCGGTTGGAGTAATGCAAGTGTCGATGCACTACTTCTGTAAGTATGGAATGTGGCTTTTATTACTCTCTCTCCATCTCTCTTTATAGTGTCATCTTCTATGAATTATACTAATATGCATGTTTGTTGTAGTTTGATAGGAAAAATGTTGCCAGAAGATCACCACATGCCTCCAAACCGTCGACGAGCTAGATCGTATGTCACTGCACTTGGAATGGAGTATGAGCGCATCCATACGTGCATCAACGAATGCATGCTATACCGCAATTAGCATGCACATTCTACCTCATGTCCCGTGTGCAGGGAGGCACGATACAAGACAAAAGTGAGCGGGGCACTCCTACCCTGCAAGGTATTGAGAGATTTTCCATTTATTCATCGCATCCAACACATGTTTAAAAGCAGGTCTACCGTGGAGCTTCTCGCGTGGCACGCAAACCATCACTCAAATGATGGAATGATGCGTGTCCCTGCCGATTCACCTGCATGGAGGCACATCGAAAGTCAATGGCCATAGTTTGGGTTGGATCCTCAACACTTGAGGCTTGGGTTAGCAAGTGATGGTGTCAACCCCTTCGGCACTAAGTCTACTTCATGGAGCACTTGGCCTGTGGTGATCGTCAACTACAATATTCCACCATGGGAGACAACCAACAAGGGCAATATACTTCTTTCCTTGCTTGTGCCAGGGAATTACAAAGTGTCAAATATTGACATTTACCTCGACCCCTCATCGAGATGTTAGAGGAGTTATGGAGAGGCAATCTTTCTATTGATGTCTCACTTGCAAACGGGGGGAGAGAGGCCCAAGTGAGGGGAATTCTTATGTGGACTATGCACGACTATCCTGGGCTTGGAGAGATTTTTGGTAACCCCCTTTCCTCTATCTCTCTTTCCCTCTTTCCCTCTCTCCCTTTAGCTCACTTTAGTTCACTCATCTCTCTAACATATGATATGTATGCAGGGTTGTCCACATCGGGGCACAATGCATGTCCTACTTGCGAGCAATCGTTAGTGATGGAGAGGCCCGATTCCTTGCGCAAGGTAATCTCTCCAAACAACCATCGTTTCCTACCCCAAGGGCATAACAAGCACAAGGCTCCAACAAATGGGAAGACTCCTCTAAAGCTCATGATGGGAGATTGGGCAGCCATTTGGGAGGAACACCACAACAACAATCCAGCTCCGTGTCCTCCGCCAAAAGGTATGTCAAGGTATTCCATATTTATAAAGCTTCCATATTGGAAGGACTTAAAAATACAACACCTCTTGGATCCCATGCACATATTCAAGAATGTAGCCGACACACTATGGGACCACATTATTAGCATGAAGGACTCTTTAGGTGCGAGGGAGGATTTGAGGCTTTTAAAACGTCTCCCCGCCTCTGCTACTCCACGGCGTGCCCCAAATGGAAAGTTTTTGCTTCCTAAAGCACCATGGATGCTAGCAAAAGAAGAATTAGACAAGGTGAAGGGTACCATTGCCTCTATTCGCACACCAACAAGATACATGAGGTCACTAAAGGGAGCTTTCACAAAAGCAAAGAAGGGTGAAAACGTTCAATTGTATGGGTTGAAGTTCCATGATTGGCACAAGATGCTTCAGGTAATCTTCATACTCCCTATTCTATCTATAGTTTGTGTGTATGACTATCACTCACTTTCCCTTTCCCTGATTTACATTGTAGTTCATTCTGCCGGTGAGTATGTGTATATGTCGGGACAAGAAAGTCAGGAACGCTAGTTTCAAACTAGGAGAGCTAGTAAGATACACCACAAGACTCCACTCAACTACACCTTTTTTATGTACACAATAATTTCAACTAGCACTTAGTGTATCCTTGTGTGTTTTCTTGTAGATTTGTGAGCTCCAAGGAAATAAAAATAGATGCTATCCCTGCTGCTCAAACACTTGCAACAGAAATTGTGTGTGCCATTGAAGATGCATTTCCTCAATTGGTCCTTCTTAGTCAAATTCACCTCTTGCTTCACGTGGGGGAGGAGATAGCTATAGGTGGAGTAGTGCACGTACGATGGATGTTCTTCTTAGCGAGGTTTTTAAACACTCTCAAAGATTTTGTGCGGCTACAGTCTCAACCAGAGGCATGTATGGCACAAGTTGATCCTTCAATGCCTCGCATGTGGTCAGACGAGGAAGATGCAAGGATGACTTCACACTTGACAAGTGGAAAGGGGAAACTACTTAACATGGATATGAATGTATCTCGAGTGGTCCATAACTTTTGCATTCTCAATGCAAAGATTATGACCAAGTGGGTGGATGTGTGGACAGTGGCAAAGGCAAGGCATTTGCAAGAACGGAAGCATGGAAACAAACACTTGGAGGAAGGAGGGCACCCCCAGTGCCTAGACACCTTGCATGTTTCAGAGATCTCATTAGTGCAGAGTGGATTCATGAGAGAATGACCGAGGCAAAAGCGCGCGGAGAAGACATCACCAACAAAGAATCGGAGTATACACGAGGCTACGTACCAAAGGTAGAGTACTCATATACCTAAACCATATTGTCTTGCTATTTCTTGAAATTATCTTTAATATATATTTGATAAATTAATATATTTGTCTATTTTGTAGTGCCTTTCCTTTAACTCTATGTGGTCAAAGGTTCGTCACTTTCGTACGTGCCACATGACGAGCGTAGAACCACCATGGGCAACTTTGACACAGATGGTGATGAAGCCAGGTACTACGAAACTATTGAAAGAATATTAAAGGTTAGTTTTAGAACCTTTCATACCTTCATCTTCGAGTGCAAGTGGTTTGCAAATGTGTCTAGACGACATGAGAATGGCCTCTACATGGTGGACTCTAGTGTGCATCACACTGGGAGGTATGACAATTTAGTTTTACCGCGCAATTGTGAGCAGGTGAATGACATGTACCTTTTTTATTCTTATTTGCTTGTAGATTTAGTTATACCAATGTTATTCACTTAGAACTTTTAATTTATAGGTCATCCATATCTCAGCAATCCACCAACCAAAACTTTGGTTTGTAATTCTTGTAACACCTCCGGGGAGAACCATTTTTCCACTAACGAAGTGGAGACTATCTTCGACCCCCTTCCACCTCCGACTTCGGATGAGGTGGAAACAAAGAAAAGGGAGGTCAATGAATCAAGTCCGGCGGCAGCAAGTCTAAAAATGAGGATGATTGTCATGATGATGAAGATGATGAGATGGAGGATGACGAATTCGAAGATGATGAAGCTGGCAATGCATCCACAAACGACAATTCCGTTTCTCTCTTTATTGATTTAGAAGCCATGGGCTTAGAATTGGATGATGCTTCATGTAGAGATCTTTTGGAAGATGAATCATAAACATTTTGCAATTATGAAGTTTCTTCGTCGTGTAATCCATTCACCTCTCTCTCCCTCCCCTTCCTCTCTTTAGATTTGAGAATATTCTCAATTATATTAATCAATTGACAATGATTATTTTAGTTGTAGCCAAGTGTAATCTTATATCCCCCGCCTCCTTCTTCCCCCTCTTTTTCTCTCTCTCCCTCTCAATCTCTCCCTCTCTCTCTCTCTCTCTCTCTCTCTCTCTCTCTCTCTCTCTCTCTCTCTCTCTCTTTCTTTTTCTTCTTTTTTATATTTGAAAATTATATATAATCTTCTTTAATTTTTATTGAGAGGAGTGAGACATCAAAATTTGAATGGGGGGAGGGGTTAAGCCAAAATTTGAAAGTTTAGGCGCTAAATTTTGTAGTCGGATATAACAACGGTAATAAGCGCGGTAATAACAGCGGAGAAAGTCGTGATAATACTTTAAACACATTCTCTCTCTTGTTTCTATAATTGAATTTGCACCTTCTCTCTACAGAACGCGATAAAACAGTGCGGTAAACACTTGGAGATTTTCATAGTGGCAGCTTGATTGATCTTTTCTTGAATTGCCCACTCCCACTCCGCGTCTACCATGTTGCCATTGCGGTAGCTCGTGTCTGGATCTCTGACCTGGTTGGTTGCTACGCGTTGCACACTAGACTGCTTGTTTTTCAAAAATGTCTTTATGTAGCCCTCCAACCATTGTTGTGAAAAACGTTGATCGCGGGCATTTGGAAATCTACCTAACAGAACGTCCTCAATGTACCGTGCATGATCGGACAATTGGTCTCTAAACTTATAAAACAATTCTTATACGTTGAATATATAAGAATTTGTAGATGGCATCGAAATATTCTACTCTGTGCTGTGCAAAGTCCGCCTCCCCACCATATTTAACACTATAGTAGCATCCATGCGTGTCTGGCACAGGTCGTCCTCTGGGTCAGGAGCGGCATGTTCTGAAAGTAGGGACTCCGTTCCCCCGCCACTACCAAAACAAGCAAAACCACAAGATCCATCGCAACTTCGTCTCTCACGGCGCTCCCTTCCTTGAGACAAGCATCGATGCACGCTACTAGAGGAAGTTCGTTGATGGTGTTCTAGCGAAGCAGGAGTGTAATGGAGTGGCGTAGGACCCTGTGATGCAATGGGAATGGGCCTCTATGATGGAAGGGGAGTAGAACGATAAGAAGGGGCTTTAAACAGAGGTGCCGTCTGTGCGAGGCTCTGTAGGTAAGGAGTCCCTCCTTGACTCCCCCATGGTGTAGTCTACCGAGAAATACCATAGGTCGCAAGCTGCTGCGGAGTGTAGCGACCAAAAAAATTCTCTGTCTCTCGGAGGTACTAGTCTCGTAAAGAGAGAGCCTACTCTAGTTCTCGATCTACGATCAATGAAGGAACCTGAGAAGGGTAGTTGTAGGATGGCCATGCTTGCAAATAACAAAAATACACTCATGGTTTAGGGTTAACTAGCCATAAACATTCTTTATTTCTTTACTTGTTCTCACCGACTCAAGACTCGGTCCATTGGAGGCGATGTCCACCCCGGGTGGGAGCTCACCTGAGATGTGAACCAACCAAAAGAAGAGCCAACTGGCTGCTCCCCACCAGTTGGTCTCTCGTCTGACATCTACATTACAAAGAGCAATATAAGATTAATCTTTCCCCCTACTCACTCATTTATAAATGCGTACACAAGTATATTAGCACACAAACACATAGATATGTATATATACATATTAGTAGACCTACGTAGAGGCTAGTAGTGCCAAAGGTCAAGTGCACCTCTTTAGATATCATCACAGTCTTAACCGTAGTAAAACCAAAGGTACATTGAGGTAATCCATGCATGAGTGGATCTATGACCGCAATGCCACGATTAAAAAAGTACTGTACCCAAGAGGAAGCATCTAACCTTCGACTCCTATACTCCCGTACTTAGTGCCTACATACATGCATAAACAAGTATATATGTACACACAAATATATATACATATATGTAATGTAGCCATCATTTTGAGTAGAGATAAAGAGTTATGGTTGTAAATGTAGCCATCATTTTGTGTTGTGCGCAGTGCGAGAGTGCTCTTGCTTCTGTAGAGTGCTATGAAGAAGAGCTTCTTTATTGTGCTTCTTGCGCAGCATCTTCACAGCAGCTCCTTGTTCGAGGGATTACTTTGCCTCCATTCTGAGGTACAATATCGTTCAAAGTTGTCCAACCTAATTCCTATTCGGTGGGGAGAAAGAGATAGGACGAGAGATGGAGAGAAAGATAGAGAAGTTAAGGAGAAGAGAGTAGAAAGTAATTTCCAAGGGTATGTCGAAGTCACGTAAAGAAGGTCTTTTTCATAGCCCAAACACTATGGTACCACATTATTGACAAGAAGGACTCTTTGGGTGCGAGGGAGGATTTGAGGCTTAAACGTCTCCCCATCTCTGCTACTTCACGCCGTGCCCCAAATGGAAAGATTGTGCTTCCTAAAGCACCATGAATGCTAGCCAAAGAAGAATTAGACAAGGTGAAGGGTACCATTGCCTCTATTTGCACACCAACAAGATACATGAGGTCGCTAAAGAGAGATTTCACAAAAGCCAAGAAGGGTGGAAGCGTTCAATCGTATGGGTTGAAGTCCCATGATTAGCACAAGATGCTTCAGGCATGGTTGTTTTTGAAGTAATTCTATTTCTCTCACTGAGTCTCTCTCTGTCTATCCCTCTCGCTCTCCCCTTATTGGTCGTGCAATTGAACTACGAAGCGGAAGCTCCATCCCAGAGTCATATCTACACCTCCATGTAAAGCAAGCACTTCATTCAAAAAAGCGTCTCGCCTTGAAGGTAATCTTGGTGTTGTTTGCTCAGGTATCCCATTGGAGCCCAATTTTCCTCTCTCTCCCTATCCCTTTGGCTCTCCCCTTCTTCGTCGTGCAGTTCAACTACGAATCGGAAGCTCCATCCCAGAGTCATGTCTGTGCCTCCATGTGAAGCAAGCACTTGCTTCAACAAAGCGTCCTCATCTCGAAGGTAATCTTGGAGCTGTTTGCTCATGTATCCCTTTGGAGCCCAATTTTCCTCTCTCTCCCTATCCCTCTCGCTCTCCCCTTCTTGGTCGTGCAGTTGAACTACGAAGCGGAAGCTCCATCCCAGAGTCATGTCTGCGCCTCCATGTAAAGCAAGCACTTTGTTCAACAAAGCGTCCTCGCCTTGAAGGTAATCTTGGTGTTGTTTGCTCAGGTATCCCTTTGGAGCCCAATTTTCCTCTCTCTCCCTATCCCTCTTGCTCTCCCCTTCTTGGTTGTGCAGTTGAACTACGAAGCGGAAGCTCCATCCCAGAGTCATGTATGCGCCTCCATGTAAAGCAAGCACTTCGTTCAACAAAGCGTCCTCATCTTGAAGGTAATCTTGGTGCTGTTTCCTCAGGTATCCCTTTGGACCCTAATTTTCCTCTCTCTCCCTATCCCTCTCGCTCTCCCCTTCTTGGTCATGCAGTTGAACTACGAAGCGGATGCTCCATCCCAAAGTCATGTCTAAGCCTCCATGTAAAGCAAGCACTTTGTTCAACAAAGCGTCCTCGCCTTGAAGGTAATCTTGGTGTTGTTTGCTCAAGTATCCCTTTGGAGCCCAATTTTCCCCTCTCTCCATATCCCTCTTGCTCTCCCTTTCTTGGTCGTGTAGTTGAACTACGAAGCGGAAGCTCCATCCCAGAGTCATGTTTGCACCTCCATGTAAAGCAAGCACTTCATTCAACAAAGCATCCTTGCCTCGAAGGTAATCTTGGTGTTGTTTGCTCAGCTACCCCTGTGGAGCCCAATTTTCCTCTCTCCCAATCTCTCTCCCTCTCTCCATGTTTTTTTCCCTCTTTCCATATCTCTTTCTATTCCTCTTTCTCTCTCTCTCTCTCTCTCTCTCTCTCTCTCTCTCTCTCTCTCCCTCTATCTCTCTCTCTCTCTCTTTCTCTCTCTCTTTTTCTTTCTCTCTCTCTCTATCTCTTTCCCTCTCTCTCTCCCTCTCCTTCTCTCTATCTCTTTCTCTTTCTCTATCTCTCTATCTCTTTCTCTCCCTCTATCCCTCTCTCTCTCTCCCTCACTCCTTCTCTCTATCTCTCTCTCGTTTTCTCTCCCCCTATCCCTCTCTCTCTCTCTCTCTCCCTCTTTCTATCCCTCTCTCCCTCTTTCTATCCCTCTTTCTCTATCTCTCTCCCTCTTTCTCTATCTCTCTATCTCTTTATCTCCCTCTATCCCTCTCTCTCTCTTTCTCTCTCTCTCCCTAACTCTTTCCCTCCCTCTCTCTTTCTCCCTCTCTCTCTTTCTTTCCTACCCCTCTTTCTCTTTCTCTTTCCTATCTCTCTATCTATCTCTCTCTCTTTCCTATCTCCCTATCTCTCTCCCTATTTCTATCTCTCCCTATCTCTATCTCTATCTATCCCTCTCTCTTTACTATCTCCCTCTCTCTCTCTCTATCTTTCTTTCTCTCGTTCCTATCTCCCTCTTTCTCTTTCTATCCCTCTCTCTCTCTCTCTCTCTCTCTCTCTCTCTCTCTCTCTCTCTCTTTCCTTCCCTCTCTCCTTCTCTCCCTCTCTCTCCTTCTCTCTCTCTTTCCTATCCCTCTTTCTCTTTCTCTTTCCTATCTCTCTATCTATCCCTATCTCTCTCTCTTTCCTATCTCCCTATCTCTCTCCCTATTTCTATCTCTCTCTATCTCTATCCCTATCTCTCTCTTTCCTATCTCCCTCTCTCTCTATCTTTCTCTCTCTCCCTACCCCTCTCTTTCCCAATTTCTCTATCTCTGTCTCTTTCTCCTTCTCTCTCTATCTATCTCTCCCTCTCTCTTTATCTTTCTCTCTATCTTTCTCTCTCTCCCTAGCCCTCTCTTTCTCTCTTTCTCTATCTCTATCTCTTTCTCCTTCTCTCTCTCTCTATCTCTCCCTCTTTCTCTATCTTTCTCTCTCTCCCTATCCCTCTCTTTCCCTCTTTCTCTCTCTCTATCTCTCTCTCTATCCCTATCCCTCTCTTTCTCTCTCTATCTCTCCCTCTCTCTCTCTATCTTTCTCTCTCTCCCTACCCCTCTCTTTCCCTCTTTCTCTATCTCTATCTCTTTCTCTCTCTCTCCCTCTTTCTCTATCTTTCTCTCTCTCCCTACCCCTCTCTTTCCCTCTTTCTCTATCTCTATCTCTTTTTCTTTCTCTCTCTCTCTATCTCGCTCTCTTTCTCTATCTCTCTCTCTCCATTTATCTCCCTCTCATTAATCCTCTCTCACTCTCTTTATCTATTTCTCTCTCTCTATCTAACATTTCTCTCCCTCTCTATCTAATAACATTTCTCTCCCTCTCTTTAGATCTCTCTCTCTCTCTCTCTCTCTCTCTCTCTCTCTCTCTCTCTCTCTCTCTATTTTTATCTAACATTTCTATCCAAACAATCATTTCCGAAACGTGCCTAACAAATCAATCATTTACAAACGTGCGTAGCAAAGCAAACACTTTCAAACGTGCTTCGCAAAGCAACCATTTCAAACAAGCCATGCAAAGCAACCATTTCCTAATGAACGAGGTATGTTATGGATTCTTTATTTTCTTGATTTTTTTGGATTTGTGTGTGTGTGTGTGTGTGTGTGTGTAGTAGAAAACAAAAGGGAAAGAGGGGGATGTGCTTTTGTGTTTATCTCTTTCTTTGTAGCGCGGTGAGCTTCGACTAGATTGAGCTTCCAAAGACAATGGCGGAATACCCCGTTGCCGAAACTTGGACAAAACCCTCTTCGATGAAACTTGAGAAGCTTGGAGAAGACGAGAGGGGGAAGGGAAAGGTGGTGGGGTGGGGGGGGGGGGGGGGGGGGGGGGGGGGGGGAGGGGGAAGCTTGGGAGCGATGGTGGAGAGCAAGAGGGCAAGGTATGCTGCAAAAACGTGGCATATTCTGCTTTCTTTCCTTTTTTAGGCGCCAGTTATTACCGCGGGTATTACCGCCGGTATTACCACGGCCGGTCATTTCAAACGGATACATGCAAATACAAAGTTGTAGGGGGGGGGTACAAACCACCCCCTCTACCCGTAGCTATACATTATTTCATTTTTTAGCCTTTTGAGTTTTTTTATGAAGATTTTTAATTTTTTATGGATACTTTATTTTGTAGTACTTTTAAATGTCTATTAACTGCATTTTTAAATTCTCTTTTAGTTAAAAAATAATTTTAACACTCATTGTCATTTATTCACTTTGACTTTAACTATATGTAATTTTTCTAATGGAATTAACTGCTTTTCTAATTATTTATTTTTTAGGACACATGACTAAATAAACAACCTTTTGCGTGCGCAGGACATCCACTGGGATGATCGTGGTCCTCCTGGAGGCCCAGAGCAAGATTGTTGGCTCAAGGAAAAACTACCTTCTCATTGCGCCACATGCAAAAGGGCAATCCTTTGCTTGAGGCACATTGCTATGTGTGATGAGTTACTAGCTCATGAGCGCGACTTGTGCGAGGTGGATTGTCAGCCTTGCGGTAAACGGGCTGCCAAAACGGAGGATAGATTGATGAAGAGTGCCCGAACACCTCTTTACGATGGTGCACGGTACTCGGTGCTCCGAGCTTCGTTGGAGGTACTCAACTCGCAAGCAAAATTCAGTTAGAGTAATGCAAGTGTCGATGCACTACTTTTGTAAGTATGGAATGTGGCTTTTATATACTCTCTCCATCTCTCTTTATAGTGTCGTCTTCTAGGAATTATACTAATACGCATGTTTGTTGTAGTTTGATGGACAAAATATTGCCAGAAGATCACCACATGCCTCCAGATCGTCAACGAGCTAGATCGTATGGCACTGCACTTGGAATGGAGTAGGAGCGCGCGCATCCATGCGTGCATCAACGATTGCATGCTATACCGCAATGAGCATGCACATCCTACCTCATGTCCTATGTGCGGGGAGACACGATACAAGACAGGAGTGAGCGGGGCACACCTACCTTGCAAGGTATTGAAACATTTTCCATTAATTCATCGCATCCAACACATGTTTAAAAGCAGGTCTATCGTGGAGCTTCTTGGGTGGCACCCAAACCATCGCTCAAATGATGGAATGATGTGTGTCCCTGCCGATTCACCTGCATGGAGGCACATCGAAACTCAATGGCCAGAGTTTGGGTTGGAGCCTCGACACTTGAGGCTTGGGTTAGCAAGTGATGGTGTCAACCCCTTCGGCACTAAGTCTACTTCATGGACCACTTGGCCTGTGGTGATCGTCAACTACAATATTCCACCATGGGAGACAACAAAGAAGGGCAATATACTTCTTTCCTTGCTTGTACCAGGGAATTACAAAGTGTCAAATATTGACATTTACCTTGACCCCCTCATCGAGGAGTTAGAGGAGTTATGGAGAGCATTCTTTCTATTGATGTCTCACTTGAAAAGGGGGGGAGAGAGGCCCAAGTGAGGGGAATTCTTATGTGGACTATGCACGACTATCCTGGGCTTGGAGAGATTTCTGGTAACCCCCTTTCCTCTATCTCTCTTTCCCTCTTTTCCTCTCTCTCATTAGCTCACTTTAGTTCACTCATCTCTCTAACCATATGATATGTATGCAGTGTTGTCCACATCGGGGCACAATGCATGTCCTACTTGCGGGCAATCCTTAGTGATGGAGAGGCCCGATTCCTTCTGCAAGGTAATCTATCCAAACAACCATGTTTCTTACCCCAAGGGCATAACAAGCACAAGGCTCCAACAAATGGGAAAACTCCTCTAAAGATCACGATGGCAGATTGGGCAACCATTTGGGAGGAACACCACAACAACAATCCGGCTCCGTGTCCTCCACCAAAAGGTATGTCAAGGTATTCCATATTTTTCAGGCTTCCATATTGGAAGGACTTAAAAATACAACACCTCTTGGATCCCATGCACATATTGAAGAATGTAGCCCAAAGATCTGGGCCCACATTATTAGCAAGAAGGACTCTTTGGGTGCGAGGGAGGATTTGAGGCTTTTAAAACGTCTCCCCACCTCTGCTACTCCACAGCATGCCCCAAATAGAAAGATTGTGCTTCCTAAAGCACCATCTCTTGTTTCTCTAATTGAATTTGCACCTTCTCTCTACAAAACGCGGTAAAACACTTGGAGATTTACATAGTGGCAGCTTGATCGCTCTTTTCTTAAATTGCCCACTCCCACTCCGTGTCTACCATGTTGCCACCACGGTAGCTCGTGTCTGAATCTTTGACCTGGTTGGCTGCTGCACGTTGCACACTGGACTGCTTGTTTTTCAAAAATGTCTTTATGTAGCCCTCCAACCACTGTTGTGAAAAACCTTGATCACGAGCATTTGGAAATCTAGCTAACAGAACGTCCTCAATGTACCGTGCATGATCGGACCCTGTGATGAAAGGAGAGTAGGACGATAAGAAGGGGCATTAGTTTGAGGTGTCGTCGATGCGAAGCTCTGTAGGTAAGGAGTCCCTCCTTGACTCCCCCATGGTGTAGTCTGCGGAGAAATACCGTAGGTCGCAAGCTGATGCGGAGTGTAGCGACCAACCAAATTCTTTGTCTCTCGGAGGTACTGGTCTCGTAAAGAGAGAGCCTACTGTAGGTCTCGATCTACGATCGGTGGAGGAACCTAAGAAGGGTACCCAGCTGTAGGATGGCCATGCCTGCAAATAACAAAAATCAACCTATGACACTCATGCTTTAGGGTTACCTAGCCATAAATATTCTTTATTTCTTTACTTGTTTCCCCGACTCAAGACTCGGGTCCACTGGAGACGATGTCCACCCCGGGTGGGAGCTCACCTGGATGTGAACCAACCAAAAGAAGAGCCAGCTGGCTGCTCCCTACCAGTTGGTCTCTCGTCTGACATCTACATTACAAAGACCAATATAAGATTAATCTTTCCCCCCACTCACTCATCTATAAATACGTACACAAGTATATTAGCACACAAACACGTAGATATGTACATATACATAATAGTAGACCTAAGTAGAGGCTAATAGTTCCAAAGGTCAAGTGCATCTCTTTACATATCATCACACTCTTAACCATAAAAAAACCAAAGGTACATTGCGGTAATCCATGCATGAGTGGATCTATGACCGCAATGCCACGATTAAAAAAGTACTATACCCAAGAGGAAGCTTCTAACCTTTGGGTGCTATGCTCCTGTACTTAGTGCCTACATACACACATAAACAAATATATATACATATACGTAATGTAGCCATCGTTTTGAGTAGAGATAAAGAGTTACGGTTGTAAATGTAGCCATCATTTTGTGTTGTGCGCAGTGAAAAAGTGCCTCTTGCTTCTGTAGAGTGCTATGAAGAAGAGCTTCTTTATTGTGCTTCTTATGCGGCATCTTCACAGTAGCTCCTTGTTCGAGGGATTACTTTGCCTCCATTCTGAGGTACGATATTGTTAAAAATTGTCCAACCTAATGCCTATTTGGTGGGGAGAAAGAGATAGGACGAGAGATGGAGAGAAAGATAGAGAAGTTAAGCAGAAGAGAGTAGAAAGTAATTTCCAAGGGTCTGTCAACGTCACATAAAGAAGGTCTTTTTCATCGCACTTTATAGAAGCATGAGCATACCTGCACTACGCACACCACAAAATGGTTGCTCCGCCTACAACCATTGCTATTTATCTCCCTATTGCTTTATCTTCCTGTCTCTACCTATCTCTTTCTGCCGACAGATATCTCTATTTCTCTCTCTCCCTATTTCTCCCCACGGATATCTCTATTTCTCCCTCTCCCTCCCTCTTTCCCTATCTCCCTCTCTCTCCTCTCCTTCCCTCTTTCCCCTCTTTCTCTCTCCCTCACCCTCTTTTCTCTCTATCCCTATCTCTCTTTCTCTCTCTCTCCCTCTTTCCCCTCTCTCTCTCTCCCTCTCTCTCTTTCTCTCTCTCTCTCCCTCTCTATCTACTCTCTCTTTCCTTCTCCCTCTCTCCCTCTTTCTATTTCTTTCCCTCTCTATCTACTCTCTCATTCCTTCTCCATCTCTCTCCATCTCTCTCTCTCTCTCTCTCTCTCTCTCTATCTATCTATCTATCCCTCATTCTCTCTCTTTTTCTATTTCTCTCTCCCTCTCTCTCTCTCTCTCTCTCTCTCTCTCTCTCTCTCTCTATCTATCTATATATCTCTCTCTCTATTTATCCCTCTCCATTTATCTCTCTCTCTTTAATTATCTCTCTCTTTATCTATCCCTCTTTCTCTCTCTCTCTCTCTTTATCTATCTCTCTCTCTTTCTCTTTCTCTCCCTCTCTATCTATTTCCCTTCTCCTCTCCATTATCTCTCTCTCTTTATCTATCTTTCTCTCTCTCTCTTTATCTATCTCTCTCTCTTTCTCTTTCTCTCCCTCTCTATCTATTTTCCTTCTCCTCTCCATTTATCTCTCTCTTTGTTTATCCCTCTCCATTTATCTCTCTCTCTCTCTATTTCTATCTAACAAACTTAACATTTCTATCTAGCATTCACTATCTCTATCTCTATCTAACATTCACTATCTCCAACAAGCACCTTCTCTCTAGAAGCAACCATTTCCAAACAAGCCGAGCAAAGCAACCATTTCCAAATGAACGAGGTATGTCAGGATATCTCTATTTTTTTATATTTTGAGGGTTTATGCGTGTGTGTGTGTGTGTGTGTGTGTGTGTGTGTGTGTGTGTTTTGATGTTGTGCTTGAGATGGAGTAGAGAGAGAAGGTGTGTGTGTGTGTGGGGGGGGGGGGGGGGGGGGGGGGAAGCTTGGAGAGGGAGCAATGGCGGAGAGGAAGGAGACCAGAGTATGCAGCAAAAACACGGCATACTCTGCCTTCTTGTCTATTTTAGCAGCCAGTCATTACCGCAGGTTTTACCACGGATATTACCGTGCCCATTACCGCGTCTGGTCATTTCAAACGGATACATGCAAATCTGAGGTTGCAAGGAGGGGGGGTAAAAACCACCCCCTCTACCCTTAGCTATACATTATTCCATTTTTTAGCCTTTTGAGCTTGTCATTTATTTTCTTTGAACTTAACTTCATGTAATTTTTTTAATGGAATTTAGGGCTTTTCTAATTTATATTTTTTAGGACACATGACTAAATAAACAACATTTTGTGTGCGCAGGACATCCACTAGGATGATTGTGGTCCTCTTGGAGGCCCTAAGCGCGATCGTTGGCTCAAGGAAAAACTCCCTTGTCCTTGTGCCAAGTGCAAAAGGACAATCCCTCGCTTGAGACGCATTGCCTTGGAGCACGTGACGAACGAAGGGCTTTGGCATCCTCAAAAAAGCGCTCGGAGAGATGAGACCACGACTCACTCGTCGCTTGAGGAGGTGCAATATTGGTCTGTATTCGGTGGTGCACCGGCACGCAAGGCCAAACGGTAGAGGCAAGAGCGACTGGGCGATTTGGATGCACCGCATGGTAATCCTCCCATTGGCTCTACTTAAGCAGCTCCTATGGCGTCTCCGTCGCACTTTGAGGCAGAGGATGAGCACATGTTCGACATGTGTGATAAGTTACTAGCTCATGAGCGCAATGTGTGCGAGGAGGATTGTCAAGCCTGCACTAAACGGGTTGCCAAAACAGAGAATAGATTGATGGCGAGTGTCCGAACACCTCTTTACGACGGTGCACGGTACTCATTGCTCCGAGCATTGTTGGAAGTCCTCAACTTGCAAGCAAAATTTGGTTGGAGTCATGCAAGTGTTGATGCACTACTTCTGTAAGTATGGAATGTGGCTTTTATATACTCTCCACTCGCTTTATGGTGCCGTCTTCTAGCAATTATACTAATACGCATGTTAGTTGTAGTTTGATGGGCAAAATGTTGCCAGAAGATCACCACATGCCTCCAGATCATCGTCAATGATCTAGATTGTATGTCACTGCACTTGGCATGGAGTATGAGCGCATCCATGCTTGCGTCAACAATTGCATGCTATACCGCAATGAGCATGCACATGCTAGCTCATGTCCCATGTGCGGAGAGGCACGATACAAGACCGGAGTGAGCGGGGTGCACCTACCCCGCAAGGGATTGAGACATTTTTCATTAATTCCTTGCATCCAACACATGTTTAAAAGCAAGTCTATCATGGAGCTTCTCGCATGGCACACCAACCATCACCTCAAATGATGGAATGATGCATGTCCCTGCCGATTCACCTGCATGGAGGCACATCAAAACTCAATGGCCAGAGATTGGGTTGCAGCCTCGACACTTGAGGCTTGGGTTAGCAAGTGATGGTGTCAACCCCTTTGGCACTAAGTCTACTTCATGGAGCACTTGGTCTGCGGTGATCGTCAACTACAATATTCCACCATGGGAGACAACAAAGAAGGGAAATATACTTCTTTCCTTGCTTGTGCCAGAGAAGTACAAAGTGTCAAATATTGATGTCTACCTCAAGCCCCTTATCGAGGAGTTGGAGGAGTTATGGAGAGGCATTCTTGTTGTCAATGTCTCACTTGCAAAGGGGGGGAGAGAGGCCATTGTGAGGGGAATCCTTATATGGACTATGCATGACTATCTTGGGCTTGGAGAGATTTCTGGTAACCCCCTTTCCTCTATCTCTCTCTCTATCTTTCCCTCTCTCCCTTTAGTTCGATTTAGTTCACTCATCTCTCTAACAATATGATATGTATGGAGGGTTTTCCACATCGGGGCACAATGCATGTCCTACTTACGGGCCATCATTGGTGACAAAGAGGCCCGATTCCTTGCGCAAGGTAATCTATCCAAACAATCATCGTTTCTTACCCCAAGAGTATAGCAAGCACAAGGCTCCAAGAAATGGGAAGACCCCTCTAAAGCTCACGATGGCTGATTGGGCAACCATTTGGGAAGAACACCACACAACAATCCGGCTCCATGTCCTCCACCAAAAGGTATGTCAAGGTATTCCATATTTTTAAGGCTTCCATATTGGAAGGACTTAAAAATACAACACATATTGGATCACATGCACATATTCAAGAATGTAGCCCAAACACTATGGGACCACATTATTGACCATCTCTGCTACTCCACGTCGTGCCCCAAATGGAAAGATTGTGCTTCCTAAAGCACCATGAATGCTAGCCAAAGAAGAATTAGACAAGGTAAAGTGTACCATTGCCTCTATTCGCACACCAACAGGATACATGAGGTCGCTAAAGGGAGCTTTCACAAAAGTGAAGAAGGGTGGAAGCGTTCAACTGTATGGGTTGAAGTCCCATGATTGGCACAAGACGCTTTAGATGTGGTTATTTTCGAACAACCATCTCCAAGTATCAAACTTTGTATGTCGCTCCTGATACTTGACCATCTCTCTTGTTGGTCGAGAGAGAGTGACATTTTCCTAAGTTAGCAATACAATACCAAATCATCAACTATAATCTTTATAATCACCAATCGACATTATAATTCAAATAGTCTTACATATTTATCCTTCCAAGCTCCCTTGCCTCCTAAGCCATAGTGCGTGGGAGTTTGTTTTGCACGAGCCTCGCGTTGTTGTCTGTATGTTGAGCTCATTGCAGCTTGATCGCTCTTCTCTTGAATTTCCCACTCCCACTCCACGTCTACCATGTTGCCACCACGGTAACTCCTGTCTGGATCTCTGAACTGGTTGGCTGCTGCACGCCGCACACTGAACTGCTTGTTTTTTAGAAATGTCTTTATGTAGCCCTCCAACCATTGTTGTGAAAAACTTTCATCGGGGGCGTTTGGAAATGTAGCTAACAGAGAGTCCTCAATGTACCGTGCATGATCGGGCAGCTGGTCTCTAAACTTTATAAAATAATTCTTATACGTTGAATGTATAAGAATTTGTAGATGGCATCGAAATGCCCTACCCTGTGCTGTGCCGACATCCACCTCCACGCCATATTTAACCCTGTAGTAGCATCCATGCGTCTCTGGCACGGGTGCGTCAGTATCCTCGTCTTCTGCGTCAGGGACGGCACGCTCTGAAAGTGGGGACTCCATTCCCCCGCCACTACCAGAACATGCGAAACCACAAGATCTGCCACCGCTTCTTCTCTCATGGTGCTCGCTGCCTTGAGACGAGCATCAACGCGTGCTGCCAAAGGAAGTCCATAGACGACGTTCAGGCAAAGCCAGAGTGGAATGGAATGGCTTAGGATCCTGTGATGCCATGGGAGTAGGACCCTGCGATGCAAGGGGAGTAGGACCCTGCGATGCAAGCTGGGGAGTAGGAACCTACGCTGCAATAGGAGTAGGATGATAGGAAGGGAGAGTAGAGGGAGGTGCTGTCGGTACGAGGCTCTGTAGGTAAGGAGTCCCTCCCTGACTCCCCCATGGTGTAGTTTGTGGAGAAATGCTGTAGGTCGCAAGTTGCTAAGGAGTGTAGCGGCCAAACAAGTTCTCCATCGAATAGAGGTACTGCTCTCGTAAAGAGATAGCCCGCTGTAAGTCAGGATCTACGACCGGTGGAGGAATCTAAGAAGGGTAGGTGTAGGATGTCCATGCCTGCAAATAACAAAAAAAAAACTGTGACACTCATTGTTTAGGGTTAACTACGTAGAAACATTACTTATTTCTTTGCTTGTTTTCATCGACTCAAGACTCGGGTCCACTGGAAGCGATGTCCACCCCGGGTGGGAGCCACCTGAGATGTGAACCAACCAAAAGAAGAGCCAGATGGCTGCTCCTCACAAGTTGGTCTCTCGTCTCTCGTCTCACATCTACATTACAAAGAGC